>NC_058407.1:111277184-111418655 GCF_002201575.2 Neomonachus schauinslandi | reverse complement strand
TTTCTTTCTTTCTTTCTTTCTTTCTTTCTTTCTTTCTTTCTTTCTTTCTTTCTTTCTCTCTCTCTCTCTCTCTCTCTCTCTCTTTCTTTCTTTCTTTCTTTCTTTCTTTCTTTCTTTCTTTTTCTTACCGCATAAACAACTAACCACTTTAGAAGTAGAACTGAAATAATCCCATCAAGAATCGGCATTGGGTTTCTCGGAGCCCCAGGGCCAGCAACCTTTTTTTGTACAGTGTGTTTGTCTAGGAATTGGGGCGAGAGAAACTTGAATGTTGGTTTATTTTATGTTTCGAACTAAGAGTAATTTGTAAATACTTGAAATTTTGCAGGGGGAAAAACCCTCTTTTCACTAAATGATTGATCTTTAAGAGGTGTTTGGATGCGTGGAGACTCAGATTCTTTGAACTTTTTGCATGTAGAACTTTGTATTCAGAAGCAATCCCCAACATTTGGGAATTTGTTCCTGGTAAGAAACCTACTATTCAGCCTAGTGCTGCATCCTCATTATAACAATCCCCATCACTGCGTACCTGCTGGAACCATCAAGAGCGGTGTTCTTCGTCCTATTCACCTGTGGAGGGCTAGCCAACCTATGAACGGGGGTCCCACTGCACACCCACCTCTAGGCTGAGAGGCCTTCCTGGTAGTAAGGCTGACGTTGTTTTTCGAAGACAGGGAACGATTTGCAAAATCTGACTTAGGAACCAATAAGCTAAATTTAAGATTATGAAAATAGATGGAAAGAAAAGCATTTGGCGAGCAAGTTTAACCCGTGGGAGGGGAAACCCTTCTGTGCCATGGGGCCCTCCCTCGCAGAGGCCCAGTGAGAACCACTGAGGAGCGGAAGGCGAGGCCTGTGCCCTGGCCCACCCCCCGGCTCCAGGCCTCCAGCCCGGGGAGTGCCCATCCTGTCCTGGCAGCGAGCGCTCCGCGGTGACGTCACCGCACAGGGTTTGCCCCTTGAGCCAGCTTTGCCAGGAGGCGGCTCAACATTCTGCATCCCCGGCCCGCACCGAGGGAGGCCTGCAGAGCGTTTCCAGGGGCACTTCCGTTTCAGCTTGTTCCTATTTTAAAGCCTGGAGACAATTAAAGACCAGTGTCTGGTGCCAGTATTTTTTTTTTTTTTTTTCCACAGTTCACGCTATTCTTAGAAACAGTTGAGCCGGTGGTGGAGTCTCAAGGCTCTGGAATCTTTTCCTTCGTGTGGCCAACAACTTATTTTTCCTGTGGAGGCTCAGTGGTGCTTTTCTTGGGCTCAGCAGTGCGGCTGGTGCGGCCTGGATTACATAGGCGCTGGGAGGACACACACACCACCCTTTGGAAATGCAGCAGGGCAAGGATCAGGGACAGGCAAAGAGGAAAGAGCAGAACGGGCTCCCATAGGCAGCTGCTTTATTTATAGCTCCTAAAGTGGTGTTTGTTCAACTATGCTGAACGTTGGTGGAAGTTCAAATGTGGGCACTGTGATCAAAATGCTGAAGTAGAGCGATAAAAATTGTATTTAAAAATTATTTTTAACTGCCTGTGAAGCTAAGGCTGTGTTTTGGTAAGATAAGTTGTTTTTAGTATGGTCATATGGAATGAAAAAGTCATTCAGCCGGATTTTGTTGCGCACTTACTACGCATGACACAAGGTTATTTAACCTATGGTTTTTGTCTTCAAGAAGAAATAAGACATGCCCATGGATTTTTATAATAAAAATAACCAGGGACCACTTTTACCCAAAGACATGTATTAGAAAGGCCATTTGCATGTTGAACTAGGAACTTTCCAGAATGAGTCAATGGGAAGCAATATTCCCTTTTGTATATGTTTGAAGTTTTCCCTAATAAAAATTAAAAACTATGAGAACAAAAGAAAGAATAATCTCTATTTTGAAATAATTAAAGATGAACAGGAAAAAAACCCCTGTAGAGTGCAGCCTAAGTGAGACTTTAAATGAGTATTTATAACCTTAGTTGCATCCATTAGAAAAGGAGAAAGATTGAAACCTTGTGAGCTAAGTGCTGAACATAATACAGTAAAAAAACAACCACAGAGCAAGCAGAAAGAATGCAGAAGGAAGGAAACCATAAAGATAAGGTTGGCAATTAATGAGCTAGAAAACAAAGTAATAACACAGAAAATCAACTAAAGGAAAAACTAGTTCCTTGAAAAAAGTGATAAAGACTTCTGGTGAAAATGACCAAAGACAGGAGGAGGGAGGGCACGAAAGAGACATGACGTAGTTGCAGATGGAGATTTAAAAACCTATCAGAGAATATTATGGATGAGTTCCTGACAAAATGTTTGGACACTTAGAAATTGGACGATTTCCTAGGAAAATATCAATGACAAAAATTAATGAAATGAAAAAGACTGAATATACCACAAAAGAAGAGAACTGAGTAAAAAAAAAATCTATGGCTTTCCCCTGGCCCCTTCCCCTCTTTAGAACATAAGCCAGAAGCAGCCAAGATTACAAAATCTTCAAAGAACAGATAAGCACTACTTTGTATAAACGTTTCTGAAGAAGGGAACAAGGACAACTCCCTACATCATTTTATATGTTTAAACCTGACAACAAAACTGAACAAGAAAGATAAAACAAGAAAGATAAAAAGCAAAATCGGAGCCCACTGAAAATTGTGAACATGAATGTAATGATCTGAAATAAAATATTAGCAAACCAAATCTATCAAAATATTTTAAAAAGACATTTTTGCCCAATTGGTGTTTATCCCTAGTGTTGCAGGATGGCTTATGTTAGGAAATCTTGTAATTGACCTCATTTGTACACTTAAAGGTATAGGAATTGCTTCAAGTTTTTTTTTCCCCCAATGATTTATTTAATTTTAATTTTAATTTTTTTATTTAAATTCAATTAGCCAACATATAATACATCATTAGTTTTTGATGTAGTGTTCATTGATTCATTCGCTGTGTATAACACCCAGTGCTCATTACATCAAGTGCCCTCCTTAATGCCCATCACCCACCCACCTCCCTTTAGGTAACCCTCAGCTTGTTTCCTGGAGTTAAGTTTTATGTCTCGGTAAAATATGAAACACAATCATGTTCTTCTCTGTTTCTGGGGATGAAAACCGAGGGATGAAATGAGGTGCTTCAACTGTTGCTAAAATGTCTTATCTCTTAAAACAGAAAAAGATCACTGGAGAAAAGTTTCAGTTAAGGGTAACGTTTCTTAGAACCAGTGGATGAGCCCATTGCTAATTGTCATTTTTTTCTCTATTTTTTTCTGTCAGAGAAAAATTGTGGAAATAGAACACAACTAAACTTTTTTAATTTCAGAAAAAAAGAAAAGAGACAAAATCCACAGCAAATAAATGATGGCTGGCACTGTTCTATGCATCTTTTCCATTTTTGTTTGCTTATGCACTAGAAAATGTTCAGTTTATACTTTAATTTGCTCGTAAGACTAAGAAACTGAAGGGAATGTCTTCTTGCCTTTGGTCTACTATAAAATGTGTGACTGATACTTTTGATTTCTTGTTTTCCACCTAAGAAAAAAATCAAAGTGGCACAGATATATGCAAGAGAAATCAATCTTCTCATCAGTAGCTACCGTGACTACACCAGATACAGACCTTCTATTCTCTCTGCACTTTTTCACTTCCTCCAGTACCCCCACCGTCATCAAAGTGCTTCTGAGATGGAGTTTATTTCTTTCTCTCTACTTTCTAATCTCTCTTAAAATTTCATCTGCTTTGTCTCTTTTTTATTCCCAACACCTCTCCTTTCATAATTATCTCCAACAGGGAGGACTCACTGGTCGCATATATTAGAATGTTTTACCTAATTGTTGAGGTGAAGTTTCAGGCAAGTACATTTGCATACAGTAGTATTTGTACACAGTTGACCTTTGGACAATGGGGGGAGAGGGTTAGAGATGCCAACCCCTCCCCCACTGGGAAATCTGCACATAACTTTCAACTCGCCCCAAACGTAACTAATAGCCAACTAGTGACCGGAAGCCTGACCGATAACAGAAACAGTGGATTAACACATATTTTGTATGTTATATGTGTCTTATATCCTGTATTCTTAAAGTAAGCTAGAAAAGAAAATATTAAGAACAGGAAGAGAAAATACATTTAAGTACTGTCCTGTTTTTATTAAAAGAAATCTGCCTGTAAGCGGACCCACGCGGTTCAAACTTGTGTAGTTCAGGGTCAACTATATATACAGATATTATGTAGAAAGGAGAAGAGGTCTATGTCTGCACCCGCGCGGCCCGCTGCTGGTCCCGGGCTCCACCACCTGCCGGGGGCGGGGGGGGGGCGGGTTAGGGGATGGGGGGCTGTCCTACTGGTCACGGAGTCGGGCACCGGCAGCCACGAGATCCTGCAGGGACTAAAAAGGAGGAGCAGGCTGCTGCTGAAAAGGCTGTGACCCAGGAGGAATTTCGGGGTGAACGGACTGCTCCAGCTCCAGAGTTCACCGGCTACTCAGCCTGAAGTCGCAGCTGGGTCCGAGGGCGTGCAGGTGGCCTGGGTGCCTGGGCGCTCAACCGCCACCAAAGGCTGCTCTTGTGGCTCCCACGGCTCAGGCCACCGAATGGGTCAGAACAACTGCAGAGTGTGGCTTTAAGCTTTCTTCTCCAGACTTTTATTTTTTATTTTTTAAAGATGAACAATTATTATTATTTTTTAAAGATTTTATTTATTTATTTGACAGAGAGAGAGACGGCGAGAGAGGGAACACAAGCAGGGGGAGTGGGAGAGGGAGAAGCAGGCTTCCCGCTGAGCAGGGAGCCCGATGTGGGGCTCGATCCCAGGACCCCGGGATCATGACCTAAGCCGAAGGCAGACGCTTAATGACTGAGCCACCCAGGCGCCCCTCCAGACTTTTAAACAACAAATGGAAATAAAGTTGATGGAACATAAAGTTTCTAAAAAAAAAAAACAACCAAAAAACCAAAAAAAAAAAAAAAAAACAGAGAGAGATTAGCATTGGGGGAACATGGCAAAAGGAATAGGATGTATGAAAATGATAAATGCATGGGATGTGTGCAGAGGGGAGCATCCCATCTCCTTTGCCTGCAAAAATGAAGGAAGATAACGTGAAAGAAAAGACACTGGGGCTGAAGAATGGATAAATTCGAGCAGGCAAAAGGGCACGGAAGAAGTACGCCTGTCAGGGGTGACGGTGGGGATAACAAGGGTCAAGGCAAGAAAACAAAACAGCAATGCAAAAGAATGGTTTGGTTTGAAGCCCTCCAAATAGGAGACCCTGGTCCCCTCCCAGGAAGCCTGTGCTATCTCTCTCTTTGTGCTCAACAATTCCTTCTATGAAGCCCAGATCTGTTTCCGGAAGCTTCCCGGATCTAGTCTTCGAGATCATGAATAGCAAGTTCCTTCTGCTGGAGATATTTAAAGATAGCTATCATGATCTGGCACTCTGCACACACACTAAAGAGGGCCATACATCCCTCTAGCCTCTACTCTTTCTTTCTTCTTTTTAAAAGATTTCATTTATATTAGAGAGAGAGAGAGCACAAGCAGGGGGAAGGGGTAGAGGGAGAAGCAGACTCCCCACTGAGCAGGAAACCCGATGAGAGGCTCGATCCCAGGACCCTGGGATCATGACCTGAGCTGAAGGCAGGACCCCTAACGACCCAGCCACCCAGGCGCCCACCTTGACTCTTTCTTAGATGCTATGTTTTCTCATCTCTTCTGATGCTTTCTGGTTTGCAGTTTCCCTTCGCTGCATGTGCCTTTGAACACCTAACACCCCGGAATGGACGAGAGGCTGTAGGTACTGGAGTGATGAAGAATGGGATACGCCCACCTCCATCGTTCTAAGATTTTAAGTATCTGTCATCACAGCCTGACACTGTTTTAGTTTTTAGATCAGTGACATCACACTGGTAACCTGAGAGCTCACTGTCAATAAAGGCAAAGATGTCTCTTTTTATTGATTTATTTCCATGTGATATGTGTGCTGGGTCATCAACATGTAATGTTAGTGTATGAATTAGAAAAAGTCGCCCTCTCTGGATGGACTCTGAGGAAAAAGGCATCTCTATGGGCTGATGTAGGTGATGGCCACAGCGTGGCAGACAAAACAGGGCTGGGTTGGAGCCCCTGTTTGCTCCCTCACTCTGGAACTTTTGTGCAGTGCACATACCTCCCAGCTGAGCACTGTGTCTGATGGTGCCCTCTTACTGTGTCGGTAAAATTTTTTTCTTCCCTCCCTCCCTTTTTTCTTTCCTTCTTTCCTTATAGCTTTAGAATAAAAGGCCTTACATTTCTGGTCCTTATATTTCATTTTGTTATAGTACATCCATTTTTCAACCTTTCAAGACAGTTTTGTCTTCTTCTTTGCATATATTTGCACCTCTTCTGCATCCCATTACCAGTCAACTTGATGAACCTTCCCTTTCCTTGTGCTTCTGAATTTCTGTTTCTGACTTTCCCCTCTGTAAGTGATATTTAAGTAAATATCTTTCGAGCTGAGAACTTAAATTCTCTCTAGACTTAGGGTTCAAGAAAATTGACTTCTTTTGAAAACTTCTGTCTGAATTGCTGCAGAGATTAGCAGAAAAATTTAAAAAATGAAAAGATCCAAGGTGATAAGAGACAAAAGTTAAATAAATACCCCAGCGTTCTCACGGATACTGTTCTAGTCTCTGGCTCCCAACTGCCGTGTGAAGGGGAAGCTCCACTAGACTTCTGCTTCCTCCCTCAACTTTTTAAGCTTGTTGCCATCCACCCTCTCTGTTCCCAGGGGGCGGCCTTGATGGTGCCCACTAATATCTGGGTGGGCGCTGGGGCATTCACATAGGGCAGTGAGTGAGCAAACAGCTTGGAGGCCTGCAGGGAGCAGACACTGGGCTAGATGCTTCCTCCTATGCTGTGTCATTTAATATTCAGATCAATCCTGGGAGATATCACTCCCATTGTACAGAGAAGTAACCTGAGGCTCAAAGAGGTGCGTGATCTGTCCAGCCTCTAAGTGACAGATCTCCTGGTTCCAGATGCTGAGCTCATTTTCACTAATTGAAATATTTGGTCCACTGAAGTTCACTTGTGCTCACTTTCACCCAGTTCTTGAAACTTTGAGGTCCCACCTGGAAAGAAGTGGTCCAATGCATTGTCAACACTCACGGTGATGGTAAAGTCACCCATCACTGCCCCCAGTCTCAGTACGGTTTTAACAGTGCTTTCTCTATTTCTGACAGGAGGTAATATTTTGAGTATAGTATTAAAGGAATGAGGAAAGAGCTTTCTGAGGGTGAGAGTGTGGAGAAGACGCTGAAGAGTCCAGGAAGACGGTTTTGCCTTTATCTCTGGAGTTTTAAGAAAATCTCTCCTTTTGAAGTAGGATCATTTGAGTCCCATCCCAACCGGCGACAAGATGAGGGACTCTGAGAGTCTCATGAGCCCTAACTGCTCTCAGAGAACAATCCTCTCCCAACCTGTGAGTAAAAAAGAACCCTGTGTGGGGTCCGACCAGGACACAAAGGCCAGACACTTCAGGAGTGTGGGAGGGGCCTTTCTTTTATTCCTTTCTCTTTTCTGTCTGGTGAAGGAGCATTTTGCATTCTTCATTCCTACTGCTGTGATCTAGAGGATCTATGCCCTGCATAGAACAGATTTTCTTCTTGGTTTTAAGTTTTTCCTCAACTTCCCTTCTGTCCCACAGTTACTAAGGTGACTTCATCCAGCATTTGCCAAAACTAAAATTGATTATAAGCTGTTGACTGGGATCCTTTGGTCTGTTCCTGCTCCCCCCAGAGAATGTTCCCAGCCAAAGGTTTGCAATGTTCAGGTTTGTTGGTAATGACTGGGTCAGCGGTTTTCTTTCTGGTGTGGACTCAAGGTCCTGGGTTCTCCTTCAGTTTGCTTAGGACGTAGGAGGGAGGAACCATTCTCAACCTTTGGGCCAGTGGTGTGACTTTTGCTCAACAGAGACTCAGTAAGACAAAGGACACTCTTCCCACCGAGGCTGAGGCTGGCTAGCCACGTGGGACAAGAGGCCAGCAGGAGAAGGGACACGTTCATTGGATAAATCTGTCAAATTTCCGTACTTCCAATTTCCTAGCTGTTCATTTAAATTTTTTAAAAAATTAATTAATTAATTTATTTGACAGAGAGAGCACAGCGAGAGAGGGAACACAAGCAGGGGGAGTGGGAGAGGGAGAAGCAGGCAGGCTTCCCGCCGAGCAGGGAGCCCGATCCTACTGGTCCTGGGATCATGACCTGAGCTGAAGGCAGACGCTTAATGACTGAGCCACCCAGGTGCCCCTCCTAGCTGTTCATTTAGATAAAATCTTTTCTTCTCCCCCTCCGCCACGTCACGTGAGGCTCTCTCAGTCACAGCTAGGTCTCTCTGCATTTGTCAAGCTCAACACATACTTCTTGAGTGTGCTGCGATCCACCTACTCTACTCTCCTGAAAATGATGTGGAGAATAAGACCTGCAACGGGGTCTTGCGGAATTTGCCTTTTTATGGGTGAGACTGGTAAACCCTGAAGTTAGAGCCTATTTTTGCCACTACTGTCTTTTTCATAGGATTTGTGGTCTATGTGTTTCTTCCATCTTAATTCAGACTCCAGCTTTCTTGGGAAGACTTCCCAGATTCACCTCTCCTCTGGGCTCAAACAGGCATGCGTTCATGTTGTTACTGGGCCTGAATCCACCCTGCAGGGTTTGGGGGGAAGACCAGGGATGCGCAGAGGGACCTGGGTCTGCTCCCTCATCCCACATCTTCTTGGTTATGTGACTGTGCTTCAACTCTAGTCCACTGTCCGATCATTGCAAACGGAGGGTAACACGTGTCCTTCACAGAGCAGTCATGAGAACCAAGGGAGAGAAGATATATGAGATCATGCGCCATACATTATCTGCTTTATAGTAGCTGGTCGTTAAAGATTAGTTTTTTCCTTTTTTCCATATCTTTATTTCCTCATTTGTTAAAGGCTTCATCTATAATTTCTAATTCCTCCTCTGCCTCCAAGAGGCTGAGATTCTGATATACTGTTATTTGATGATTATAAAAATAGTTATCTCGTGTGTCTGTTTTCTTTTTCCAGGAATATTAGAAGTTTCTTGAGACTTGTTATAATTTTGGCATCCCTTGTGATGGTCAAGGCAGTGGAGGAGGGCTCTCTGTGTGTATTCAGTGGATATCATTCATATATGTGTCATTATATATCCATCGTGTCCGTTTGTTTGGTGTTCCATCATGAAGCCCAGACTCTCTGAGACAGTCTCCTGGCCCCATCCTTTCGGTGCCCTGCTATACTTATCCAAAGGGGTGTTTGATAAACCTCAAGTATGGATGTAAATTACCACCTATACTCCACCTTGGGTCATGTTTTCTTTACACATCAACTCTAGAATTACTTATATTCACTATGATTCATCTTCCATAGAGACTTTTGACTAAAGTGAAACGTTCTTCAGATATCCCGTTCTGATAATAACATGATTCCAAGAGGTCGTCATTTGATCCATCTTATATATTTGTGAAGGGGTGCACCCATGAGGTGTTGAAATTCAAGTACTTGCCATAATTGAATTTCAAATCTTATCTCTCTATTATAATCTGATGTATTTCTACTGTGCTTTGGCTCCGAATATAATAAAAATCACATTTCAGGAATCCAGATTTGACCTCAAGGGATATTTCTGCTCTTGTTAATGAACGGTGTGTGTACATTGAACTCTTCTGAAAAAGTTTAGTCAAATGGGCCTTGAGCCTCTTACTTTTTGAAAACTCATTATAGCACATACTAAATACAAAACAAACAGCCCATCTTTTGTTATTAGAAATTCTCCCTGGGCCTGAGTGAGATAAATGTTTTAAAAGTGACACTCTGCCATTGCACAGAAAACTTAATTCCATCAGCATACACATACTCAGGTATTGTTTTCATAGACAGCAAATATGACGAAGGTATTACAGCATCTCCTTGTTTGTACTCAAATCGTAAAAGTACTACCTCCTTAAATGAGATCTTATTCCCTGTTAACAATTTAATTAATAAGTAGTTAGTTTAAACCTCTCCTAGCACTTAACACTTGATTTAAGTAGGCCCTTGGCCCCTGGGAGTCTTGAAGATATATCTGGAGACTTAAAAAAAAAAAATTAAAGTTTAAGAACATCTAAGAAGAGTGCAGTCACATGGGAACTTTTTTTCTTTTAAAAGAATAATAGAAGTTTGTTGGAGAAATAATCAAACTGTAGATTACATCTCTAAATTGCCTTGAAGTCACTCAGCTTCTGTCAAAGATTAATTCCGAATTCTTTGGCTTCTAATGGCTATAACTGATAGCTTAAAAAGATTGTGGTTCATTGTGTGTGTGTGTACTAGATATTAAAATAGATGATTTTGGGCTAGTTTGAGATATTAAGGGTTAAATTATGCACTTAATAATATTTATTTATTTGAGACAGAGAGCATGCCAGCTAGCATGCAAACAGGAGGGAGGGGCAGAGGGAGAGGGAGAAGCAGACTCCTCACTGAGCAGGGAGCCCAATGTGGGGCTCCATCCCAGGACCCCGGGACCATGACCTGAGCGGAAGGCAGATGCTTAATGACTGAGCCACCCAGGCGCCCCTAATTATGCACTTTAATAATTCAGCATGCTTAACTCCAGGTTCCTAAAAAAAAGAAATGAGTCCTATTTATTAGATGAAAGAAGGAAAAATCCTTAATCTCACCCCCATCTCCCATCCCTCCCTACTCTCATGGCCTGAGCATTCTTCCCCAGGAGGGAGCAGGCTCAGGACTTTGAAGGTCCATGCCTTTTGGGTCATGACCTGCTGTCCTGAGCACCCATGGTTTGGAATCCTTTGCATGGTCTTACGAGAAAAAATTTCAGGGTTGAGATGTGGTCATTTATTTCTTATAACCGCCTCTGTGATTAGGAACCATCATCTTTCCCATTTTATAGATGAGGGAATTGAGGCTCAGGTTCAATAATTTGCCTCAGGTGCTAAATACTGAGGCTGAAATTTTAAAAAAGTGAATCTTGCCTCAAATCCCTGATCGCAACCATTTTGTCACAAATGATACACAATATACTTGAATTGAATTTTCCCCTGACCCTTCCCTCCCAGAAGCACCTGCTCTTAAGAATTTTCCAAATCTTCATTTTTATTGTGGGATTTAAAAAATACAAGCCACATCACACTGTATGTTTTAATCCGTAACTTAGCTTTTAAACATAAAAACACTTTTTAGAGATTTCTCTAGTTCATTTCAAAAGTGGGACTTTATTATTATTTTTTAAATGGTTGCAATGTCCTATGTTATGGATATGCATTAGAATATTAATCATTTTTCTCCCAGCAGATGGTGATTAGACTTTTTTTTTTTTATAAAGTGCTGCAATAAGCATCCTTATGTGGGCTCCCTATGCAGACTCCTCATTATCTTTATGAGGGTAATATGCTAACATTCTGTAGTGTGATCCTGAAAGCACTCACTCACTTCCCCTTTTCTTGTCTTTCCAACAAAAGAAATTCAGTGAGAACCTTAGAAAAGTTGCCTATTCAGGTGATCGATCAATTGATTGATTTTTAAATTCTTGCCCCTTACTGCCATAGGGTGGCAGAGTATATCTGACCCAACACGACACTTAACACATGGCCACAATGAGGTGAGTCCCTTGCCCTTGGCCAAAAGCTCACTGGTTTCTTCTGCCTGGAGGAGAAAATGACCTTGGGAACAAACCCCTCGTGTACATGCATCTTGTGTATATTCTATATTATGCAAGGAAGACTGGCTTCTGACCTTCTCCATCTCATCTGTGGATGGTTCAGTAGCAGATCAGTGGATTTGCTCCCTGTGATTTCACTGAAATGGGTGAGAAGATCCTTGGCTTCTTTTGAAATCACATTTTCATGGAGAATCATGCATTTCCACTCTGTATCTTCACACCAGAAAATTTTCAACTTTCACTAAATTTTTTTTCATCCAATGAACAGTTTTTCACACTGGCTGGACCACTTCTAAAGCAGTTCTCTAAAGCATTTTTTTTTTAATGTCATTGTAAAGACTAAATAGGACTCTTTTATACTATAGATCTGAGCTAACTGCAGAGCTTTGCATCCTACTCTTCAATTTATCTAAAACTGCTTATTAGGACCCTTGACTTTCTGGAGTATTGTCACCACTTTAATTATCACTAATGCTAATACTAATAACTCTCTAAAAACTAGCTAATTTGACCTCTCCTCTTTTAAGAAGGGCAGTTTTATTTGCTTTTATGCTACTCCTCAGGGCTTTGTCAATCTATGTAGAATATTCTAGTATCCTAGATTTGGTCATTTTTTTAGAGAATAATAGAATTTGCAAGCCAGGCATTGTTTTAGCTATCTTTTACTTTCCATACGAACCTGGTTACATGAATCACCTCATGATGAGCTCAGCGCACCTCACTCCGGGTCAGTGCTGTTCCATCCCACTTCCCCTGGGCTGAGTTACTGAGCTGGAACTTGATGAAGAGTTAACCTAGAAGGAGATCCAAGTTCATTTGGCCAGTGGCTAGGGTTTTCTGAGGGGGAGAATGGGGCTGCAGGGAAGAAAAGAATCTATGGGGATTATAACACACAGCCAAGCCCTAAACAAAAGTAAAGGGCTCCTATAGGTTGTGGTAGCTGGTGGGTATTAAGGGCATCTAGAGCCACACTGGGCCACTTTTCTCTTACCGGTGGGAAATTTTGGAGGGCTAGAGGCACGGAGAAAAGGAAGCAAGGCAGGAGGAAGCAATCAAGGAATCAGACACTACTGTTGATGCCAAGTTTAGGAGGCAACACCACATCCTAGAGAAAAGGGAAAAGCATATATAATAGCTGCCTCCAATAACTTTGTTTTTTTAATCTGTCCTGGGGCTCATAAGTAGGTGAGCATTTTCTCTTCAATATTGACAATATTATAACTGCATCAAAAGATACATTTTCCTCCAGCTCGACCACAAAAGGAAACTATTAATGATATGACTTTGAGGAGATGATACATCCCAGCATATTCTTCTGGTGATTAGCCTTTGTTCTCCAGGCCACAGTGACCTCCGCCACTTTTGGACAAGGGACGAAGGCCTTTCCCAAAAGCACAGAGCACTGTGTCAGGGTGTGAATGTGGGCTAAAAGTAAATGTTTCTTTAATTAGTATGAAATCACAAGTCTGATTGTGCAAAGCATGGCCTTTGCGGCCACTCCAGATTCTTCATTATTGGGTCTATTCTCTGTGGCTTTTTGGCCCCAGAAGCCTCTTTTCTCAATTTCTCTTTCCCGCTGAGCCTAGTGGGTAGGATATAGTGTATCCTGGATTCACCAGTTATGGCTTTTGAGGTAAAATTTAAAAATGAAACATGGCTTCTCTGAGACTCTGGGAAATTGAGTATATTGATTTGCCTTTACCATGTCGTAAAAGGCTTTGATTTATCTACCTTTTTAATCTTCTAATTTTGGCACCAAATAGAGGTGACAAACAACTGAGCTCTGAAAGGAGCATTTTTCCATCCCCTTCTGGGCTGTGTAGGGGGAAAGGGCTGATGGGAACTGACAACCTCCAAATGTCATGACAATGCAGGGGACTGATGGCAGGACCCTGGCAAAGAGGCAGAGCAAGGGGCTGCTTAGTTCTGGAATGTGGTTTGTGGGGGCACAAGGGAGGAAAGCCATTCTGCCCCCACGCTTTCTCCTGCCAAGTCCCACAGCATCTAAAAAGCTGAAATTTGAGATGATCTCTCCTAGGTTAAGTACCTTTGCCCCTGTGTCCTTCTTGGAAGAGGCAAAATGCAGATATTGGAATATATTATCACAGTGCTTTGGTGTAAGTTTATTTCTCAGCCTTAATAGCTGAAAACATCATGGGACGTAGTTAGAAATGGATTGACGAAGATAAAGCAGCCCCCTGTTTTTGCAAATCAAATCTCCTTGGAACACAACCGTGCCCATTAGTTTATATATTGTCTGTGGCTGCTTTTTGCTGTGCGGTACAGGACTGAGTAGTTGTGAGAGAGACCACACCGCCCTTGAAGCCTGAAATATTGATTATCTGACGCTTTATAGGAAAACTATGCCAACTCTTTGTCCAAAGTTGTGATCTCCAATAGGGTAGCCACTAATAACATGTGCCTATTCAATTGTAAGTTCCTTAAACTGAATATAATGAAAAATTCAATTCCTCATTTGCCCTAGCCACATTTCAAGTGCTTATTAGCCACTTGTGGCTCGTGGCTACCATACTGTACAGTGTAGATATAGAACATTTTCATCACGGCAGAAAGTTCTAGTGAAACTTATATATTAGGGCACCTGCATGGCTCAGTCAGTTAAGCGTCCGCCTTTAGCTCAGGTCATGATCCCAGTGTTCTGGGATCGAGCCCCACATCGGGCTCCCTGCTCTGCCTCTGCCTCTCCCCCGGCTTGTGCGCTCTCTCTTGCTCACTTTCTCTCTCAAATAAATAAATAAAATCTAAAAAAAAAAGAAGCTTATATATTAGTTAATAAGTTATATATTAACATATATCAATCTTTTATGTTAATCCACTCACAACCCAAACATATCAAGTTCTTTGATCTCCATCACTTTCTTTGATCCAAGATAAAAGTCATGTCCGGGAGTGATAGTTAAACCCATTGACTGTCTCTGGTATGCCTTGTCCCAGTAGTAATTGTGCATTCAGAATTCCCTCCAGTGCACTCATGATCTAATTTGTAAAAGTGATTATTTTCTTCCTCTTCTTCTTTTTTTTTAAGAGTTTATTTATTCATTTGAGTGAGAGAGAGAGAGAGGGAACATGAGCAGGGGGGAAGGGCAGAAGCAGAGGGAGAAGCAGGCTCCCTGATGAGCAGGGAGCCCGATTCAGGACTAGATCCCAGGACTCGGAGATCATGACCTGAGCTAAAGGCAGACGCCCAACTGACTGAGCCACCCAGGTGCCCCGATTATTTTCTTTTTCTATGTGAGTCTAAGAGCTGTAAGCATTTTAGTGGTTCCCATATATTTCCTCTGGCTCCTGCATTCACAATTCCTTGCTGGCCTTTTGGTGAAAGAAACAGACTCCCTGGGCCATGGACCGGACTTCCCTCACTCGGCAGGAAGGTCACTCCGGGTCTCAGCCTGAGAACCTGGGCCTGTGCCCTAGATGAGAACACACACTTTTCCAGAGGGAGTGCTGAAGATATTCCTGCATCTAAAGTGAGCTGCTTTCCTGAGGAAAGATGGTTGAGGCTGGGGGAATCATTGCCTTCAGTCTGGGCAAAGGTTTCACTCTCTGTGAGACATTATGTGATATATTGAGAACGGGCAAAGACTGGAGTGGGACCTGGGGAAACCCCCTCTGATCCAATCTGAGAACCATGTCTATATTAGGGCAGAAGGCTAAGAGACTCAACAGAGCAAGTCGCTTAAAAGACAAGTGTATTTTTTTCAGAAGATGGTCCAAGGTGAAAGTTCCAGATGTGGAATGCTCTATTCCACAGCTATTTGAGGACACAGGTTCCTTCCCCATCTTTGCTCTGTCCTCCGCCACCCTTGGCTCCCTGGAAGACTTGTCATCTGCATGGTTGAAGGTGGTTATAGGCATGTCCAAGTTTCAAGGTGTGAGAAAGGGAGCAAGTATGGAGGTGGTAGGCCCTCTCCGCAGAGGCCTGGGCCAGCCGTGTAGCTTCTCGCCTGCTCACGGTCCAGATGCCCAACTCCAAGCAGGGCTGGGAAGTGCAGCCTGGACCTGTGTGGAGAAGTGCAGAGTGGGTCTGGGGACACTGCTGACTCTCTGCTTGATATTTTCTCCACATCCACCAAGAAAATGTATCATTTCTTTTTTTCCTTTCCCTTTCTTTTTTTTAAAAAAAGATTTATTTGAGAGAGAAAGAGAGAGCATGCACGAGTGGGGGGAAAGGGCAGAGGGAGAGAATCCTCAAGTAGACTCCCAGCTGAGCGTGGAGTCCAGTGAGGGACTCCACTGGGGGCTCCACATGGGGCTTGATCCCAGGACCCTGAGATCATGAATGGAGCCAAAACCAAGAGTCAAATGCTTAACCGGCTGTGCCACCCAGGCACCCCTCTTCCTTTTCCTTTTTACCTTCCTCTACCTTCAAAACAAAAAATACTCCAGGAATGAAAGGGAATTAGTTTTTCCACTCGTTTATTATTGTTTAAAAAATGGCAAATCCCCAAACACAGACACTGAGCTGAAAACGTATTGCATTTCTACGGGGAATGAGCCCTTTCTGTAGGACTGCTAACCTCTCTGACATGGGAGCTATCTGGTGTTTTTCTGGAGTGGGGGTGGTATGGGACAGCGACCCCTCTCATCATATCTTCAACAGCTGGAAACAGATTCAACCGGAACGTTCTTCAGAGCCCATCAGCTGTGTGCAGGCCTCCGAGCCTCATTACTTTGTTCCCTTCCTTCCACTAGAGCAGCTCCGAGTCGTGACAACCAGTGGGGACAATTGACGTGAAAACGCTCAACCCCAAGTGCCCAAGCTTCCCCCAAACAATTGCTGGATTGTTCTGGGACCTGTTGATGCAATAAGACTCTTGCTAAGAAGTTTGGCCCTTAATTAGCAAGCAGCAGCTGCTAATCAAATGGTTTTAGGTGATGGAGTGAATGAGACAAAGCCGTTTCTTCTTCTTCTCGGGCAGGGAAGACAGTCAGTGTTTGAGTGAAGCTGACACTTCTGTAAAGGAAACTAAGTGAATGTGGCTTCCATTTCACACTTGTGCTTTCCAGACTGATACTGAATCTGTGAGGCCCATCTCTTGAGCCTGGTTCCCCCATACCGGCTGATGGGGCGGCGAAGTCTTAATGGAGCTCAGGGAAGGCAAGAAAGGCTGCGGGTTGGAAGCCCCATCTGCTCTACGCTTGACTAACCCTTAAAGACCTCGGGGAATTCTCAGAACGGAGCAGGTTTAGCTCTCCTTTGACACCAGAAGGAAGTTCGATATGGGATAGTTTTCACCTTGACATTGACTTTTTGTACTGGGGGAAATGTGAAATGATGTCAGGTGAAAGGCAAGTTGGTACTAGAAAAGCACCATTCACTGGATACTTGTGATTCAAATAAAGGTAGATTTTCTCTTATCGTTTACCTGCATTTAGTGAAAACGTCTTGGTGTGAGGGCACGAGCAGCGGACGAGGAGAAACTGGATGGAAGTTGTCTAATTTCTGTGAGCCTCGGCTGTCTTACCTGTAACTGGGGATATTCGTTAGATAATTAGAATCTTATCCAACTCCAAAAATATGTGAATAGATGGATAGTGTCCTTAACCAAATATTGTAACATACATAGTTACGTTCTTGAAGTGGTTTCATATAAAATCTCTCTCTCTCTTTATAAACACATATTAATATTTATATGTTTATATATATGGGTATGATAAAGCTTTATGGGCACACTGATGCATTAGGTATTTTCCCCGTATGTCGATACCAGTTAGAAATATATGAGTTCAGTGGTGCCTGGGTGACTCAGTCAGTTAAGTGTCCGACTCTTGATTTCAGCTCAGATCATGGTCTCTGGATTGTGAGATCCGGCTCCACGCTGGGCATGGAGCCTGCTTAAGATTCCATCTCTCCCTCTGCCTCCCCCACTCCCCCCCAAAAATGAAATACATGAGTTTAAAATGTGACTCACATGTCTCTGGGTTGAATGAGAGTGGGAATGAGTTACTTAGCATGAGTTACTTAGTTACAATGCATTAGTCACTTAGCATTGACATAAACTGATAGCCACATAGTCATTGTTATTAATATCATCATGCTTACATGTATGAGAACTGTAATACTATAAATGAGTTACCTAAAAAGCAGAAATTCTGTTGACACTTTATGTGTGCTAAAGGACCTGTGATGGAGAATCTCTCAAAATAGGAAAATTCCCACTTACTTTAACTCTCACTGCAAATTTACTTCTTACAAAGCCTGCAGCCCATTGTGTCGTTGCAGTATTGGGGGACAACATACAGTGCATAATTGTTCATTGTTTATTATACTTTCCACACCATGCCATCTCGTGGTAGGCTTTAAATTATAACCAGGTGAAATGAAATCAAACCGCTGGCCTCAATAGCGCATGGGCACCTGTGAAATGAATTGATATGAATATGTATTTGGGAACTTTGTTTCTATTTCCCTCTGTTTCAGATTATCTAATGGCACAAAGCTACAGCTGCTGCATGGCCTCTGGGAAAATGTAGTGAAGAAAAATATCTTATTTATATATATCTTATTGAACTTAGAAAATAGCCAATTTGCAGGAATAAAGTTTTCTTTTTCTTTTCCTTCTTTTAAATTTTTTTTATTTTTTGAGATAGAGAGCGAGTAAGCACGTGCGCATGAGCTGGCGGGTGGGGCAGAGAGAGAATCTCAAGCCGACTCTGCACTCAGCACAGAGCCTTCGAGGGGTTCGACACGACTCTGAGATCATGACCTGAGCTGAAATCAAGAGTCGGACGCTTAACCGACTGAGCCACCCAGACGCCCCTGAAGTTTTATTTTTTAATTAGTGCACGTTTTATATTCCAGACTGTTAAGAATTATAGTGCTAGAGAAGGGATAAGTTAATGTGGATATTCAGGAAATAAGCCTTCCTATTATTTTTTTGCCTTTCTTTTCCCCGTTATATTCCCAGCTTATATCCCTTGTATGTGGCACATAGAAGGAATTCAGTAAATATTTTTTCAGTGAATAATTAAAGAACAAATGAATGAATTTGGGAAGAGTTGCCTATCAAGTCTTTGTGAACCTCAGAGTTACATTTTTATAAAGTTGTCCAAGACCAAAAAGATGAAGAACTTCTCATCTATCTGGGGACTAAGGGAATGAAATGTTTTATTGTCAGCTAAATCTAGCCCACGAGGTTGTCAGTCATGGAGGAGGTTGGGATTCACTTACTTGGCCTCTGTAGAGACTGTCTTCAAGATTGTGCTGGACTCCGCATATCCATTCTGCTTCTCTCTGAACCATGGAATTTAATATCCTTATTGGGACTGAACAACATTTGTTTTTTTTGTCAATTTTCTCAAACTGTTTGCTGAATGCCCACCATGCGTTGGGCATGGTGCTGAGTTCTACAGATTCAGAAATGAGTGACATAGGTCCTGCCCTTCTTTTGGGGAGTTCTCAGTTTTTCACAGGAAAGAAACACATAAAGAGACTCAGTGATGAGCAGAAGATTTGGAACCTGGCTCTGGCCTTTTCTGGCCACATGGTTGTGACTAAATGCTTTTAGGTTCTTTATGAACAAATTGGGAGGTGGTATCCACATGTATTGCTAGTAAAGGGCATATTTGAACTCTAATCTCTTGGAATCCCAATCCTTTCTATTGGGTACGGCTGTTTATTATTATTATTATTATTATTTTAAAGATTTTATTTAATTATTTGACAGAGAGAGACACAGCGAGACAGGGAACACAAGCAGGGGGAGTGGGAGAGGGAGAAGCAGGCTTCCCGCTGAGCAGGGAGCCCGATGCGGGGCTCCATCCCAGGACCCTGGGATCATGACCTGAGCCGAAGGCAGACGCTTAACGGCTGAGCCACCCAGGCGCCCCTGTTTATTATTATTATTTTTATTATTATTTTTTTATTTTTTAAATTTATTTATTTGAGAGAGAGAGAGCGAGAGAGCAAGCAGGGGGAGGGGCAGAGGGAGAAGCAGACTCCCCGCCGAGCAGGGAGCCCGATGTGGGGCTCGATCCCAGGACCCCGGGATCATGACCTGAGCGAAGGCAGATGCTTAACCGACTGAGCCACCCTGGTACAGCTGTTTGAAGTAGACTGTAATAGAAAGATCTTTTACCACTGTATTTGGGTCCCTTCTTGGTTCCGATTGACTCCCCAGCATCTCCTGTGCCCGAAGAACTCCAGGCTGGCTTTTCTGCTCATTCCTGCATTTCTGCTTCTTGTTACTTTACATTGGGGTTTCTCTCTTTTTTTTCTTTCTCCCCCTCACTGTGAAAACAGAACATAGTCTTGGTATTACTTTTCTAGCCTCCTGTACCTGAAGCGAATTTACTGCTTATTTGACATTTCTAAGATTCTTTTCCATAGTTGTTGGAAACAAAAGTGAAGGAGGGCTTGTGTGTGCGCATGGGCGTGTTTGAAAGTTGGGTGTGAGAATGGGCTCCCTTTGGGGTTGCTTCTTTGTTTGGTCTTCTCCTACAGGTCCAATTTTTTTTAAGCCACAATTGTTGTTGTTGTTGTTATTTTGTACAAAGGAAAACACATCAGGTATATTGTGGAAAAAAATGAGACATGAAATAAGTGTCCTGGGGTGAAGAGCGTTAGGGAGAGAGAGAGAGAGGGAGATAAGGACTTATGAAGGAATGGGGTGAAGACACTGAGAATGTTGCCTTTGAGGGATGAGGTTGATAAATGTGGTAATTAAAAAAAAGAAAAAGGACTGCAAGTTTCTTGACAGTACTCTCATTGAGAGGCGGGGTCTATGTCTTCTCTCTTGAAATCTAGGTGGGCTTGTGACTCGCTTATGGCCTGTAGAATGCTTCATGATTTCCATGGCTCGGAGGAAAGTGCAATGTAGCTTTCACTCTGTTGACTGGGACTCTCACTGTTGGAGCTCTGAGCTGGCCAGAAGCCCAGGCCCCCTGGAGAGGGCTCTCGTAAGGGCTGTGGTTAAGGCCTCAGTGGACAGCCAGCATCAACCACCAGTTATGTGAGTGAAGGTGCCTCCAGAAGATTCTCTCCCCAGTTGTTGAGTCAGCCGTAGCTGTGGAGTTTTCCCAGTTGAGATTCTAGATATTGCTGAGCAGAAACAAACAATTTTCATTGTACTCTGACCAAATTCCTGACCCACTAAACTTGTGAGCATAAAGAAATGGTTGTTTTAAGCTGTTAAGTTCTGGGGTAATTTATTATGGAGCCACGGGGCCTGGGAATAAGGATGTGGAGAGGGAGGGAGCTTTAGCTGCCATGAGGCATTACTCTCCCTTTTCCTTTGGCACCACATATTCTGCCACGGACGGTTCTGCCACGGATGGTTCTGCCCTGAATAAACACTGGGGCAAAAAAGGAAAATTGGGGATAAAGGTTCAGAAGAGGCCTTAGCATCAATTTCAAGGGGAAGAAGGAGATAGAGAGGAAGTTCTTGTGGCCAACAGCTCCAGGCAGCCATTTTAGGCAACCCAAAACAAATCCAAGGTAAACAAATCGGTGGGTACCTCTACAAAAGTTCCTTTATAAAGAACCAAAGGTTCAGGAATGGTGATTCTATTTTTGCAAACTTGGAGATATTCATCAGTTTCCTGGTCCAGATTTTTCAAAAGGCATGTTTCTGTATGGACTGTGGGAATGGTTATTCTCTTGCATATCTCTTGCGTATCTGACAGAGGGATGGCACAGGTGAAATAAAATCAGGGATTGTCTGTCCAGGCCACGTTAGGTCCATGGAACCTAAGCAGAGAGAGTGGCTATCATCCCAACCCAGAGCCGGGCCCAGCTATTGAAAGTGAGGCACTTGCTCTCCAGAGCCCTCCATCTCGAGGTACAACATGTTTCTCACAGGGCATTGAGATACCCTGCTACACAAATAAAGAGTGCATAGAGATTCGGTGCCCACTATCCCCAGCATGAAGTTTTCCCCTAGGATATAATTTATAAATTAATCTTTTTTCAAAAAAAGAAAGAAAATGATTTCAACTAGTGGAGAAAGGCTTCCAACCCAGTAGATTTCTTAAATTGTTCTTATGAATAGAACTGTTTTTCTAATTTCTTCCCGAAGTTTGTGTATGATATATTATTACACCAGAATGTGAAACCAGCCAAATGAGCCCCAGGAAAGAAATGTTGCTCCAAAGTAAATATAGGAACTTGGTTAATGCCACATGATCAGATATCTTGCAAATAAGACACACAATTAAAAAATCATCGTATATGACATTGGGAGTTACAGATTATATGAGATAGTCCCCCCCATGCTGAAGTGGAAATCTGATATACTTATTGAGCCTTGAGAAGAATTCTGGGAAAATGGAACTTTGAACCCGTATAGGGAGGAGTGGGTGATTATGTAGAAATATGGCGGAAAACTAGGGGACACAGAGGAGAAAAAGCAGATCATAAATCTTTAATAGAGCAAATGTTCAGCAAACCATTATAGCTGCATTTGTGGACATGAGGCAATTCTCAATTTTTAGTTAGCACCAGTCGAAATAAAGCTGCCAGGTTCAATTTGATTAAAGCTACATATTTAAAAGGATCTTCTCATGGCAAGGAAATGCAAAGTGAAACAGCGGTCTACTTATTTTAAGTAAAACAGTAAAATTCCACTAAATGAAAGAATTAAGGATGGGGTAGTATTTTTTCTTTTTTTAAACCTTGCTATACTGTGGCTTTTACCTTGCAAAGTGTACAATTTAAGAGATACATTAATAAGTTTACCTTTTCATAGCATCAGAAAAATAAGTATAGGGTAGGAAAATGGAAACTGTACGGGACAATAAGACAAACTATGAGAATCTTATTGCACAGCTTAGAATAAGTCATTGCCTGGGATTGGAAAAATTGCTTTGGTAAAACCTTTTTATATTGTGGTATTATTTTACTTTAAAGAGCCAACTTAGACGACTTGGGATATATATTTAGGTAAAATGTTGGGAAGGGACTGTCTTCAAATGAAGATCATTCGGCAGAAAAGGATATTCAAAGATTTCCTTAGAAAACCCATTCTAACCTCTCCCCTCCCCTGCCTTTTCTGCTGGGGGAAAGTTAATGTAAATCCCCCCATTTTATGGGGAATGATCAGCTTTGTTCTTTGTTTCATGTAGATGGAACCCCGCTTTCTTGACATTGAGCATCTTTACATTTTTAGGGACGTTAAAGTTTTTTCCTTCTCTGAAGTCTTACAAATGGTTGACACGTGTCCAGCAAAATTGTAGACCCTGGTCTTAAAGGACCAAAGACTGAAATGGAGCTAATTTCCTACAATGATTCTACGGCCTGGGGAATTACCTGAGGAAAAACCTGCCTACTGCCATTTATTGAACTAATTAAAAATAAAAACATAGCTTTCAATAAAAAGTATATCTCAGAGCATGATACTAATTAGGTTTTTTTTTTTGCCTTATAAAAAATGTAACCTGATCTTTCTCTTTTGAAGGCTTCCAATGCTCAGTAAATTTTGTTAATTGGCTTATTAAGTTTCCAATGCTGGTATAGTTCCTGTTCAGACTTTCTTATAAGGGCTCACATTGATATCCTTGTGTCACCTCTGGTCTCAGATTGGGTTTTCTTCTTGCAGCCCAACAAAAAGAGTAGAATCGGTGTTGGAAGAGAGCTTAAAAGGTGATCTGGCCTCATCTCTGCCTTCCAGCAAGTGTACTGTAAGCCAATAAATGAAGACATGCAATGTATAGATGGGGAGGTGACTAAGTTTAGACCACAGGCAGCTAGTGAGGTCAAGACGAGACAGAATTATACTGCCTAGTGGTATAATTCAGAAATCCAATACTTACCTATTTCAATAACAATCATGCTGTGGGGAAGAGGGCACAAACCCATGATGCAGATTTCCATCAGAATGATACCTGCTACAATTACTTTAGAGAGTGCGTTTCCAGTGACCTTTGATCATAGGCGCCCCCCACCCCAACCTTACCAGTGCTATGTGTGGAAGTCGTACAGGCCTTCTAGTCACCTTTTATAGGAGTTTTTTAAGAGGATGTTTGAGGTAGGAGATATATCCCAGCAGTCAGGTCTGTCAAGACCTTATATTCCATCTTTTAATATGATGTTTGCATGGCTTTACTGGTCTTGGAGAAGTGTGTAACCTTGTGTAATAAAACCATGGCCTTTGAGTAAAGAGTCCTTTCTAGTTTTGACTCATTCAAGGTTTCTAAGTGGAACATTTTTTCACGAAGATTTCCAGTTGTAACCAAGGATCCCTGAGCTCAGAAGTAAGGTTTTTCCTAAATATTTGTAAGAAAGAGAGACAATTGTGGGACAGATTTTATCTGGTGCACTGAGTACTTTTGAAGTCTTGGGTAAGACTGGACATTTTGCAGGCTTTCCTTTGTGTGTCAGGGAAATTTTCAACAAGGCAGGCAGCTAGATAGAAGAGAAACACCGGCCTCTTTGGAGATGAAAGTTTTCAAACCGGGGCATGCCAAATTCATCGGAGGATATTGCCTCAAAGGAAATATTCACTTTCTTTTGAAAATTCATTATATAAAGCCCATTGTGTGATTAGGCCAGTTGTGTGATTACTGAGGAACAACTAAAAATAATAAATGATTGCCTCTTCAAAGGCATATTAACATTGGGTAAACTTTTTGGTGGAAATTGTGAGATGTGGATATCCTAAATGCCTGGCTTCCCGATGGGTACAACACAATCCGTACCCATCAGTTTCTAACTAGGAAAGCTCCTGTCCAGCTATGGTATGGAGAAGAGTTGAGGCTTTTAAAAAAATTCCTGGGAACATGGAAAATATTTTACATTTGAACTTCAGAAGAAAGATCTATTTTTCTGCTCTGGTTTTGGCTCACCAGAGAGGTCTTGCCCTTTCATAAGTGGCAAAGTTACCTCGTTAACCAGCACTGAGCACTGCTTGGACTCTGCTCTGGGCAAGAAGCATCTGCCCCCCCCCCCCCCCCCAGGCCAGATCTTATTTTCATGACCAAATCTTGAGAGATCTTGAGGCACTAAATCCACAGCTCTTACTCACTCAGCTCTGAAAAGAAAGCATTATCAAAACGAGCACAGGTGAAGGCAGGTGACTGCAGAGGAAACTGTGATTTTTTTTCCAAAAGACCAGCAGGCTGTGGTCTGGTGATGTTTTTCTGACATTCCCCAGATCTTCCTCCTCACATCCAGTGTAGTGCCACGCTGTGCCTGTCATCAGAATATGGTGTGTGATTTCGCTCTTGAACCAGAAAAACAAGTGAAAATACTCAGTCCTACTTACCTAGTCAAAATGCACATTGAGCCAAAAATAATTGCTTACATTAAAAAGCAAGAAAAATCATCTTAGGAAGACATGACTATCATGTCCCACTGAGCAAGGAGAACCTCTGCGATCAGGCATGGTTGACATTAAGAAATGGGTTCCCTCTCCAACCCCTGCCCCTGCACCTACATAAAATAAGGAAGTCAAACATAGGCACAGAGTTTTTAAAATAGAGAAAGGATACTTTGATTAAAATATACAAAGGAAGACATGTTATAATAAGAATAAGAAATTGAAAATGGAAAGACCATTTCCACCAAGAAGTCATCCTGGATTTGGCAGGAATAGCGTTGGATTTTTTCCCCCTATCACTGCATGTCTTCTGTTTAATGCTGAATGTTACGGCAAAGCCAAATGAAATATATTACATAGGACTTGATTTTAAAGGTTCAGGAAGCTCATATCCCAAAATAGCAGAGAGGGAGGAGAATTGAAGCGTTTTCAAAAGTCAGATAACTATCAGACCCAATATATGTAAATGGGTCAAATTTCCCTATCAAAACAAGGCTAAGGCTTTTCTCTCCCCTTTGTCCAGAAATACTTTTCTTAACAGAACAGAGAAATTCACAGAGTTGTGTATAAATGAAGGGTTTGTAACTGCAATCACATCTTAATGTCTTCACTTTTTTTTTTTAAAGATTTTATTGATTTATTTGACAGAGAGAGACACAGCGAGAGCAGGAACACAAGCAGGGGGAGTGGGAGAGGGAGAAGGAGAAGCAGGCTTCCCGCCGAACAGGGAGCCTGATGCGGGGCTCGATCCCAGGACCCTGGGATCATGACCTGAGCCGAAGGCAGACGCTTAACTGACTGAGCCACCCAGGCGCCCCAATGTCTTCACTTTTTAAAAGGAGTCTATGATGAATCCTTCCTACAGAGAAGGATTATTTTGTAATATGCAAAACCACCTCTAAGAGATGTGAATATTGGGGCCTCAAAAGGAGGCTCCTCTGTACTGTACCAAAGCTTTACTAAGCGGGTGACTGTTTCTCTGATATGTGGTGATCACTTTCTCTTAACTCCTTCCTTTTAATTCAGTTTAATGCTGGTTGCACTTTTGATTATGTTTAAGGCACCTGGGGAGATGGGAGTCAGTGGAGGCCATGCCTTGAAGTTGCTTACAAACCAAAGGAACCATAACATTCAGCTTCTGTGTTTGCTTTATGTATGGATTTCCAGGTCTGTCTGTAATAGATTCACATAACTTTAGAGACCAAATTTTAATCTATAAACTATTGAAGAAAGAGACACATACACGATTCAATCAATAGAACAAATGTAGCCTAATATACAGATGAATTAATCTCCTCTAGACTGATACCACTGATAACCACAGTACTATGTACTTGTACGGAATCTAGAAATCAGGACAATTCGTTCAAAAGTCAATAAAAGTCAGATCAATGGGAACCAGAATATACTCGTGCATATTTCTGAAGCTTGCAATTAAAACTTGCAGCTCGGTAAAGGATCTTTTGGAAACATTTCCTTATAAAATCAGTGGCCTGTCTGTCATTCCCAAGACACACTAGGATAACGTTGGGGAGGACAGGGAACAGGGTCTTCTCTGCTTTGGGGGACCTGAGCGCAACACCAGTGTCAGGGACATAGGCCACTGGGGTCTCTTGGGGATGAAAGAGAAAGCCACCACACACTTAGCCTCTGAAGGATGTGAGCCACGGAAGCTCTGGGTCTGGGGCCAAGACCAGAGAGTTCTGATACTGGGGAGAGAAGCTCCAAATCAACCAGAGTGGATGATTGGAAGCCATTTTTCTTTGCTCACTACAGACTCACAGCTGCAACCAAGAGAGGAGTTTTTCCTTTCAAGGAATCCTGGGTAGAATGCATTCTGTTCAATGAAATCTTTAAAAAAAAAAGTCAAGATCCCTGTGGTAGGTATCGGTCATTGGTTTCCAGTTACTCAACCCTTTTACAAGTCTTAAGGATCCTATAAACTTTGAAAGTTGTAGTAAAATATTTATAGAGCAAGTCAAAGAAAAGTATAAAACAGTAGTCTAGGTGACATTTTGACATGACGAAAATTCCTCTCTACTCTCTGACTTTTTGATTCATGAGCGTATAGGTACCTGGCCTGTTGAAATTCCAGCTTCCTTCACTCCATAGACCTGGAGCTGGGTGATTCCCACAGCTGCTATGTTCTTTCACTTTCTTTCTTTCCAGTGTTTACTTTAGAAATCCAGGAGACGATTCTGATGAGAAGTGACAGTCCCAATCCACAGTGCCACAGCTGAAATCTCTCAGGTCATTACCCCTTCTGAATTTCCAGGGAAGGGGCGTCGGAGCCACGTCTCCACTGGGTATGAGAAAGCCTGGAGTAGCAAGTGCTGTTGCAGGTTTTTAGGGCAGATATAAATTGGAGGCCTGAGTAGTAAAATCTGCCACCCCAAAGCCCTGAGATACTCTTTATTCAAGCAATCCTAGGACCCCGGTGGAGCTCCATTGGGAGCAGTCACATTTTGCCTTTGTGCCCTCACTTTCCCAGTCAAGGCTTAGGGTCCTTTCCTTCCTGGCCAGGGCGCGGGGCGTCTGATGATAGGGTGCTGCTCACCAGCTGTTGCCACACCACTAAACAGTGGGGACTGATTTTAAGCAAGGAATACGGGGTTCATAAACATGCGCAGGGCAGGAAAACGCTATCGCATATAAATGTGTGCAATATTATTCCAGGAAAAACATATGAATGTTTTGGAAGTCCTAAGGGACTTCCTAAATAACAATGGTACGTGGCAGCCAAGAGGTTTTTGCTCAAAGAAAGCCCAAGATCATAACTGAAAGTGTGTTATGAGGCAAGAAAAGGTCAAGAACCACGGACAAAAATAATGTCTTGTTTGGTCCTGCTACCATAACTCTAGGGGTGAAATTAAGTTCATGTCCCTTTCTGCAAAAGTATGCTTATAAAGTAATGAGGTAGGTGTCTCAACAAATATATCTGAATGAATGCCTCCGAATAAACGTGGCCTTCAAATTAGCCCTTGGTGAAGACTCTAATTTCTATGACATAACGTTGGCTTACATTCCTTTTTGTTGTTGCTTAAACCATTTTTTTGAAACTCTTTGCTCAACCCCTCTTACCCCTAGATTTTTTCTTTTAAAGATTTTTTCATTTGAGAGAGAGAGAGAGAGAGAGAGAACATAAGTGGGGGGGGGGAGGCACAAAGGGAGAGGGAGAAGCAGACTTCCTGCTGAGCAGGAAGCCCAATGTGGGACTCGATCCCAGGACCCTGGGACCATGACCTGAGCTGAAGGCAGATGCTTAACTGACTGAGACAGGTAGGTGCCCCTCCCCCTAGATTTTTAAAATCCATTTTTCCCCTAGATTGTGATATACACCACTCCTCTGAGACTCTTGAGGCTTTGTATATGTTACTATTGAGAATATACCTATTTAACTCTGTAATTAGTTATTTTCTGGGTTTATGTCCCATACAGGAATGTATCCTGGCACAGAGTAAAAGTGTACAAAAAAGTGTGTTGAGTGAATGACCTTAAGAGGTAGTTTGCGATCCATGCAAAAATAATTTGCCTAATATTTTGGGCTTATATGTTGTTTTACACCAAAGCAGTGTCACCCGATGTGATCACCTACATTCATTCACCAGCTCTGTTTTCAAGTGATTTTTGGTTGACTTTAAGAATCAAATGCACCTTCTTGGTATAAAGATTTATAACCACTGAGACTATTTTAAAAGAATGTGCTCTTGGCTCTGGAGGCAATCCCAAAGGAGGAATTTCCAAAATATTTTGAGCCATGACTACATCATTGTGTAGTGATGCCCAGTGGAAAAATATTTTTTAAAGCAATAGAGCCATTCTGTAAAAGTTACTCAGAGTTACTAGTGGCTGAGAAATCAACTGGCTGTTGTGGCAGACTTCCTTTGTTGGGGGAAAATCAGCAGAATTTCAATTTGTCCATGAACAATCATTTGTGTAATGAGAGCCATCGTCAACTGACTCTAGGTATTGTACAATGAGATGTGATGTGTTTTATTTAATATAAATTAAGTCTAGCTTTAGCAGGACACTGTCCCCATGGCTCCTCTGAATATGGATTTAGATTGTGGTGATTGTCTCTAAGATTGTTCGAGGAAGATGTATGCGTGTGTGTGAGTATGCATTGTGTCTGAATGCACGTACATTTTGTCAAGTTACTCGTTTAAGGACATTGCAAAACCCAGAAGGGAGCCTGACCCTCTCCTCACTTCACATTGGGGAAGACTGGGAAGGGAAGGTGAACCAGGTTTAGCCCAGTGCTCTCTGGGTCAGAGTCCTAAGCGTGGCGTTATTAAGGCCAGTAGATGGAAATAAACCATTGATTATTGTGGTTGGTGTTTGGGGCCATAGAAGTTGCATTGCAGCTGGTGTGGGTTTAAAGGTTCCTCTTGTAGGAAGGGGAAGCTCCCCTTGCCAGTCATCTTGGGGTGAAGGACGCAGGCCTGGCACTGAGGTCTGGGGCTGCAAAGCCAACACTGGATTCAGGAGTGCGAAAGAGATCTGGAGATTTGTTGAGAAGATGCTGAGCCTACTCCCTCATGTGAAAGTTAGCCAAAAGGTACAGGGAGGGTCTGAGGTTGGCTTTTAGAGCTGTGAGCCTCCAGAGGAACCACTTTTAATAAGCATGTAAATGTTTCTCTGAGTGCAATTTTGTCCACCCTCACTCTTCAGTAAAATTTTATTAAACAATCTGACTGTTCCTAACAGTGCTTTGGGGAATTACAGGCAGAGTTGGTGTCTGCACTTGACTTGAGGTGGGGAAGGCAGAGAGGCCTGGAAGAAGCCGGCTCTTCACACACAGCTCTTCACTTCAAGCTCAAGGTGTCCCAGCAATCAGAGTCCACTTTGGCTAGCATTTGGGGGATGGCCTCTTCACCTCAGTCAACACTCCCAACCTGCTCCTCAGTGGGCAAGGTGGATCTTTATTCTTCATTTCTCAACTCTGGGGCTCTGCTTTCTCTGGATCTATTAGGGAGCCTCTCCCATGGGCCTTCCAGTATTGGTCGGTGTCTTCAACCCTGCTGGTCTGCACTTGGGGCCCTGCCCCCTGCCACTCACTGTTCTATCTCTTCCTGTCTTCGGCCTTCCTGTTAAAGTCTCACCCACGGGGCGCTTGGGTGGCTCAGTCGGTTAAGCATCTGCATTCGGCTCAGGTCATGATCTTGGGGGCCTTGGACTGAGCCCTGTGTTGGGCTCTCTGCTCAGTGGAGCCTGCTTCTCCTTCTCCCTCTGCCTGCCACTCTCCCTGCTTGTGCGCGCTCTCTCTCTCTGTCAAATAAATAAATAAAATCTTTAAAAAAAATAAAGTCTCACCCATTCCATTCTGACTTTTCCTCTACCCATTGTCCTGGATGGAGCCGAAGGTTCAGCTCCATTTGTTATTGGGAGGATGAGGGTGAAGGACAGCATGTCTCCACTCTGGGCCATGTAGATGGCCCTCAGACTTTTCCACCTGCTAAGGACAACTGCTTCCTAGAGAAACTCTTGAGTATGATTATACTGAGTCTCTCTTGTCCACTTTAAATTGTATTACAAAAGCCCCCCTAGGGTGACCATCAAGAGGGAAAAAGGCTTCCCAATACACTGCTATGAACACAGAAGTCTCTCCAAGCTGCTAACTGCTTGATTTTTAAAAAATCTCCACAAACATTGAAAACTCATGAAGTGCTTCATAAATATTTTCTGACACATTCCACATCTCTGGATCTCCAGGGTACCTGGCAGAGTTGAGAAAGTTTGGGCAAGGCAGCTTCCCTCTTTCCCGCAGGGGCCCAGGAAACCAACTTGACACAATTAGGTTACATTTTTGGTAGAACTGAGTGGGAAGCGTCATCAGCAATTTTCCAGCATATGGATTCCCAAACAGGGAGCAGTTGGTGTAGCATCTTATTAATTTGATTGCATTACCAAATCGGAAAATTGTCTGGCCCACTTAGACTGATTTTAAAAATGAGAGACAATTCAAAGACGTTTTTACTTTGCAAGAAACTCTTTGGGAACACCATGTCCTAGGAAGGGATTAGGAAGGAGGTCTGGAATCATGCCTGGTTCCGGTCGGCCAGCCCGTCGCTGAAGTGCTGAAAGGAGCACTTTATGGAGCCTGAGTGTCCTACGTATATGATGAGGTGGGCAGAGGGCCTCGTTGATGGTGACATCACACTCACGGCCTTCTTATGTTCTTATGTCCTGATTCCCAGGAACACCAACTTCATAAAAATATTTCGCTCACTTAAACTACCCATTAACCTTTCTAAGTTGGCTAATGATTAATGTCATTAGCCTCAGGATGGGATGACAACTCCCCAAGAGGGTATAGCACCCACAAAGTGGGGTGGCTGTAAGAACTCTAGCCTGCTGTCCTCAGTCTGTCTGGGTGTGGAGATAATAATGGTTTTACCTCTCCAGCAGAGCCTTTTATTGCAGCCATAATTATGCATCTGTTCGGTTAGCACCTGCCCTTCTAGTTGGGAGAAAGAACCCAAATAACAATGTCAAGTTTATCAGACCTGCACGAGGTGGACACCACAAGTGACGTGGTGACCTGGTGTGTGGGAACCAAAGTCTCCAGGTTCTGAGTCTGTTCTGATTCCCTTTATCCTTGGCCTCATTCTATCAGGTTCAACTTTTATGATATTGCCATTTCCATAGGTCAAAAATAACCAAGTATCAGCAACTTCCTAGGGTTCGGGCCAATAGGTTTTGTTCTCAGTTCGTCTAGATCATAAGTCACAGGTCGAAGGCAGCGAGCAAGGAGAATAAGACTCAAGTGAGAGAAACCACAGAGTTAGGCGTAGTACATTTGTAGTGAAGGCCATATGGTTTTTGTACACTTTTGTCCTAATGTTATATGCACGTGGCTTTTGAGCAGTCTCCACTTGGGTTGAGACATTTAAGGTAATGAGTTCGTAAGGTTTCATGTCATGACAGTGCCTAAAAATAGTTTCCCTGGTATTTTCATTAAGTTATGAGGGATAAGAGGGTTGTGTTTACAAAAGAAATGTTTGCAGTCTTAAAGGGCATGTGGGACCCTGCAAATAACGAAGGATGACTGCAGTCAGGAAGACTTGTTTGAATTAGTAGCAGGTGGAGTTCGAGACAGCAGAAGTCACAACTTGTTCCACTGTTTAATGATGGATAAGGGAAATGAGAAAGGAAGAGTTAGCATTGCTTACCTACCCTGTGACCCATCTTTTCATGTATTTTACTTTTCCATCCTCATAAAGATCCAGTGGGACAGGCATTGTTATCTCTGTAAGTGACAGATGCTCTGAGCAGTGTTAAAGAAGGGTCAAGGTCTGGGGGTGCCTGGGTGGCTCAGTTGGTTGAGCATCGGACTCTTGATTTCAGTTCAGGTCATGATCTCGGGGGGGGGGGGGGGGGGGGGGGGGGTGGGGGGGGGGGGGGATGTGAGATCCAGCCTGTGACAAGCCCTGCGCTTAGCAGGGAGCTTGCTGGAGATTCTCTCCCTCTGCCCCTTCCCCTGCTCTCTTTCTCTCAAGTAAATAAATCCTTTTTAAAAAAAAGCGCCAAGGTCCATATCACTAGACATTGGCAGAGCCAGAATTTACACCCAGGTCAGTCTTATTCAAAGCCTCACCATTTCCTTACACCTAGAATGTTCTGGGCTGGTCTGGGTTGATGCCTTTGCTTCCAGCATACTCAGAAGTGTCCCAGTTGGGGGCCATGCATACTGCTAGCACTTACCTACCTCATCCGTCCTCTCAAAAAGGATCTAAGGAGGTCTCTTCCCATATAAAGCCCGGTGTTTTGGGGTTGCATTAACATTTTGCTCAGACACGACTGCTCCAGGCGTCCTGCCTTTAGCTACTCCCAGGAGGGCTTAGAACTCAGAGTCAAGGAAGTATATTCTTTCAGTAGTGTCTCTGATGGTTGTGTTAGCTGCATTTTCTTGTGAGAAATCCAGGATAAAAAGGATTTCTAAATCACTTTTGTGCAAGACAAAACGGAACGGTGTTAGAACCTTAAACTGCCAAATTGTTTTTGGGTCATGTGATTGCTCTAGGTTGATGAGCCATTAAAGCAAGTAACAATTATGCCAGGCCCTTGAGAGGAGGATGGGAGAGAGGGAATAAATAGTTTTGATGCTGGCTTTTACGGTTGCACTGATCCTCAGAGTGATTCTGTTTTAATCAGCGCCCATGGTGAGGGTCATGGATAAATACCACTTTCGCAGGTACATGCAAGTACTAAACTTGGAAATAATGAAGACTAATGTGGTAATTTAATACATATTAATCTGTTTGCTTACTTATTCTGCACCTGTCACAGCCTATGAACCCCAGCAACCTAGAGGCTACTAATTCTACCCGGTTGCTGGACACACAAAATAGAGAAATGCCAAAGAGAAATCACGGAAACTTGGCCTGTCCCTGGATGGTAACTGGATCCATTATTGCTCACGTGCCTTATCTCTCCATTCTGTTTGAGCTTGAGTCAGCTGCGTGCACAGAATTTCCTCCGAAAGGGACAACAAACGTATATAACATAGCATTCACGGCGTGTTTTTGCCCATTTGCTCCTTGAATGACTAGGAGGTTCCAGTAGATTTTTCAATTCAGTCACTGAGTACAGGATTTGGCATAGGAGGAGTTCAACGAACATTTGAATGGTAAACATTTGCTGAGTTCCTATCCTTATATTATCCAGAAGAAGTGTAAGTACTCAATGTTTTTTCCTGGAAATGATGGAGATACTGATATGAAATAATTAGACCTGAGGCATTTGGAAAGCAAAACCAGGAAGGTTAAAATAAAGTGAATTGAAGGTAATCAACCGCCAAGTTAGTTACCGCAGACCCCCAAATGGTCATATCTCTCTAGTTGGCTGCATTTTGGGGAGCACATGTTCCATGGGTCTGAGCTCCAGGGCGGAAAGGTCATGGACAGGGGAGTCTGGGCGACCTGAAGGTAGTAGTTCAACAACTCGGCATGTGGCTTTTCTCCTCTCCACAGTAAGGCTAACCATGTCTACCTTCGGGGATTGTTGTAGAGATTTGCAAAAAGGTAAGGGAGGCTGTACACGATGCATGGCACAAAGCAGGACTCAACGCATGGATGGTGGTCATTCCGGTCCTTGTGGAGGAGACAGGACTTGGCATGGGTCTCAGCGACACATCAGAACTTCAGTAAGTGGAGGGAAAGAGTAAAGGCATCTTCCATGCTGCTGTGTGGAGTTCTTAGTCCTTTATCGTCAGAGCCATGTAGTTTTGCGTTGTATGAATCTTCTACAGTCTATTGAAGTTTATTTGAGTTGTTCCCACTTTCTGGCCACTATGAGCAATATGGTGTACGCGTTTCCTACGGGGCAAACCCAGCACATTATGCAAATTGGAGGGCTGTGGACAACAGTTATTCTTTCACAGTTCTAGAGGCAAGTCCAAAATCAAGGTGTCTGTCAGGGCCATGCTCTCTCTGAAGGCTCTAGGGCAGGATGTATTCCACGCCTTTCTCATAGCTTCTGGTGTTATCATCAGCGGTCCCCGGTGTTCCTTAGTTTGCAGACTCATCCTCCTTTGTCTCTGCCTCCGCTATCCCATGGGAATCTCCCTGTGTGGATCCCTGTAGCTTTTCTTCTCTTTTCATAAGGACACTATGATATTGGATTCTGGGCCCACCCTATTTCAGTATGACTTCACCTTAACTTAAATAATGGTGTTTGCAGCTACCTTATTTCCAAATAAGGTCACATTCTTTTTCTTTAGAGAGAAAGAGGGAGAGAGAGAGGGAGAGCATGAGCAGGGGGAGGGGAGGGGCAGAAGGAAAGGGAGAGAGAGAATCCAAAGCAGGCTGCACGACAGCGCAGAGCCCGACATGGGGCTCCATCTCATGACCTGAGCTGAAATCAAAAGTCAGACGCTTGGGCACCTGGGTGGCTCAGTTGGTTAAGCGACTGCCTTCGGCTCAGGTCATGATCCTGGAGTCCCGGGATCGAGTCCCGCATCGGGCTCCCTGCTCGGCAGGGAGTCTGCTTTTCCCTCTGACCCTCCCGCCTCTCATGTGCTCTCTCTCTCTCATTCGCTCTGTCTCAAATAAATAAATAAAATCTTTAAAAAAAAAAAAAAGTCAGACGCTTAAGCAACTGAGCCACTCAGTTGCCCCCAAATAAGGTCTGAAGCTCTGGGAGGACATGAATTTTAGGGGGGCACTATTCAACCCAGTCTATATAGCTATGAGCATTCTTGCACCTGCCCTCTGGTGTACCTGTACCAGGCGCTTTGAGCCACCCCTCCGTGCAGATGTTCTTCTGCTGAGATGACTGGGTCCTAAGGTCTGTGCATTTTCACCTTCACAGCATTAAAGCCAGATTGCTCTTCCAGTCAGTTTTGCCAAATGACTCTCCCGCAAGTTGCGTGTAAGAGCTCCTGTTACGGTCAGAGCTAAAAAAAAAAATGTCCCTAAAGTCGTGTGTGGAAAGTGGTACATAGGTATGGCTTTATTTGCATGTCCTTGATTAATATTAATACCCTCCTTTGTTTTCTCCTTTGTAAAATACCTACTCATGTCTTTCGCCGGTTTGCTTCTTGGGTGGTTTATTTTATCCTTAACTTTTTTGGACAAACTCCTTCCCGGTTGCATAAGTTTGTGAACGTTTTCTTTCAGTCTGTGGCTTGAATTTTTACTCAATGGGGTCTTTGATGAAAAGAAGTTCTTAATTTTAATTAATTGACCCTTAACAGTCCTTTCCTTTCAGGTTGGGGATTTTTGGTCTTAAGAACCCCCTCCTTCTACTTTGAAGCCACAAAGATCTTTCCCTCTATTTTCTCCTGAAATGTTGAATTCTGTTTTTCACATTGGAGTCTTGAAGGCCACCAGGAAGTGATTTTTGTGGAAAGTTTGAAATTGGGATCCAATTACATTCCCCCTTCCCCTCCCCCATGGATGATCAGTTAGCTTTACATTGCTTTTCCTTTCCTGGTGATCTTCAGTGTCACCCCTGTCATTTTAACAAGCATGTGTATACTTAACATGTGTAAGTCTGTTTGGGTTCTCTAATCATGCGTTTTCCCATCAGTCCTTTGAGTTGTTTCCAAATTTTTGCTCTTATAACGATTGTGTGTGACTCCCAACTTTGCATGTATGTATTTGGTACAGCCCTGCTCTTTATTTCCTTAAAATGAATATCTAGATGTGATTTTGCTATATCAAAGAGTGATTTTGTTTGTCAGGTATGGACACCTTGCTCACCCTCTCCCATGTGTGTGTTCTTACCACACTCAGGCCCCGACTCCCTGCACCAGGCCAGCACCCCCCGTGTGGGCAGCCTCTTCACCTCTCTCTCGGGGCCCCCACAGACAAGCTGTGGAAGGAAGGAAAGGGAAGATGACAATAAGAAGAGCGTAGGCGTATTTATTATTTTAGTGATAAATTAAGAAGTCACTCTCACAAAGGCTTTACCAATCTTTTTTTCATGTGTCATTACTTTTAATGTTGTGTACATCAAATTATAGTAAAAAGATGACTATAAACAACATGCAGCCCCTCTATTTTCATGAACAGCACAACAGATTACAGTAAACCGAGTTTATATTCCACCATCAAGTGTGGTTCTCCCATTAGTTCACTTTGTGACGGGTCATTAAGAATATCTTCAAATCCGGGGCGCCTGGGTGGCTCAGTTGGTTAAGCGACTGCCTTCGGCTCAGGTCATGATCCTGGAGTCCCAGGATCGAGTCCCACATTGGGCTCCCTGCTCGGCGGGGAGTCTGCTTCTCCCTCTGACTCTCCTCCCTCTCATGTGCTCTCTCTCTCAGTCTCTCTCTCTCAAATAAGTAAATAAAATCTTTAAAAAAAAAAAAATAAAATAAATAAAATAAAAAAAGAGAGTATGTGAACTAATAAAAAAAAATTAAAAAAAAAAGAATATCTTCAAATCCAATAGTCTCATCATTACCCCTCAAAATATCCAGTGAAAGGTTTGAGCTTGGAAGAAATGGAAGACGCTGTACCTGCTGCACTGCCTTGAACTCCATTTGTAATTTTAGTGGAGCAAACAGACCCTGGATGTTTCTTAGTGTGGAAAAATTCATTTTATCTTGGTTGAGCTGGAAATTTTTTTCTGATAATTCAAGAGGCTGACTGGGCAAAAGTTCATTTTTCACACAAGGAAGGCCTTTTCGAAGAAGATCATGACTTTCAAAAGGTCCACTTGCTGAAAGTTCAGTAACTGGAATACTGTCCTTTAACTGAGATCCAAGTCCTCCGGCATTCATCTTCACTTGCTCTGTGAACAGCCTCTCAGCCCCGTTGCCGTCAGCCCAAGGCTTTACCAATTTTACCACCTTCCGCCACCTGTGTGTGAGGGGCCCAGGTGACTGAGGGGGAGCTCCATGAAGGCAAAGGCTGCTGTATCCTTCACACACTCCCTGGCATGCAGCCGAGGCTCAGTATAGATGTGTCAAATGAATGACTTTACTTCTCATTTTCACCAGGATTTTACCATTAAAAAAAAAAAAAATCCACTTTGTCCATCTGGTGTCAAGATGGCGCCATCTCTGGCTCAGCTAGCACTCCACGGTGCGGCGGAGCAGAGCCCAGAGCCTGTGCCATCCGTGGGCTTCTGCCAAACCTCTTCGGCTGTGCCCTCCCCGTGGCCCGGCACACCACTCTGTGAACTCAGTTTCCCCAGGGATTTCCAACACCCCACCTCAGAGTTTGTCTTCCCAGGTTTGCTGCTTCCCAAGTGAAACATTAAGACCAAAGTGTGCCCAGCATGTGACTGGTGACGTGATTACACAAGCAGGACCAGATCTCCTGATTTCCTTTACGCCACTGTGGGTGAGGCCCTGAGCCACAGAATCTAACAGATGTGGGTTAAGTGCTGGCTCCACGATTTGGTAGCTAAGAAACCTTGGGAAGTTTCATCTCTTCCACCCTCGACCACAATTTCCTCATCTGTGTAATGTGGATGATAATGCCTGGCATATAATAATAATGTCTACAGCCTGTTACGCACAACAATTAGGAGCCTGATAGGAACGTCAGCCTCATTAGAGCCTCAGATGGTCTGTTCGCATCAGATTTCTTTACTCAGTGGAAATGGAAATGCACTTCCAGGGGCGCAAAAATTAGGAAAAAAGAGCTTCATTTTTAATTTGGTTGAACAAACTGCCTCTTAAAGTTGTTGTTGCTGTTGCTGTGGGCTTTGATCCCCATAAATTTCTCCTGCCTTGCCCCAGGAGTAGTGTACCAGGGGGCCGGGAATGACTTCGTAAAGACAAGTGTTAGGATGGTGAGTAGGAGCTAACTCACTAATAAGCTCCCCCCCCCCAGGCAGGCTGCGCCCCTTCAAAGCCCCAAATAATTCGCAGTCCATCTCCCCCTCCTCTGTGGTTTTGCCTTAAAGCACAGCTCATCAAAAGCCACTATCCTGGACTTCCTGACACACAGCTAGATGATAATAAGGTAGGGAGAGTATAAATGAACCCAAAGACATCGCTCATTAAAGCTGAAACAGAACATAAGAAGAAATCAAGCTAATAAACGGTCTCCTTACGTAGTAAAATAGATGCTCTAAGAAGTTGGAAGAGATTTTGTGAGCTGTAATATCCTTAGGAGGAATTTTAAGTGTTTTTTTTTTTTTTCAAAAACAATCTTTCATCTCTGACTGAAAAAAATAAAAATTCTCTTTCAATGTGACCCAATACAGATGAGGAACTCATTAGCGATGCCATCTTCTCTGCTTCAGAGAGAAAGTGTTAATTAGAATAAGAATAAGAAACCAATTTTTTTTCATTAGCAGAGAAGTGATAGGACTTCTAGGAATTTGGGGTAGCTGTTGTTTTGCAGACTTGGCAGACTGAAAACTCATTTTGCTCTTCAAAGACTCACTTAGCTTTTTCTCCACAGCTAGGATGAGGATGATGAGCTGTTGCTAGAAGTATAAAAATTAACAGTACTTGGCATCGTGTCAGTCTTGAAGCTTCTTTTTTTTAAATTCAGTTATTATTATTATTTTTTAAATTAATATATAATGTATTATTTGTTTCGGGGTACAGGTCTGTGATTCAACAGTCTTGCACAATTCACAGCGCTCACCATAGCACATACCCTCCCCTTTGTCCATCACCCAGCCACCCAATCCCTCCCACCCCCCTCCACTCCAGCAAACTTCAGTTTATTTCCTGAGATTAAGAGTCTCTTATGGTTTGTCTCTCTCACTGGTTTTGTCTTGTTTCATTTTTCCCTCCCTTCCCCTATGATCCTGTCTTGTTTCTCTAATTCCTCATATCAGTGAGACCATATGATACTTGTCATTCTCTGATTGACTAATTTCACTTAACATAATAGCTTCTAGTTCCATCCACGTCGTTGCAAATGGCAAGATTTCATTCCTTTTGATGGCTGCATAACATTCCATTGTATATATATATCACATCTTCTTTATCCATTCATCTTTGTATGACGAATGGATAAAGGCTTTACAAGCCCTTGGTCAAGTGATCAGGGTGGCGGGCTGCAAATGTCAATGGACATCTGGGCTCTTTCCATAGTTTGGCTATTGTGGACATTACTGCTATAAACATCGGGGGGTCTTGAAGCTTCTCAAAAGATCTCTAGGACTAGCCCTGCTCTCCGCTCCCCTCACACTATGTGTGGAGGCAGGAGACTTGGCTGGAGGCTTGGAAGGAAAGGAGGAGGTAGGAATGGCAGGCAGTTCTTAAAGCCCTTTTCTGTGCCCTTGCTCCTAGGTCTTCTCTAGGCTGCCTGTCTGCTGAGTCCGCCCCTTCTCCTGGATTGTTTTGGAAGCGTCCCCTTCTTCTCCCTCTACAATGCAGAGCCCATGAGTGCTTTCCTACGGGGATTCTCAGGTGCCTCAGGGTCCAGGGCGCAGAGGCAGTGACTGTAGGGAGCAGCTACCTCCTCTAAGGTTAGGGCACCAAAAGGAAGGATTGAAGATTATGAAAACACAGAAGCTTAAAGGTGCGTCTTGGGGAACTGGTCTCTGAGTGTGGAGGAGGGATCCGAGGTGCTGGGGAGGGAGCATCATCCAGCGGATGCTGGGGTCTCTGGGGCTGGGGTATGATGGAGCTGGTTCCACAAGTGTTGGAAAAACTGCCAGCTGGGTTCAGCGGCTGCTGTGGGAAGGAACTGTCCCCACAGGGGTGATGTGGGGTTGCCGGGGTGAGGCCCTCAAGAGCAGGAGACAGGCAGGAAGGAACGAGTCCCCGCCTGCCCCCCAGCCCTGCAGTCTCCTGCCGAATCCCCTCGTGATGGAACCTAACACAGAGCAGAGAAAGGAAGGAAAGAGAGTGCTCTTGGCACTCTCCCAGAGCCTTTTGGAAAAACCCACCGCAGCCCTCCCTTCTGGCTGGGAAACACCTGTGCTCAGCCCCCTCCCCAGCCACACGGAACTGTGCTGGTTGCCTTTGTCCCCAGTCCTTCTGCTTGCCCTCTGCATCTAGCCCACCTCACTGCAGACCGCCGCCTGTAAGGACGTGGCTCTGGTAGTTGCCTGGCCATCCCTCCACATCACGGCCATGACAGAGCCATGGTCTCATAGCCATCTGGCTTCAGGCCGGTGGCTTGGCCTCTGCCTCTCAGGGCCAGGGTCTTGACACTTTATGGATGTGAAATTTATCTCCTTCACAACAATTTCAAGTATGTTTCCTATTTAATCATAAGGTTTTCTGAGACTCAGAGAGGTTAAGTAGCTTGCCCACGATCACACAGCCAGTAAGTGGTAAAGCTAGGCTTCTAGTGCTTGACACTTTAACCCCCAAATGAGTGTTCTGTCTCCTTTGCAGAAGATGGCAATTACACGAACCCTTGTTATGACTTCCCCTTTCTCCCAATCTCACCCATGAATGAAATTAGTAAAGGATGCACTCCTTCTGGCTGATTGAATTCAGCTTCAGAAGCTTTCTTAACACAGTGCTCCAGAACATCACTGCCAATTGAGTGCAGTTGGCTCATGAGATGAAACTCATTAACCATTCTTGCCATAGGCCATCCTGTTTCAGATGTAGAGGAATGACTCCATTGTGTTAATGAGCCAGGAAGCAGAAGCTACTGCTGTTCAGTACTTCTTTTCTTCCATATATATTTTTTAAGATTTATTTGTTTATTTGAGGAGGGCAGGGAGTGCTGAGCCTGCGTGGGGTTCGATCCCACAACCCTGAGATCATGACCTGAGCCGAAATCAAGAGTCAGACGCTTAACCAACTGAGCCACCCGGGTGCCCTCTCCCATATTTTAAGGCATGAATCCTTTTGGGTGGGATTTGAGGCTTGTTCTGGTGTTCCAGATCAAAGCAGAGGAACTTGGGGAGAAGGAGGTGGGAAAGGGGGCAGGGTGACCACAAAGGAGAATACTCCCCGGGTTCCCCCATGCAGGATCCTTCCCAGAACCCCCAAAGAAAGCTGTGCTGTCTTCAGCTCTCGGGCTCTGCAGCCCAGATTCCCTCCAGTGAAACCTGATGCCAGTCAGGCCGGCTGCCCTGGCCAACTCAAGCTAGACAGGAAAGAGGAAAAGCAGATTGTGGCAAAGACCCACAATTGGCCCCTGCTGCTAAAACATGCCTGCCCACTGTGGATTCTGAGCAAGGTATTGTGGACATCCTGGCAGGGGCCTCTAAGGATCCCTGGGGTTTGCATCCTTCAGGGCACGTGTCTGCAGAGGTGGAGTGCAGGGGTGCCCATCTGCTTTCTGTCCCCCTCCTGGGTGTCTGAGTGCCGGACCGGTGCAGTCCTGGTGTGGTGCATGCGGCGTCTGTGACAGGAACTGTAGAGCAAAGCAAACACAGCACTAGAGTGTTGGGCTCAGCCAAGGGAAATAAGGCGGTGGGGCTGGGCTGCCCACCCGAGCGGGAACCGCGGTCCTTAACCCAGAGAGAATTAAGGGGAGAGGTAGCAACAGACCCCCGTATTCATAAGCTCGTGTCACAGAGAGGTCATTGGAAGGCCTTTGCCCAACCACCGTTTCATTTTAGGAAATGCCACCCAACTCCAAAGTTAGCAGAGCAGCCGGGATTGCTTAGATGCGCAAATCAGGGCCGCTCAGAGGACCGCCATCGAGGTGTCCGCTCATGTCTCGGGCTGTGATTGGTTAATGTGGTCGGGACTGGCTTCCTGGAGTTTTGAGGTGAGGAAAAGGAGGAAATCCCAGAAACGGGGGCTGTGTGATTTCTCAGAGCCAATTTGGTGCAGAGACAGAACCGCGGGATTCAATAAGTTGGGGACCTGGGTGTTTCAGCATTCCAGAGGATTCACGCATCAGGATGCACATTCGAAGGAACCTGATGGACTCTGTCACCTGCCCTTGTGATTAGATCTGGGTTATTTATAGTCCACTGTTTGCTTTACAAGCCCTTGGTCAAGTGATCAGGGTGGCGGGCTGCAAATGTGTGTGGCAGGATGTGTGTGCCTGGATTAGGAAGAGGGGTCAATAATTTCGCTCATTTTGTGATTCTCTGGGAAGCTAGATCCTTTGAATATATATCTCAAATTCCCTCTGTTTTCCAGTACTCAGGGAGGGATTTGCGTGCCCGCTTGTCACGTATTTTTGGTGCCCACTTGCTTAGAGCTGTGGAGGGTGAGCGTGATCTGTAGAAGCTGGGAAAGGGTGAAAGGAACGGACGGGCAAGTCCTCCTCCCACACCACTTTGAGAAGGAGGCTGGGGCGACATGCACTGCCTGCAGCGAGCTCCTCTGTCTGATAGGGCAGTGCCTTTGTGTTACTGAGAATAACCTTGAGGACATTCTGCTCTCATTCCCTTTACTTTGTTTTTGTTGTTGTTGTTGTTTATTTTTTAAGTAGGTTCCATGTCTAGCATGGAGCCTGATATGGGACTTGAACTCATGACCCTGAGATCAAGACCTGAGCTGAGATCAAGAGTCAGATGCTTAGTCCACTGAGCCACCCAGGCGCCCCGATTCCCTTTACTTTGAATGAAAGTAATTTGTTAGTTTCTAGGTCCTAATTTCCCTCATTATTTTCCTAGCTGTGTAAGTTTTAATAGGATCCTTAACTTTTCTGGGCATTAGTTGGTTCATCAATACACACACACACACACACACACAAATACATATACACACATACATGTATATATATGTAACTGTGCATACCCCTATATTCATATCACATGCACATAAAAAACAATTGCAAGTTATTATCTGAAACCATTCACTGAATTTGTGTTCTGATTAGAAATTAAGGATTAAAAAATTTACATGTGCTTTACCAGTGTTTATTGGGAATTGAGAGTATGGCTGATCATGGTTAATAATAGAAGTGCAAGTTTCTAATGATCAACATTTCTAAATATTCTTTCCTTTCAGGAAATTAACCAGTGGCCAGTAAACTTATGGAGTGTGAGTAAAATAGCAGCCTTGTAAATTCTACTCTTGAACTTCCAGGGAATATTCGATCCTGTGCTTGTGAGGAGTAGACCCAGGTATCTGTGAGTATCAATTTTAGAGTTAGACAAACCAGAGTTCAAATTATGTTTCTACAGCTAATACCTGTGTGACCTGGGGCAAGTCACTTGACTTCTCTGAACTTACCTATAAACTTTCTTATCTATAATATAGAGATAATAGTGCTTAGCTTGTGGGTGGTTGTGACTAGATACTGTCTACTGGGTAATACCATGTCTGATTATATCTGGTTGCAACCACAGGGATCAATCTGGCCTCCCAAAGATAGTGCAATTGAAACATGCGAAGAATTCAGGTCCTTGATGACATTGTTGAGCTACTGAATTAACCAACCTCAAAGCCACTCAGCTTTCAGACTTCTTGGGATAGGGCATGATATGATCTCTTTCTAGTTTAGGCCAGTTAAACTGATGTTACTTGCAGGTAAAATCTTCCTAACTAATACAACTAAAAATAGCATAACTTCATCTTAAATGAAATTTAAGATCTTTCTGCAACCAAATCCACAAACTACTTAGAAAATTTTGCTAAATACAGTAACATTTGGACCAAATCCAGGCAGGATGCCTTGGTACATCCTAGATAACATTAAGGCCATAACAATTGAAGAGAATCACAAAAGATGTGCCTCCAAGGAGAAGGATCACAAAGGTCGTTACCTTCACTTTTGTTTCAGGAAGCCCTTTAAAGGTTTGGATCGGGAGAGGGCCATGTTTGGAAACTTTCAGGGTGTTATGCTCCTGAATTGTGTGAGTAGGGAGAATAGACTGGAGTGGGTGAAAAATTCTGGCAGGGATATTTCCCAAAAGGCTGTTGTATTGGTCCAGTGAACAACAACGTGGGTTTGAACTGTTTCATGCCTGTGGGAACACAGGAGGAGATTTGAAGGTTTGGTCCATTGAGCGAGAATGTAAGCAAAGATTTAAAATGCATCCCGGGAAATAATGTGCCCCAGAAACCAAAGGAAGAGAGAGGAGACTGTCAGGAAGGAAGCAGTGATCGCTACCATTACCACTACCAAGGATAGGATCAGTGACCCAATAGTGAGGGCTTGCCACATGCCAGACTCTGTTGGTCAGCTTCCATGTATCACTCTATTTAATCCTCCCAAGAAACCCAGGACATAAGCCCTCACATTGTTCCCAGTTTCTGATGAGGGCTCCTAGATGTTGGAGAGTTCAAATCCCACTATTCATAAGAGTGGACCTGGGATTCAGGGTACGTGCTAGTGAAACGTATTGGTTTAGCCACGGGATAACCCCCTGATGTGCAGTGATGCAGAATGTCAAGCAGGAGAGAAAGCTGTTGGACTTGGCGATTAGGAGGTCATTGATGAGAGAAGCTTCACGTGTTGAAGTGTGAAAGGAGCGTGGGAGGGGGCAATAGGTCTTTGAAGAATCCTATGCATGGGATAAGATACTTTTTCACTGGGTATCATGAGAATTGCTATTGTATTTATTAATCGTAATTCTGGTGGTTTGGGAATTACATGCAGAAAGAGTTCACCCTGATTTCACTTAGAAATCAAAGTGTTTTTAACCTCCCCCCCCACCAAAGCAAAGTTTTCTTTCATTTCTTACTGAATTGTAAATAAAAAATTCAGCAATTCTAAGTCTGGTGAGACTGGGAAGTCAGGAGAACTTCTTGTTAGTAGTGCTTGGAATAATAGGCTCCCTCTCACCATGGATGTTGAATGACCATCCTCTGGTTAACCAAACAATTATCTAATCAAATTGATAATATCTAGTCAAAACGGAGAGCCCCTCAAACACTAGTCCAGCAATGATTTACATGTATGAGATTTCTCTTGTGGGGTGGACTGTTTTTGGCAACACCTTCTAGTTAAACCCGTCTCAGTGTATTAGAAAAACATTCTGGCTGGGTTGCTAGCTCTATGAGCCAATTACAAATGCCAAAATTGCTGTTGAATTGCTTTGGTATAAATGCCAGTTCTCTTCTGGGGCTTCTGAAAAATTAGAATCCTTTTGGTATTCCCAACTCTGCTCCTGATCCTTGGGAGACTGTCCACTTGGTCACGGGGAAAGGGTCTCACTTCCTTAGGATGAGATTAAGGAGAGAGATTGGAGACTGAGTTCTTAGAAAACTGCTTGTTTGCAGAGGGTTTAAATGAATCCGAAGTTCTGGCTTTCTTGTTTCCTTGGATTGCATGGTACTAGGGGAGAGGAACCTTTATACTTCTGTAACCCCTCCTCCATTATCTGGAAACACTCCATGAAGAAGTGGAGGGCAAGTTGAGGGCATACTTTCCAATTAAACAAGAGGTTTCAACATGATGATGTAAATAACTAAATAATTATACTTCCCCAAGGCATTGTTAAACTTGTCCTTTAAGAAGAAGGCAGAACTTTTAGTTTCTTTGTTGATGAAACAAATTTTGTTTTAGCAGGCAAGCTTCTTGAGGCCAGAGACCAGGTCTTTTGGCTCTTTTATAGTTATAATAATCATTATTGCTGTTCATGAACTATTTCCAGGTCTCTCCCCTTCTGGGCACATGGTAGGATTCCATTTCCTGCTCCCTTGTGGGTGGGCAGGGCCGTGAGACTAGTCAGGCCAATGAGATGAGATAGAAAACAACAGGAGGCAGATTTTAGTATCCTATCATTTTGGGAGATTTAGTCTCCTATGATTTCACAATATATACAAATATTGAATTCACTACATTGTACATCTGAAATGAATATAATGTTACATGTCAGTTATACCTTAATAATAAAATTAAAAATTATATGAAATGATTTAGTCTCCTCTTTGGGATTCTCCAGAGCTTTCCTTTCTCTCTGGCATGACAACTGGTAATATTCAAGATGGTGACTGTTTTATCCACTTGGGTACCTGGATGTTTATGAAGAATAGGTTCCCCACCCCAAGCCTCCCGCTAACTCTCAGTGGACATGTGGCATGAATGAGAAATAAACTTTGGTACTTTTAAGCCACTCCAAATTTGGAATAGTTCACGACTGTAGCATAAATCCTGATGAGTACAATGTAAGATTTAACCTATATTTCAAGTATATATTACATCTGTATTATCTAATATATTCTTAGGGCCACTAGACTATAACCACCTTGAGGGCAGACATGGCATGGTATCCATTTTGTATTTCTGTCATCTGGCAGAGATAAACAGTTTTTTTTTTTTTTTAAGAATTTATTTATTTATTTGAGAGAGAGACAGAGCACGAGCAGAAGGGGCAGAGTGAGAGGGAGACAGATAATCTCAAGCAGACTCCACACTGAGCATGGAGCCCAATGTGGGGCTGGATCCCACAACCCTGAGATCCTGACCTGAGCTGAAATCAAGAGTTGGTTGCTTAACTGACTGAGCCACTCAGGCGCCCCACACTGTGTTTCTTGATGAAAGTTATTGTATGAATGTTTGGATACCTGAAAAGATGGGAAACATGAAGAGAATGAGTAACTGAAATCCAATGTTTCTCCTAAATTTTATTGAAGCTAACAGTTGCAGCTTTTTTTCCTATCGCGGCCCTTCAAAAAAAAATAGCTTTTGACACTAAAATCTCACTGAGTGTGTTTCTTCGGTCCCGTTACAATCTCTGCAGTTTCTAGTGGAATCATAGTAAGTTGCAGTAAAATAATCTTTGGTGGCGGGGCGGGGCGGGGGGGGGGGGGGGAGAGGGAGGGGGGGGAGGAGGGGGAAAGAGGGACGGGAGTTGAGAGAGAGAGGAACTGGTTGCTGCATGGTTGAGAATGAGCTATGTTTAAAACAAAGGCGTTATTTCTCTTTTAGACAATAGGAACACTTTCAAGATCCACTCTGGAGATGGAAGTGATCTAGTCTTATGGACCTCAAAGATTTCATTTCAAATATTTGCTACTCATAGACGCCCAGTAACTTCTTAAGTGATAATTCATTTTTTCCAAATTTTGATCAGATAGAGTCCATCAGGATCACTGGTTTGGTGGGATGGAAGAGTGAGAGAACAAGTAATACCGTATCGAATAGTTGTATTTCTAGCCCAAAGCTGAGAGTCATTTCTGTTAACTTACACTGCCAGAATGCAGTTTCTATTGAACATTCTGGAATACTGACAATAACCTGAAGGCTCTCCAGTACTCCCTTTGAATGAATAATCGCCTAGAAATTGCTGGGGCTCACTCCCTCACTTCATTCAGTCCCCTGGCTCTGCTCCTTGAGAGCCATCACCTCACCTCTTGGATATACCTTTTTATTCTTACAGAATTTATGACCCCAAATTATGTCATCTATTGTATTTGTTTACTGGGCTCTTGTCTACTTTTCCCCACTAGAGCGTAAGCTGCAGGACAGCAGGAGGGTCATTTCTCCTGCCCACTGCTTTAACGCTGGTACCTGGGACAGTGCCTGGCACGCACTCACCACTCAAAACAAGCTTGTTCAAAGAAGGAACAAACGAATGAGTGAATGAATCCATCTATCCATGAATCGCTTGAATCACAGAATTCATAACTTGACAGAAGCAAAAGGAAACCTAGACTTTTCCAATCCAAAGCCTTATATATATATTTTTAAGATTTTATTTATTTATTTGTCAGCGAGAGAGGGAACACAAGCAGGGGAAGCTGCAGGCAGACGGAGAAGCAGGCTTCCCACCGAGCAGGGAGCCGGATGCGGGGCTCGATCCCAGGACCCTGGGATCATGACCTGAGCCGAAGGCAGACGCTTAACGACTGAGCCACCCAGGCATCCCAAGTCCAAAGCCTAGGGGGTGGCCGCTTGGGGGTCATGTCTAGGATCACATAGGTTTGTGGTAGAGCCAGAACCATGATTCATAGTCTGGTGTTATTTCCATTTCAACATACAAATACCTACTACACAGCCGCCGGAGGGTGGGTAGGTGGGAGGATGGTGGAAACACCTGGAATGGATAAGGGAAATGTTGGGAACAGAGGTCTTCAGCGCGTCCCATCTTCCCATTGTTGCCCAGCAGGCCATGAGCAAAGGTGACGAGAAGTATGAGGATTCGGGAGAGGAGGAGGGAGACAAATGTGTTGGGGGCACCAAATGGTGAGGAGGATTAAGAAAGAAGCTGTACTTTTTTTTTTTCCCTTACCATCATAAACTTAGCATGCCTTTCCTTCTCCTTGTGGCTCTTTTTAAAATTACGAGCTACTGAGTATTTTAAATGAGCTTTCTGTTATGTCATAAATATTCAGACCAGGAATAGTAATTGTTCCCTGTGATTAATTCTGCTTACTTGGTAAAGTTGTGCAAGGTTTTCACTGGAGGGTATGTCTTTTATGTTTTAATGTGACTCATGTATAATACAATTTGTCCTCAACTGCAGTTGAGACAGTGGAGTTAGGTTAAGGGCTTTTGGGGTCTTTTTCTCTGATGGCAGTATTTGGAAGTACTTAACTTGGATGGTTTGTATTATCCCTCCCCTGGGCTGAGAGGAAGGTAACTGATGGGGCTCAGGGCCAGAAGTTCCTACTGGCCGCTCCCGTCCTATTGGTCTGAGGTTTAATGGAGAAAAGCACCATGTTGAAGGTTACAGCATTTCCCTTTGCTTCCATTTTAATGACATTTGCCTGCCAGTGTTTTCTCTTTGAAGAGCAATTTAATAAACAATCACTGGCGTTTCATGTCAAGGGCAAGATTTGTAATGGCATTCATCTCCCCGGGAGTTCTTCCTCAGCATGTGATTGGATCAAGCCCTTTGCAGTGAATAGTGAAGTGCTGGGGGCTCAGGGTACACCACGGGTCCGCCCCGCACAGGATGAAGATGGGCTGGGGACGGGGGAAGGGAACGAGTTCTGGAACGATCCTGGACTCTGTTTAAATTTCCCTTACTTTAAAACTATTTTCTAAATAAGTCAAACGTGAGCCTGTAATCACACTGGGGACTCCTCAAGGGAGGTCTGAGGGGGGCAGTGGGCATACGAAGTTCTGGAATGTCATTTTCAGCTGGCTGTGTATTTCTGGGTCAGAAGGAAGCTGAACAGCCAAGGGCTTTCATTGTTGTCGATGACAGTTGAAGCTCTGAGCCTTGACAAGGAAGATTGTTATCGAGTGGTGCTTATTAGGCGCCCACATGAGTCAGACACTGTTCTGGGTGCTATACAAAGCAAGCCCAGGCAAGGGGTTGCATTGCATGCATCCATTTTTGATTAAAATCCCATGTAAATTTATACAGCCAATGAGGGTGGGCCTCCGTCTTCAGTGAAGGTGTTACGCAGGTCTGAGTAGGACAGAGCCTGGGCACCAGCACTGAGAAGTGAGGAGTTTGACAGTCTCCTGGCTTCTCCTGGGTTGTAATGAACAACAGCAAGGCTCTAGGAATGGCGTGCTGAAGTGGGGAGCGTCCCCAAGGGAGACTGCGGCATACCACCCAGCTGCGGATGGGATGGCCGGTGGTCATTCATCTACGGGACTGTATGAGGCCACAGGGACCCACATAGCTGGTCTCAAAGACCATTGTAAGGCCCATTTCTGTAGACTCAGAGGTTGGCAACATCTCAAATGTGGCAAGCCACTGTTCTTCTTTTCTCTTCGGCATGTCTGGATTGGAGAGAAAGTATAACCAGACATCACTGTTTAGGGTTCTTTTGTGAACAGGGGGTGTGACTTTCAACAGCGGGGAGGGCTGGCCGTGGCCAACACGCAAATGCTTCTTGGAAGGGATGGTGATGGGCCCACTGCGGTGGTAGCTCACCCACGTGGTTGATCGTGGCCATTCCTGTGGTTGTTGACATGCATGCTAGATGTTTCTACATCCTGTTTATCGTTTAAGAAAATTCCACCACAACAAAGTGATATTCTAAGCTTTAGCTAGTGATATGCTTATTATAAGTAATGATACACAACTTATCACAGAGCGATGGCAGGATAATGAGCGTGGCCTCTTGTTGATGGTGGAAATGAGTTGTGAATTACGGGTATGGAAGCAGATGTGGCCCAGTGCATGTTGGGGGTGGGGCTGGAGCTGCCAATGATCTCCTGGAATAGCTTTATAGAGTCAGCCTGGAGCTTGTGCAGACGACCTGGGTCTCTCCCAGGCTGCCACCTAACCTAAAGGCTGGTGCTTTCTTTGGCTTAGCCAGGCACAATATTCAAAGAGTTAGGGTCAGGGTGACCTAACCTTCTTCCATCCTCAACTGCCATCCACTCACCCATTTTTCTGCCTAAGAGTACACTTTGAAATTGTCCTCTAAGACTCCAATTAAATGGAAGAAGAAGAATGGTTTTTCCTCTCTATTTTTCTGAGGGTCAATCAGTTTTGATTTTCGTGGATTCTTCTATAGCGATAGTGTACGATACATTCACCTGTATTAAATGGAAGACAAGATTGTTGAACGAGGAAGTCCTTAGGAGAGTCATAAAAGGCTGAGTTTTCATGGCAAACCTGAGGTCACTGGGTCCGGCAGAAGGTAGCTTTTGAGAAAAGATTCCAGAACTGTTCACCCGGGTTCTAACCCCAGCTCTGCCATTTACTAGGTGTGTGGCCTTAAACAAAGTGGCCTTAAACTTCTTCATGCCTCCATGTCTGCTTCTGTAAAATGGGCCTAGCATTAGAACTTACCAAAGGTAAGTGAGGGCCAAGTTACTGTAAGGATTAAATGATTATTGTGTGCAAAAAACACTTTACACTGCCACATGTAAAGATAAATACTAGTATTCTTCCTTAATCCAGAACCCATATAGGTATACTTCCTTCCTTCCCTCTCTCCTCTGTTGGCTGAAGTCAGTTATAACATAGATAAACGTGTATTGGGCCCCAGTGTTCTTCCTGAGGAGTTGCATTTACTGGGTTTACCAAAAAAAAAAAAAAAAAATCAGTACAAACCCTCATGCCCTTCATAAAAAACAAACAGGGAGGCAAACAAACACATGTTGAATGAGGAGCCCTGTGGGTCTTCTTCCTCCAGGACAGACAGTTCCCATTTCATGTCAGGGTAATAAAGTTAATGGGGGAAAAAATGTAGATCTCCATATTTGTCTGGCGAAGTGGAAAAGACAGGAGCGACTCAGACTTATCACACAGCTATGAGCTCCTCAATATAGTTGTGCATCAGAAACAGCAGAAAAACTGAATAAAAAAATACCAGTATTTGGACAACCCGCTCCCCGCCCCTCCCCCACAACGTGCCTGTGATGTGACCGGGCACCTGTATGTCCAAATTCTCCAGATGATTCTGAGGCACAACCAGGTGAGAACCACTGCTATAAGCAATTCTCAGTATAACAAACGAGTACACAGTCTACCCTGGTTTAGGTAAACAGACCTGAACAGAGCGCCAGGAACAGAACCATGTTCACATTGAAATCAGTTCTTCCTGTTAATATGTCTCATTATAAAATTAATGATTTTCCTCTCTGTCTGGAGAGGGAGATTTGGCAAAAGGAATTTTAAAGAAATCAGCCCTGATTCGGAAGTTATGGAAGTCAGAGTCTCGGCTGGGCGTTCTGTGTTATCAATCGGGACGCATGCGTGAAGTACATTAGTGGTCAAAGGCGTCTTAGCGCAGTACAACTCCCTCAGGAAATATGAATTGAAGAGGAGCACCGGAAACGATGCAAGTAAGTCTGTGATGGCCAGTGAGTTCTGAACTTTCAGAGACACCTTTCCACGGGGTCCCAGGGATTCCCACATGGCACTGCTCCGGGGGCCTGGTTGCACGCTGCCGAGGGCTGACCTTGATGAAGGGCATTTGCCAGTCCTGCAGGAAGGAGTCACATGCTCACGGTCCCCGCTCAGCACGTGCCTGCCCTCGCCCTGTTGGAGTCCAGCAGGGTCGCTCCCTGCTCTCACTCACCTCCTCCCCATCCTCCGCCTCACAGACTTTGGTAAGAAACTAATTATAAACTGTTACCCTTTGAGAGTCCCAAATTCATGGATGAACAGAGTCCTTCGAAAACGGCCGGCAATCCAAAGATCATTCCTTGGCCCTGGAGATGGGATGGATGGGATAGTTTTATGCCATTCAACTCCCCAACTAAGAGACTCTCTGAGAGGAACTCCTTTGGAAGGTGGCGCCTCTGTTCACGCCAGAGTCCTGGCTCCTTATAGGGTTCTTCCAGAGCCTTCCAGGCAGCTCACTGCAGTTAGCTGGAGACCCCCACCCTCATTAGGTCATGTTTACTGAAGGTGCTTGTTTTCTGTCTCTCCATTCAATGGGTGGCAGGACACTGACAGGACAAAGCGTGTTGTAACTGACCACCAATGGAGCTGGCTCTGTTCAGGGATTAGGGTTGCCTTGGGAACCAGCTTCGCTGAACTCACCACAGCAAACATGGAATGAATGGCTGGGTCAACACCCCAGATAAAAAGAGGATTATGCAACTGTTTGCTGAACCCTTGGCAGGATTTTTTTTTTTTTCTGGACATTTCCCAGAATATCCCCATATTCACAAATTCCAAATGAAGAATTCTAATTTCAACCCATAACAAGTATGTTCATTGTTTGCAGAAAAGAGCTGTCGCTTTTGGAAATATAAATGAAGGTCTGTGGAAGATTTGAACTGGGTGTTGCATCAGTTTTGGAAACGGCTAGAAAGCATATTTAACGATAAGCTTTCCCTAGACAGGAAACCAGGGAGGCCACTCATGTATTTCTAATGATCTACATAAATAATTTCATCTACTTAGATTCCAAACTTCAGTCATTAAATGGTTTTACTCTCATCTCAGCTAAATCGAGTCTTGAAAATGAATTTTAAAATGCAGAAATAAGCTTTGGAAAAAAAAAATTCAGAGACAGGATGGAGCCTCTCTTTGTGGAAAAGCAAACGGGCAAACAGGACAATTTATTTCAGACAGTGAGTACAAAGGAGCAAGGTTCTGGGATCTCCTAGTCCCTCAAACCCTTTAATTCTAGGTAAACAATTAAATGGTAACATAATCCAGGTGGCGGGAGTAGTTTATGTTTATTTCTGTCTCTGACTGGAAGGAAAGTATCTCACAGAGGAAGATAGTAACAGTTGTTATGCCTCGTACCTGGCTGCTTGACCTGCTTTTCCTTCTTCTTCTGTGACTTTCTCAGACCCTTGCGTTCTGACTGCCGAGGTTTTTCTTTCTTTTGTTTTCCCCCCAGGTGGACCTGGTCTGGTGCTTTATACGACGTAGGCACTAAAAGCTGGTTGTTGTCTTCTTACACAGCTCCTTTGAGCTCATTCCTCAATGCAGGTTTCCCATCCTTCCCTCCTGTTTGCTCCTCAACCCCCAGATGTCATCTCCAAAGATGCTGGCCACCTTTCTTTAAACTCAGGCTTACCATCCTCAGTCCATATCATTTTGTTCTGTCTTTATGTCCACCTGGGAGAGGGGAACCAATGAAATAGCTGGAAGACTGCTTGTTTGTTTGTTTATTTATTTATTTATTTCTCGTAGCCCAGATAAATTATTCTAGATTGAGCGGTTGTTCGGTGTAGTGAGGTCATTATTAACCATGTAATTTTAAGACATCTTCCTTTTTATTGTGCTATTATTTCCCATTTGTATCCTGGATACAGCCTGTTCTTTCTGGGAAATTCTGGAGAAAAATAATGAACGTAAGTGCTAAAGAATATGTGTTTCTTCCCTAAGCAAATATTTCAAATAGCACTTACTATTATTTTTAACTTTTCATTTGGCAATAACTATATAGATTCACAAGAATTTCCAAAGAAACGTGCAGGGAGGTTTGGCCCCCCACCCCCAATCTCCTTCAAAGTTAACATCTCGAGTGACTATAGTGTAATATCAAAACCAGGAAACTGACATTGGTACAATCCACAGAGTTTATTCACATGGCATCAGTTATACAGGCACTTTGTGTGTGTGTGTGTGTGTGTGTAGCTATATGTAATTTTGTCACATGCAGTTTTGTGTAGCTACCACCACAAACAGACACATCACTGAAATGTCACCACAAGGCTCCACCATGTTACTGTCATGGTCATATCTACTCTCTCTCCTCACCTGGACAAACTTTAATCTGTTCTCCATCTCTGTAATTATATTATTTCGCTAACATATGAGTGGAATCATGCAGTTTATATCCTTTCGAGATTGACCTTTTCACTCACTCGACATGATTTCCTTGAAATTCACCCAGCTTATTGCATGTAGCAACAGTCCGTTCCTTTTTATTCCTGAATGGGGAATGATCTTGAGGTACCACAGTTTGTACAACCATTCACCCATTGAAGGACTCTTAGGTTATTTCCACTTTCTGGCTCTTGTGAATAAAGCTCCTTTAAATTTTGTACAAGTTTCTACATAAAAGTAAATCCCCCTGCAACCTGGGATAAATGCCCAAGAGTGCATCTGCTAGGTTGTATGGTAAGTCCATTTTTAGTTTCAAAAGAAACTGCGAACTATTTTCTAAGAGTGGTTGTGCCATTTACATTCCCACCAGCAATGTATGAGTAATTCAGTTTTTCCACATCCTTGCCAGCATTTGGTGTTGTAACTGCTTTTTAATTTTACTCATTTTAATAGGTACATAGCGACATATCATTGTGATTTTAATTTGAGTTTCCCTAATGGTTAATGATGTCGAACATCCTTTTATAGGCCTATTTGCAGTCTATATATACTCTTCAGTGAAAAAAATCTATGCAAGTCTTTTTCCTATTTTCTAATTGGATTTTTTAGAATGTTGAGCTTTGAGAGTTCTTTACATATATTTTAGACATGAGTCCTCTATTGGATGTGATTTGCAAATATTTTCTCCAGTTCTGTAATTTGTCTTTTCATCTTAACCAAGTCACTCACAGAGCAAGGTTTTAAAATTTTGATGTGATCCAATTTATAAATTTTTCTTTTTCTGGATTGTGCTTTTGGTAACAAATCTAAGAAATCTTTTTCTAGTCCTAGGTCCTAAAGAGGTCCTATTTCCCCCCCAAATTTTATATTCTTACAGTTTATATTTAAGTCCATGATGCATTTTGAATTCATTTTTAAAAAAAGATTTTATTTTTAAGTAATCTCTACACTCAATGTGGGACTTGAACTCACACCCCTGAGATCAAGAGTCACATGCTCCACTGACTGAGCCAGCCAGAAGCCCCTTGAATTCATTTTTGTATAAGGTATGAGATTTAGGTTGAGGTTTATTTGTTTTCCTATATGGATTTCCAATTTTCCAGTATCTTTTATTTATTTATTTATTTTTATAAAGTCTGCCTTTCTTTTATTCAATTATTTTTTTTCTTTGTCAAAAATTAAATGGGCATATTTGTGTGGATCTATTTCTAAGTCCTCTTTTCTGTTCTGATCTATACAGCAGTCCACCAGTACCATACTGTCTTGATTATTACAGCGTATAGTACACCCTAGTATCACAGAGAATGATTCCTTCTCCTTTATTCTTTGTTTTCAAAATTCTTTGGGCTACTTTAGGGCCTCTTCCTTTCTGTGTAAGTTTAAGAATAAGTTGCCTATTTATATAAAACATTTTTCTAGGATCTTGACAGGAATTGCATTATACCTATAGGTCAGTTCAGGAAGAATTGAAAACTTTATTACATTGAATCTTCCAATCCATTAACATGGTATATCTCCCCAATTATTTAGATCTTTTTATTTTTTTTAAAATGAACATTTTGTAATTTTCAGCATACAGATCCTTACATGTTTTGTTAGATTTACACCTACATATTTAATTTTCTTGGAGTAATTGCATATGGTATTGCACTTTTAATTTTGTTTGAACATGTTCATTATTGGCACACAGAAATAAAATAGACTTTCATGTGTTAATATTGTATCCTATGACCTTAATGGACTCGTTTATTTGTTCTAGAAGTTTTTTTTTTTTTTTTGGATTTCTTGGGTGTTTCCATATAGACAATCATCTCATCTGCAAATAAAGAATTTTATGTTTTCCAATTTAATTTGTATATATATTTTTTCTTTTTCTTGCCTTATTGCACTGGCTAGATCTTCCATTACTATGCTGAGTAAGGGTGGTGAGAGCAGGTATCCTTGCTTTATTCCTGATCTTGGAGAGGAAAGCATTCAGTCTTTAACCATTAAGCATGATGTTAGCTGCAGGATTTTTGTAGATGCTCTTTATGAGGTTGACGATGTTCCCCTTTATTCCTAGTTTGTTGAGAGTTTTTATCATAATTGGGTGTTGAATTATGTCAAATGCTCTTTTTGTATAAATTGATGATCATGTGAATTTTCTTCTTTAACTTGTTAATATGTAATCCCACTTTGTGGTAGTATACTATTCCTTTTATCCATTTCTGGATTTTCTTTGCTGATATTTTGTGGAGGATTTTATTTAAATTTATGAGATATATTGATCTGTAGGTTTTTGTGTTGTTTTGTTTGTCTTTCCTGATTTTGTCTGGTTTTGGTACCAGGGTAATACTGACCTCATAAAATGAGTTGCAAAGTGTTCCTTCCTCTTCAATTTTCTATAAAATTGGTGTGAATTCTTTTAATGTTTGTAGAAGTCTCCAGTGAAACTATTTTTCAGGAGCTTTGAAATTATAAGTTCAATTCCTTTTAGTGTTGTAGGACTATTCAAATTATCTACTTAATCTGGGCTGAGTTATGATAGTTTGTGGGTTTTGAGGAATTGGTCTATTTCTTCTAAATTGTTGAATTTATGATCATAAAGTTGTTCATGGTATTCTTTATTATTCTTTTAATGGTTGAAAGATCTGTTGTGGTTTTCCCTGCTTCATTACTGATATTGGTGATTTGTGTCTTCTCTCTTTTTATCTTTGTCTTGTTAGAAATTGGATTTTCCCCAAAGGACCAGCTTTTTGTTTCATTAATTTTCTCTATTAGTTTCCTTTCCAAAATTTCATTTATTTCTGCTCTATTTTTACTATTTCCTTCCTTCTGCTTGCTAGAGGTTTATTTTGCACTTCTTTTTCTAGTTTCTTGAGATAGGAACTTAGATTCTTGACTTGAGAACTGTCCTTTTTTCTAATACAAGCATTTAAGATTATAAATTTCCCTCCCAGCGTTGTTTTAGATGTGTTTCCAAGATTTTAGTAGGTTGTATTTTCATTTTTATTCAGTTCTATGTACTTAAAGACTTTCCTTTGTGAATTTTTCTTTGAGCCATGCATTATTTAGAAGTGTATTGTTAAATTTACATGTGTTTGAAGGTTTTTCTGTTGTCCTTCTGTTGTTGATTTCTAGTTTAACTTCCATTATAGTCAGGAATATACTCTGTATGATTTCAATTCTTTTACATTTTTAAATTTGTTTTACAAGTCATGATATGGTCTATCTTGGTGAATGTTCCAGGGACTCTTGAAAATAATCTGTAGTCTGCTACTGTTAGGTGGAATGTTCTATAAATGTCAATTAGACCCTGTTGGTTGATGATATTATTGAATTCTATATCCTTGTTGGTGCTCTGTCTAGTAGTTCTATCAACTGGTGAGAGTGGGGTGTTGAAGTCTCCCAACTATAATAGTCTGTTTCTTGTTTCAGATTTTTTTTTTTTTTTTTTGCTGCAAAAAGCTTTATTGTTTCCACTTGCTCCAAGGCTTGGGAGAGGGCTCCAGGGTGGTTAAAAAGCTGTCTCGTGGCTGCAGGGAGAGGCTGAGGCACAAGCTCTGGCACCAGGGGGCTGTCAGAGGGGCCCCCTCAAAGGCTGCTGGTCTCCACCTAGTCGTGCTTGAGAGTGAGCCTCTCGAAGAGATACTCGCCCAGTCCAGCCTGGGGGCCGGCCAGCCTGCGGAGGTTAGTCAGGTGGTCGCCCATCTTCTTGATGAGTTTCACCTCCTCATCTAGGAAGTGGTTCTCCAGGAAGTCACAGAGATGGGGGTCTGCACGGGCAGAACCCAGGGCATGCAGATCCAAAAGGGCCTGGTTCAGGCTCTTCTCCAGAACCAGGGCAGCTTCCATGGCGTCCAGGGTTTTCCCCCACTCATCTTGGGACGGCTTCTGGACGTCCTGGAAGAGGGCGTGGCCGCCACGCTGGTTTTGCATCTTCAAGAGACGCTCAGCGCCCTCGCGCTTCTCCTCAGCCAACTCGCGGAAGAAGTGGCGCACGCCTTCCAGAGCCACATCGTCACGGTCGAAATAGAAGCCCAGAGAGAGGTAGGTGTCGGAGGCCCGCAGATGCATGTTGACCAGGCCGTTGACGGCGGCCTCCACCTCGGTGGAATAATTCTGACGAATCTGGGAGCTCATGGTTGATCGGTGGTAAGGTAAGCTCGAAATTGGCTGTTGGCTGTTTATGTATTTGAAGCTCTGTTGTTTGATGTATAGACTTATTTTTGAGACATTACTTATGGACAATATTTAGTTGTTCATGTTTTTTAAATACTCTCTACCAATCACTGTTTTTTAATTGGTGTATTTTGATGATTTACATGTAAAGTAATTATTGATATTAGCACTTAAGTCTGCCATTTTATTCTTTTATTTTCTGCTTGTTCTCTGTTTCTCATTTCTCTATTTGATTTACTTATTTATTCTTATTACTTATTTGATTTACTTATTCATTACTTATAATGTTTTTGAGTGTTTTGTATGGTTTTCTTTGAGGCATATATATATATATATATATATATGGAGATATATATATATATATATATAATCACAGCCTACTGGTATTGATGATTTACTGCTTAAAGTTTTGAAACTGTTCAGGTCCCTTTACTCTCCCCACTTTTAAAAATATTTAAAAAAAAAAATAACCAACTGAGGGTTCTAGAGGGGAAGGGGTGGGGGGATGGGTTAGCCGGGTGATGGGTATTAAAGAGGGCATGTACTGAATGGGGCACTGGGTGTTATACGCAAACAATGAATCATGGAACACTACATCAAAAACTAATGAGGTATGGTGATTAACATAACATAATAATAAAAAAAGAATTATTTTCAGCATTTGCTCTACATACATTAAACACCACATAAGATGGTGATGTGTTACAATTTTTGCTTTAACCATAAAGTGTAACTTAAGAATATCACAAAGTGAAGAATAGTCTATCATATTTACTCCTAAATTTTACTCATTTAGATGTTCTTTTTTCCCTTACGAAGGTCTGAGCCTTCCAGCCTCTTTCTGTTATTATTTCTTTCTACTCTGAGTGCTCTTTTTAGTCATTCTTTAAGGGTAAGTCTGCTAGTGACAAGTTCTATTAGTTTCCTTTCATTTGAGAATGTCTTTATTTTCCCTTCATTCCTAAAACTTGTTGTTATCAGGTAAAGAAATCACAGTTGACAATATGTATCTTTTAGCAATTGAAAAATATTGTGTCACTTTCTTTCGGCCTTCATGGTTTCAAATGAGAAATCTGCTTTCATTTAAATTGGTGTCCCTCTATGGGTAATATAACATTTCTCTCTGAATGTTACTAAGATTTTTTTATCTTTTGTTTTCAGAAGTTTAACTGTGGTGTCTTTTGTGGCAATCTCTTTGAAGTTATGCTATTTGGGTTTGCTTAGGTTCTTGGATCTATTAGTTTAAATCTTTCACCAAATTGGGGAAGTTTTCAGCCATTATTTCTTTGAATACCTTCTTAGTCCTATGCTATTTCTTTTTGTTCTGGCACTTCAATGATACACATTTTTTAATTTTTATTTTTGTCTTGTAAGTTCTAAGGACCTATTCATTAAAAGTTTTTTTTCTTTTTTTAAAATTTATTTTCTTTTAGAATATACTCTATTGATCTCTCTTCAGCTTCACTAATTCTACTATCTCCACTTTACCACTGAGCCCATTCGGTGAATTTTTTTTTGCAGTTATTTTATTTTGCAGTTCTACAATTTCCACTTGGTTCTTTTAAAAAGCTTATTTGCTGGTGTGCCTGGGTGGCTCAGTCAGTTAAGCATCTACCTTCAGCTCGGGTCGTGATCCCAGGGGCCTGGGGTCCCCACTCAGGGTCTGCTTCTCCCTTTCTCTCTCTCTGCCTCCTCCCCTGCTTGTGCTTGTGCTCTCTCTCTCTCAAATAAATAAACAAAATCTTAAAAAAAAAAAAGCTTATTTGCTAAGGTTTTCTATTTTTTTCAAAATTTTCAAGAGAATTTATAATTGTTTATGAAATCATTTTTACAATGGCCACTTTTAAATCCTTATCAGTGAAACCCATTATCTGATTCATCTCAATGTCGGTGTCAGATGATTGCCTTTTCTCACTCAAGTTGTGTTTTTCATGGTTCTTCATTTGATGAGTGATTTTGATTGTTTCTGGACTTTTTTTTTAAATTGGGGCAAAATGGTATATAACATTATATAAATTTCAGGCATTCGGCACAGTTACTTGATTTTTTTTTATACACTACAAAGTGGTCACGACCATAAGTCTAGTTACTATACATCATTTTTAAATTAATTAATTAATTTTTTGGAGGTAAAATTGGTACATAACAGTATATAAGATATCCTGGACATCTTGAATGTTGTTTAGAGACTTTTGATCTTATTTTGGCTTCTAATAAGCAGCCACCCTAGTTTGGTCCTGGACTATTTTTGTGAGGTATAGTTTCAATGAAAATTTAGTTTTCAGAGTCCTTGCAATGTTATTCTGACTTCATTCTTCTGGCTCTGCTCAGATCTTACTTAATTCCTGTAGGGCTGCCCAGTGTAAATGGATGGGTGGTTCTGGAAACATTGGGTTTTGGTTGCTGTGGCTGATGATTAAACTGCCACTGCCTCAGGTATGGATTAGGGTAGATCTCTCCACTAGGTCTTGCTGGGGTGCCCCTCTCCTGGTTCTTTGTCCAGGGAGGGCAAGCTTTTCTATTTGTCTATGCCTGAGGGTGATTTCAGGTTGCAGATCTCTGATGCCCAGGCTGTGATAAATGGACCATAGAAAGAAACTACAAGAGACTCCCTGTGATGTTGATCTGGAAGGCTTGAGGTCTCTAGCCAGTGCATCTTCTTATTCCAAGTCTAGAAATTGTTTTTTGATTTCCTGATGAATGTTCCAGGATATTTAGTTATATTTACAGGGGAGGAGCAGGGAAAAGTGAGTCTATGGCATCTTGTCCCTGAACTGGACAGAACTTACTATTTTTGAAATGAAGAGGAAAAAAAAAACCCTTTCTTCCTTCTAATAAGAATAATTTATTTTATTTGTTGTAAAACTAAAAAATAAAGATAAGCAAAAAGGAGAAAATAAAAGTAAATATGAATGTTTTCACAGATACATACATTATTAACCCTTTGATGTATGCCCTTCTTGACCCCCTTCTGTGTGTATGTAATTTTTGAAAAGTCATGGAGTTCTTCTACCTTTACACTAATATATCTTAAATATATTTACAGGTCCATATATAACCTTTTATTTATACTGACCACTTCCAGTTTTCAAAGAAGACACACAGCTGGGCTACTTAAGGAATGAAAGCTAAGATTAGAATACAGAGGAATCAAGAAAGCTGTCTTTGTAGTTGTTCAGACATTCTGGGGATGGAACTTCAAGAAAAATTGGAACAATGGCTCATCTTTAGAATACAAGGTCAGTTCAATGGACCTCTAGTGATTGGGTCTTTTTTTTTTTTTTTTTTCCCCTGCAGGGATTCATTGTTCCCTGTTACTTTCTGCTCTCAGAAAAAGAATCTGTTTGGATCAGATTTATTTATTTATTTATTTATTTATTTATTTATTTATCATTTAATATGGAGTATGTGTACTGGGCCATAGAAAGATGGCCTCCAAAATGACCATCTTATACAACTTCACCTGGATCTCTCATGGCTCAGCTGCAAGTCTCATATATTGTAACCCAAGTAGAAGGGTTCATATAACACAATATGTGATTTTATATGGAATAAAAAAAAAAACAAAACAAAGTATCTGTGGTCAATTTTTCCATAAAGCAGATGTGGGAGGGGAGACACATAGAAAGATCCTAGGCCTGTATATTCCAAATACATAGAACATTTGGGTTGATCACATTTTTTTATGCTTTTGAATTATACTGTAGCAAACAGCCCTGTGGCTAACTTTTGCACTGGTCTTTTAGATCCTCATTAATATGAGTGACTTTCACAGGTCATAATAATAACAATAAGAATCATAATTGCTAATGTGACCTATAGACCCTCAATCTGTCAGTTAAAGAATTTCACTCATTTTGCTTTATTTTTGCTGAATTTTTATGCCTAAACATTACATTATAAATAATTGAATATATTTCAGTGGAAACTGAGGACTATAGAGGCATCTAAAGGCACATGACTAAGCTACTAAAAATTCCAGGGGTAGATTCCAGGTCTGGTAGTATCTGATCTATACTATGCTGCCTTTCTCCTCTTAGAAAAAGTGTCCTCCAGAGTGATATATGCAACAGATGAATCACTAAACTCTGCCCCTGAAACTAATAATACACTATATGTTAACTAAATACAATTTAAATAAAAAACCAAAAAAAAAAAAAAAAAAAAAAAAAATCCTCTGGAAAGCCAGGCAAAAAAAATATTTAAAAAACCTTTGGAAAATTTATATTTTAGGAAGACTTTCAACAACAAAGGTAAAACAAAAAATCGGGTTTTTCTAGTTGGCTCTTAATTAAACAGGAATGAAATTGATGAGAAAATTCCATTCCTGAATATTCTGGCAAATTGAAGATTTCCTCTAAATACGATATTTCTTAGGTATCTCTCGTGTATAAGTCTATTAGTCACAGCTGCTTGAATTCCCTAGGATGTTGTAGGGTTCTCCATTTGCTGCATCATTAACTCCTCTGGTCATATATATCCAGGAGCCCCGAGGGAGCTCATGATGATTATCCCAAAGTATCTACTTTTGGGGAATCTTTGGTGCTTTAGGTGTAGAAGCTTAACAAATGAATATTTCAACATATTACATTTGTGTTTGAGGTGGAAGTCCTGAAATAGAGAAACAAAAATTTTCTTCACATGAGCATGTGTTCACAAGAGTCAAATAATTTAACCCCAATTCGCATCTGACAGCTGACACAGTTATTCATGACATTTTTACTTCTCATTCAGATGTTTGGTATTCCACAGAGTTCATCTACTGGATACTGGAAGAAAGTGAGAAGTAGCAATCCCCGTTGGGCACACTAAATCATTAAAAGAAAATTTGTCAGAGATAGGGTAAGGGGTGGGTGAGGAGAAACTAATATTTTTGAGCAGCTAGTAGGTGCCAGTTACTTTAAATTGTCATCGCTCTCAATCCTCAAAATAACCCTTTGACTCAGTTGTTTCCTCATCAGTCCATTGTAGAGATGAGAAAACTTGAGGTTTTGAGAGGTTTGGTATTTCTTGAAAGGCCCTTAACTAAAAAGTCATAGGGAGAGGAGTAAAATCAAGGTCTGTGGATCTCTGGGACTCATTTCTTTCTTTCCACAATATAAACTGCTTCCTGAAGTTCCCAGGATTAAAACATACTGGATTCTGGAAATATAGGCTATGTCTTTAAATTCATAGAGTGTGAATCTTCCACAGGGTTCTGCTCAGTTGAATTCTAATCAGTCCATCTTTAAAACACATGCAGGTTGGAAATTTGAGTCTTTAGTGTCATGAGAACACAACAACCTGGACTTGTTGGGTTTGTTGCAAGGCTCAAGGCTAATGTGCCTCTAAATCCCTTAAAGGCACATTAGTGGATAATTACAACAAATAAAGGCTAATGGGAGAACCACATCTGTTTTGTTGATTTGGCTTAGGGAAGAATTCTGGGTTAGGAGATTTAGTCAAATTGCTTGACCCTCTTTAGCCACCCCTAGCCCCAATCCAAAGCATACCTGCAAGAGGCCCATTGTCTAATGGAAAGATCTCTTGACCTCATGTGTGTGTAGGAAAAGCACAAACCGCCACATACTGATTCTCATCCTGTTTCTGACACAGTGACCTGGCTGATGACTTTAGACAGGCTATGCATTTTCCTGACCCTGGAAAGGCCATAGAATGTGCCTAGAAGGAGGAATGTCATGAATAGATTTTTATCTTTGCTGTCTCCCAAGGGACCTAAAGTGTTTTGCAAATGAACTGACAAAAATCTATTTGAGCGAGAGACTTCTCTGCTTTAATTGCTCCCAAGGTATCTGTAGTCCAGGTGCTAATGGAGTGTAACTGTCCAGGTAGTCAAGCTTTTATTGTTTGAGAAGTTGGTGTAACAAAACTTTCACTTGGGACATAGAGAACCCATTAGTAATTTTTTAATGCATGGAGTAATTGAAAACCTGTTCTTGTAGGCTTTCCCTATTATAAGGATGTAATTCAATCTCTCTGTGGTAGAGACACTGCTGCATGATCACTGGATTCCATTTAATTTTCTCTTCCTGAGTATGTGGGATGACTACATTTCTTAACCTCCCTTCCAGTTAGAGTGGGCCATGTGACTGGTTCTCACCAATGAGGTATAGGCAGCAGAGTTGTAATCCATTCCCAGATCTGATCTTAGAAAATATTACGTCTGAACATTCAGCCTGCTCTCCCCCAGACTCAGTAACCAGAGAAGTCATATGTTGAATTTACCTCATTAAAAGAGGAAGGCGGCCTGAATCCCTGAGTTACCTGATGGAGGAGAGTTGCCCGGCAGAGTCATCTTCCCCCACGGACTTTATGTGAATGAGAATCAAACCTTCTCTTGTGTTAAACCACTGAGATTGACGGATTTATTAATGTCATGGGATAGCCCAGCCTGTAGTGAATAATACATTCTCTTCTTCATATGTGCTATACTTCGTGTTTCCACTGAGGTCTCACAGAATCTTGGCTTTTCATCCAGAGCTAAAGGTTCTTAGCCCAAACATTCATCTGAGGCATGACTCTCCTCTGCCATATCCTAGTCAGGGGGATTTCATCTCCTCCTCTAATTGCCATTTAGAACAGCACTGACTTCTAAATATTCTCTTTACATTGAGGTATAGATCAAATAGTGCCTGCTATATTACCATTATACTAGGCTTCCAACCAACATTTCCCTCACTCCCAACTAACCACATCTCAACTAACCCACAGAAGAAAGCCACAAGTGCTAGGGGATATTATAAGCATTTGAACAGTATTCCTAAGTTAATACCACCATGTCTGGGCTTGCCCTCTTCACTAATGCTCCCAAATTTTACAAACATTAAAGTGTCTACTCTCTGCTTCATCTAGCATTCTAACTCTGCTCACCATTTGGGACTCTGGTGTTCTGGCATTTTTTCCCTTATTTCCTCTGATGGCAGCATCTTCTATTGTCTCAGGAGAGAGCCCACCTTAGCTCCCAGCTTGACAGAATCTCACCTTGCTTCTGCCCTGGCTTTTTTGTAGTGCTCTGGTCAGACCAGTCTAGCCCTGCCTTTCTCAGCCTTCCCAACCAGAAGCTGGAACAATTTATGATTAGAACAGCAACTCATTCTGCACAATAGGCAAGAGTCAACTCTAATAAGATATATGACAAGAGATCCATCAGGCTAGAACATTAGGGATTGGCACAGGCCATCCTGTCCTGGGAAACCTTTTTTTTTTTTTTTTTAGATTTTATTTATTTATTTATTTATTTGAGAGCTAGAGTTCAGGGTGGGGGTGGGTGCAGTGGCAGAGGGAGAGGGAAAGAGAGAATCTCAAGCAGACTCCCTGTTGAGTGGGGAACCTGATGCTGGGCTCAATCCTTGGACCCTGAGACCATGACCTGTACTGAAATCAAGAGTCAGACACTCAACCGACTGAGCCAACCCTTGGAAAACTTTTTAAAGATAATTGTGCAGAGGGTGCCTGGGTGGCTCAGATGGTTAAGCGTCTGCCTTCGGCTCAGGTCATGATCCCAGGGTCCTGGGATTGAGTCCTGCATTGGGCTCCCTGCTTCTTGGGAGCCTGCTTCTCCCTCTGCCTCTCTCTCTCTCTGTCTCTCATAAATAAATAAATAAAATCTTAAAAAAAAAAGATAATTGTGCAGAATTTTAGGAAATTTTAGATATATTCTCAGAGGTCACCTCATCTGAGAGACCTTCCTTGACCATCTTTTCTATTCTATCCTTCATCATACTCTTTCTCCTTTCCTGTACTATTTTTCTTTATAGCACTTTCAACTACTTGACATATGTTAGTTTAGGTTTTCAGCTCCTATCAATAGAAAGTAGGCTTCTTGAAGGAAGTAACTATTTCTTCACTGCTATAGCCTCACACCTAGGACAGTACTTAGTGCATGCTAAGTGCTCAATAAATATTTACTGAATATTGACTTAAAGAACTGGAAAATTAAGCTAAGGAATTCTGTAAGAGTAAAGTACAAAAATCACAAAAAGATACAAAAAGTGAAAGAAAAATGAAGAGATAAGGAGGATAGTTTCAGAAGTTCCATATATCTCAAATTTAAGTTCCAGGAAGAGAAAAGAGAAAGGATGAAGTGGGAGAGGGGAGTAATTCTCAAAGCAATTGCAGGAGAAATTTTCCCATATCTGAAAAAAGACAATGATACTGACATTGAAAGTACTCACTGAGTTCCAAGTAGAATAAATGAAAAGACACATCATAGAGAAATTCCAGAATACCCAGGAGAAGACAAATCCTCTAAGTATCTAGAGAAAAACATCAGAGAGCTACAAAGCAGGAAGAATATAACACTAGCATCTGCATGGACACAGGTGATACTCATGCAAGAAGACAATGGGACAATGTTTTTAAATTTTAAACATCAATTTGTATAACCATTTTTATTACCATTCAGTGAGGTCACATAAAGCTGAACAAAAGTAGAAATAACTCATGAGAAGGGAAATGAGAAAACAAATAATGGAATATATGTATTCTAATATACATATTAATATAGTATATATACTCCACTATCTGTACACACACATATACACACACACACACACAAAGTAGGAGTAAGAATTTTGAAGAGTAAATGCCATGCCATACGTGAAGATAAAATCATCTACTTAGATATACATGAAAATCAAAGGACAACCCTATGACCCAGCAATTGCGCTACTAGGTATTTACCCCAAAGATACAAATGTAGTGATCCGAAAGGGCACCTGCACCCCAATGTTTATAGCAGCAATGTTTATAGCAGCAATGTCCACAACAGATAAATTATGGAAGGAGCCCAGATGTCCATTGACAGAGGAATGGATAAAGATGTTGTGGTATATATATATATATATATATATATATACACACAATGGGATACTACTGTATATATATATATACACAATGGGATACTACTCAGCCATCAGAAAGGATGGAATCTTACCATTTACATCAACATGGATGGAAATGGAGGGTATTATGCTGAGTGAAATAAGTCAATCAGAGAAAAACAATTATCGTATGGTTTCACTCATATGTGGAATATAAGAAACAGCACAGAGGATCATAGGGGAAGGGAGGGAAAACTGAATGGGAAGAAATCAGAGGGGGGGACAAACCATGAGAGACTCTTAACTATAGGAAACAAACTGAGGGTTGCTGGATGGGAGGTGGGTGGGGGATGGGGTAATTGGGTGATGGGCATTAAGGAGGACATGTAATGTGATGAGCACTGGGTGTTATATGCAACTGATGAATTACTGAACTCTACATCTGAAACTAAAGATGTACTATATGTCGGCCAATTGAATTTAAATTAAAAAAAAAAAGAAAATCAAAGGACAAGGTGTTAGAACTAATATCAGAATTCAGCAGCATAGCAGAATATGATATCATCATTAAAAATACCCTATTAATATTTTTTACCCCACCACTAACTGTTTAAAGCTATAAACGTGTGTGTGTGGAAGGAGGGCAGATGGAAGAGAGAGAGATAGAGATAAGAGATAGAGAGAGGAAAAGAGAAAGAGAGAGACATGGAAACCATTGAATCCTTAGGGATTAACCTTACAATTAATGCTCAAAATCTTAGATCTTTAAATAAAAATAATTTAAAATTTTATTAAGCCACTTAAAGAATATCTGCATAACTGATCAATTTTTCTTGTTTATGAATAAGACTCATTGTTATAAAGATTTAATTCATCATCAAATAAATCTATATATTCAGTGCAGTCCCAATGAAAATTCCTAAAGTAACTTTTGTGTTAGAAAAGTTATCTAACAATTTGTCAAAAATGAAATGAAATGAAATCTATACTTAAATTATAAAAATAAATTTCATCCAGATTACATATAACATCTAAATATAATATCTAGATGTAAACATCTAAATGTAAAGAAAATAGAAACATAAAAGCATTAGAAGAAAATATAGACAAGTATATCTGATTTTTAGAACAGGGAAAGCATTCTTAAGTAAGATTCATAAAACCATCAAGGAAAAGCACGATAAATCTGTATCAAACAAAGAAAACAGTAAAACTTAAAAAAATCCTCTGTAAGATAAAAGACATTATTAGCAAAGCTAAAGAGACAGGCAAGAGCACAGCCAAAAATATTTGCAACATAAGCATAAGATAAATTATTATTTCAAAGAACTTTTACATATCAATAAGAAAAGAACAAAATGAGTATAAAAATGAGCAAAGGAAAGAACAAAGTCATTCCAGGAAGATCTTGAAATCTGAAAACCAGTATACAAATGAGAAGATGATTAGATTAATGTAATACTATTTTTCATATAATTTGGTATGTTGCAAAGTGACTCGTATGCAAAACTGGAGAGGATGTGGGAGTTTTGATGAGAGTAAATTGGTACAGCCTCTTAGGAGAGCAATTTGCAATGTTAAGATGTGCAAATCCAAGACCTAGCAATTTCACTCCGTATCTGCTGTAAGAAATTCTTGCAGATTCGCTGAAGGAAACATGAATGAAGATGTTCACTGCAGCATCGTGTATATTAATAAAAAAGCAACAACAATCAAAATGGCCATCAATTGGGAACTATTGGAATAAACTAACATTATAAAAAGATCTCTGAGAGGGGTGCCTGGGGGGCTCAGTCAGTTAAGCGTCTGCCTTTGGCTCAGGTCACGATCCTGGGGTCCTGGGGTGAAGCCCTGTGTAGGGCTCCCTGCTGAGAGGGGAGTCTGCTTCTCTCTCTCCCTCTGCCCCTTCCCACTGTTCGTGCTCTCTTGCTCTCTCGGTCTCAAATAAATAAATAAAATCTTAAAAAAAATAAAAAGATTCCCAAGATATGTCAAGGAGTATAAAATATAAGTTGAAGAACAGTAAGTAATAAGAAACTATTTATGTGCCCTGCACCTTGTACCTGAGTTCACAGCTGTGTGGCTTTGACTTGCCATCACTGGGGCCACATTGTTACTGCCCTGCACCCCATCGCTTGGGTTCAATCCATGGCTTTGACCCACCATGTCCAGACCGAGCTGCTGCTGCTCTGTGCTCTACCCCCTGGGTCCCGACGTGTGGCTTTAATGCACTATCACCAGGGCTCCTGTTCAGCCACTGCGCTCTGGGTTCTGAGTCAGGGCTTTGCCCCATCATCACAGAGGCTGAGCTGCTGCTACTGCTGCTTTGTACTCCACCACCTGGGTCTTGAGTTACAGGTAAGACTCTATCACTAGGGCCAAGCCCTTGCTGTTCTGCAGCTCGCCCCCTGGGGCCAGAGTTGGGACTCTGACTCACCAACCCCAGGGTCTGCTGCTGCTGCACCCTGCATCCTAGGCCCAGGTTAGTGCTGCACCCTGTTATCCCTGGGCCTATGGCACTGATGCGTTCCCTCCCGTACCCTAACTTTCCCCCGTGAGCCTGAGTCACTGTGATGATTGCATCTCAGACACTGGCACCACCTCCACAGCACGTGCACCCCTGCTGCAGGACCCCAGCCCCACTGCCCCCCTGTCAGCATGCCAGACCTGGTACCATGAGGGATATCATTGGCTAGAGCTTCCCCAGTGAACAAAAAAGGAGAACAGAAGGACCTCAGCAGTCTTTGTCACTGGGGATCCCAAGAGCCCTAGCCATCACTGCCATCCATAGGACCTCTGCACTCTCGGTCACTGAAGACTCCTTGAGTATTCACCAACATTGACCTCAGCTGACCGAACTTTACAGAAACTAGAGACCGTGTCACTGTGCTGTCCCCAGCACCAGAGATGCTCTATCTCCCCCATCTGGAACACTTGCAACCACCTTGAGGTGAAAGTTTTTCCTCACTGACGCCGGTTCCAAAAGGCTGGAAGAGGTGACTGGTCCCTCAGATGTGCAGGCATCAGTGCAGAGTCACTAGAAACACGAGAAAGCAAGGAAACATGACACCAAAGGAACACAATAATTTCTCAGTAACTGACCCCAACGAAATGGAAATCCATGAATTATCCAAAAAAGAATTCGAAATAATCATTTTAAGAAAGCACAGCAAAATTCAAAAAAACACAGATGGACAACTCAGGAAAACAATGTATGACCAAATGAGAAATTCAACAAAGAGATTGGAATCATAAAAAAAGAATCAAACAAATTCTCGGGTGAAGAACACAATGAATGAAATGAAGAATGCAATAGAGAGCTTCAACATCAGCTCAATCAAACAGAAGAAAGAATCTGTAAACTTTAAGTCAGAGCTCTTGATATTATCCAGCTAGAAGAGAAAGAAAGAAAGAAGAGTGAAAAAGAATGAAGAAAGCCTATGTGAATTATGGGATACCACCCACAGAAGTGATATTTGCATTATGGGAAGAGAAGAGAGAAAAGGTCAGAAGTCTCATTTAAAGAAACCATGGCTGAAAACTTCTCAAATCTAGGGAGAAATATGGCCATCTAGGAACATGAAGGTCAAAGATCCCCAAACAGGTTTGATCCAAAAAAGGTCTTCACTGAGGCACATTATAATGAAACTTTCAAAAATCAAAGAAGAGAGCATTTTGAAAGCAGCAAGAGAAAAAAAAGGCTAGTCACATATAAGGGAATCCTGATAATGTGATCAGCAGTTTTCTCATCAGAGATCTTGCTGTCTAGAAGAGAGTGGGATGATTTAGTCAAAATGTTAAAAGAAAAAAAGAGGGGTGCCTGGGTGTCTCAGTCAGTTAAGCATCTGACTCTTGATTTTGGCTCAGGTCATGATCTCAGGGTCATGGGATCAAGCCCTGTGTCAGACTCCACGCTCGGTGCGGAGTCTGCTTGAGATTCTCTCTCTCCCTCTTCCCCTGCCCCTCACCCCAATGCTTGCACTTGCTCTCTCTCTAAAATTATAGATAAATAAATCTTTAAAAGAAAAAAAGAATGCCAAGCAGAATACTTTCCCTGGCAAAGTTGTCCTTAAGAAATGGAGGAATGAAGACTTTCTCAGGCAAACACAAGCTAAGAGAATTTATCACCATTAGACTTGCCTTACAAGAAATGTTAAAAGGGATTCTTCAAGCTTAAATGAAAGGACACTAATTAGTACCGTGAAAACATGTGAAAATATAAAATTTGCTGGTAAAGGTAAATATGTAGTAAAATTCAAAACAATATGCAATGGTGGTGTATAAAACACTTTGGACTCTGGCATGTATGTCATAGACAAAAGAGTTAAAACTAACAATAGTTACAATGTTTGGTTTATGGACACAAAATATAAAACCATATAAATGGTGACATCAACACCATAAAATGTGGGATGGACAATAAATGTGCAGGATTTATCTATGAAATTGAAGTTAAGTTGTTATCAGGTTAAAATAGACTGTTATAAGATGTATTATGAAAGCCTCATGGTAGTCACAAAGCAAAAACCTGTAACAGATACACAGATAATAAAGAGAAAAGAATCAAAGAATACCACTACAAAAAGATCATCAATTCACAAAGAGAGGAAGAAAGTAATAAAGGAACTACAAAACAATCAGAAAACAATGAATAAAATGGTGTTATTGAGTCCTTACCAATCAATAATTATTTAAGTGTGAATGATTTACACTCTCCAATTAAAAGCTATAGAGTGGATGAATGGAAAAAGAAGACCTAATTAATAAGATGCTAACAAGACACTCACTTAAGCTTTTTTAGATTTTATTTATTTATTTGAGAGAGAGAGAGAGCAGGGGAGGAGCAGAGGGGAAGGGAGAGAGAGGGGAAAGAATCTTCAGCAGACCCCACACTGAGCATGGAGCCTGACGCAGGGCTTGATATCACAAGCCTGAGATCAAGACCTGAGCCGAAACCAAGAGTCAGAGCTTAACTGACTGAGCCACCCAGGTGCCCTAGATACTTAATCCGAGGTTGAAAGTGAAGGGATGGAGAAAAGTATTCCACGCAAACAGAAATGAAAAGAGATGAGAGATAGCTATACCTAAATCAGACAAAATAGCCTTTAAATCAAAAACTGTAATAAGAGACAAAAAAGGTCATTATATAATAATAAAGGGGTCAATTCATCAAGAGGATATAACAACCATAAGTATATGTGTATCCAATATTGAAGCTCCTAAATAGATTAAACAATTATTAATATATCTGAGAACAGAAATAGACAGCTATGTCATAATAGTAGGGAACTTCAATATCCCACTTTCAACAATGGATAGATCATACAGACAGAAAGTCAATAAGGAAATAATGGACTCAAACTACACTTTGAGGCCAAATGAGCCTAATAGACATATAGAGAACATTCCAACAACAGCAGGTACACATTCCTCACAAGCACTTACAGAACATTCTCCAGGATAGAGCATATGCTGGTCACAAAACAAATCTCAACAAGTTTAAGAAGACTGAAATCATATCAAATATATTTTCTGACCAGAAGAGTATGAAAGTAGAAATCAATAACAAGAAGAAAGCTGGAAAATTCAAAATATATGGAAATTAAACAACATACTCCTGAATAACCAGCAAGTCAAAAAAGAAATCAAAAGAGAAATAAAAAAATATCTTGAGGAAAATGAAGTGTAAACACAACATACTAAAACTTATGGGATGTGCAAAATAATTCTAAGAGGGAAATTTATAGTGATAAATGTCTGTATTAAGAGAAAAAGATGTCAAGTAAACAACCTAGCCTTACATCCCAAGGAATAGAAAAAGAACACCCTAAACCCAAAGTTAGCAGAGAGAAGGGGATGATAAATACAAGAGCAGAAATAAATGAAATAGAGACTAAAAAAAATCAATAGAAAAGATCAATGAAACTAAGAGCTGGTTCTTTGAAAAGATAAGCAAAATTGACAAAACTTCGGCTAGACTAAGAAAAAAGAGAGATGATTCAAATAAATAAAATTATAAACAAAGGGGGAGACGTTATATCACAGATATACACAGATATATATCACAGATATACAAAAAATCTTATATCACAGACATACACAGATATACAAAAAATCATGAGACTACTATGAAAATTGTAAGCCAACTTAGATAATTTAGAATAAATGGATTCATTCTTAGAAGCATACAACTTACCAAGACTGAATCATGAAAGCCAAGTCCAGATGGCTTCACTGGTGAGTGGTTCCAAACATCTAAAGATTTAATACTAATGCTTTCAAATTCTTCCAAAAAACCAAAGAGGAAGGAACACTTCTAGACTCATTTTATGGGCCAATTTTACCCTGATACTGAAGCCAAACTAAGACATTATAAGAAAAGGAAACTACAGGCTAGTATCCCTCATGAACACAGATGCAAAAATCCTTAAAAAATACTAGCAAAATGGAATTTTAGAGCACAATAAAGGGATCATATACCATGATCAAGTGAGATTCATCCCTGAGTTACAAGGATGTTTCTACATATACAGATTAATAAATATGATGCACCACATGGACAGAAAGAAATATAAAAATCATATGATCATCTCAATAGATGCAGCAAAAACATTTTGATGCAACATCCTTTCATGATAAAAACTTTTCACAAATTAGGTATAAAAGAAATGTACCTCAACATAATAAAGGCCATATATTACAAGCTTATAGCTAATATCATACTCAATGGTGAAAAGCTAAAAGCCTTTCCTCTAAGATCAGGAGCAAGACAAGGATGTCCATTCTCAACACTTCCATTCAGTATAGTACTGGAAGTTCTAGCCAGAACAATAACTCAAAAAAAAAAAAAAAAAAAGCATCCAAATCAGAAAGGAAGAAGTAAAATGGGTTCCATTTGCAGATGACATTATCTAATATATAGAAAACCCTAAAGATGCCAACAAAAACTGATATAACTAATAAATGAATTCAGTAAAGTTTCAGGATACAAAATCAACACAGAAATCAGTTGCATTTCTGTACACTAACAACCAACTATCTGAAAGAGAAATTGAGAAAGCAATTCCATTTCAATAGCATCGAAAAGAATAAGATACTTAGGAATAAATCTAACCAAGGAGGTGAAAGATCTGTACACTGAAAACTAGAAGACTGATGAAAGAAATTGAAGAAGACACAAATAAATGGAAAGATAGCCCGTGTTCATGGATTGGAAGAATTAATATTGTTAAAAAGTCCATGCTACCCTAAGGGATTTACAGATTCAATGCAGTCTTTATCAAAATTCCAATGGCATTTTTCACAGAAATAGAAAAAATAATCCCAAAGTTTGGATGGAACCACAAAGACTCCAAATAGCAAAAACCATCTTGAGAAAGAACAAAGCCAGATCCATCATACTTTTTGATATCAAACTATATTAAAAAGCTAGAGTAATCAAAAATAGTATGGTACTGGCATAGAAATAGGCACATGGCCCTGTGGAACCAAATAGAGAGCCCAGAAATAAACCCACACTTATATGTCCACTTCATTCAGGACAAAGGAGTCAAGAATATACACTGGGTCGGGGGGGGGGCAATCTTTCCAATAAATGGTGTTAGAAAAATTGGATATTCACATGCAAAAGAATGAAACTGGGCTCCTATCTTACATCATTCACAAAAATGAACTCAAAATAGATTAAAGACTTAAATATAAGACCTGAAACCATAAAACTCCTAGAAGAAAACACAAGCAGTAAGCTCTTGACACTGGTCTTAGCAGTGACTTTTTTGGATAAGACACCGAAAGCACAGGCAATCAAAGCAAAAATAAATAGATGGGACTACATCAGACTAAAACTTCTGCACAGCAAAGGAAACAATCAATGAGTTGAAAAGGCAATATACAGAATGGGAGAAAATATTTGCAAACCATACATCTGATAAGGGGTTAACATTGAAAATATATAAGGAACTCATTTGACTCAACAGCAATAAAACCCCAATCTAGCTAAAAAATAGGCAGATGACTCGAGTAGACATTTTTCCAAAGAAGACATACACATAGCCAACAAGCACGTGAAAAAGTGCTTCATGTCACTAATCATCAGGGCAATGCAAATCAAATCCCCATATGAGATATCACCTCACAGTTGGTAGGAGAGCTATTATTAAAAAGGCGAGAGATGACAAATGTGGACAAGGATGTGAAAAAAGGGGGACCTTTATATATTGTTGGTGGGAATGTAAAGTGGTGTAGCCACTGTGGAAAACAGTATGGTGGTTCTTTGAAAAATTACATCTAGAACTATCTTCTGACCCAGGAATCCCACCTCTGGGTATTTATCTGAAGGCAACAGAATCAGCATCTCAATGATATACCCGCACTCCCATGTGCATTGCAGCCTTACTCACAATAGCCCAGATACAGAAACAACCTCAGTTTCCATCAGCAGATGAACGGATAAAGAAAATGTGTCACACAAACACAGAAATATTATTTAGCGCTAGGAAGGAAGAAAATCCTGTCATTTGTGACAACATGGATGAAACCTGAGGGCATTATGTTAAATGAGATAAGCCTGATGGAGAAAGACAAATACTGCATGGTATCACCAATAGGTGGAATCTTAAAAAAAAGAAAAGAAAAGCTAATTGCCTAGAAACAGAAGGGAGGTTGGGTTCTTTATCCTTTCTCTTGCCAAACCGACTTCAGTAATGCTTTATCTCCACTTCTGCTTTCTTAAATCTCAAACAAAAAAGGAAAACACTTGCAAAAAACCAAAGTGCCAACTCCTTGTGGATTTTCCACAATTTTCTACCTGACCATTTTTAGTTATTTACTTCTCATCTGGTTTGATGACAATGCTTGTTTTAGCAACTCACTTTAATGTAGCTTTCTAAAATACTCAACTTAGTTTTAGGGGCACCTGGGTGGCTCAGTCCGTTAAGTGTCTGCCTTTGGCTCAGGACATGATCCCAGGATGCTGGGATCGAGCCCCGCGGGGAGTCTGTTTCTCCCTCTGCCCCTCCCCCTTGCTTGTGCTGTCTCTCCCTCTCTCTGACAAATAAATAAATAAAATCTTTTAAAAACAAACAAACAAATCCAAAAAAACACTCAACTTAGTTTTATAAAAGAAGTCCTCTTTCCTCATCAGTTTACTGAATACCAAACTAAATCACGCAATTATACTAATACACTAATACAAGTGTTATAAAAGGTATTAGCCAAGAGAAGAAGCGAACAACTCAACAGTTGGGAAGAGAAGAGGCCAGGCATCACCTCCAGCTCTGGGAGCTGAGGCTACTGTTCTGTTTGTCTTACAGAGGGAATGGGGAACACCAGGTTTGTCCACAGAGGTGATCAAACAAATTGGTTGGGGAAACTTCTAGTGTTTGCTGATATTACAGCCAGCACCAGGAATGCCTGAATCCAGCCACCCAAGGGTCTCTGAGGGAGACCTACATCAGAAAGAGGGACACCACTTCTTACTAGCAGCATAACTCGCTGGTAAAGAAGGGTTGGTGTAAGAGCCATATTTTAGGTGCTCTCTACTGCCTGGCCAACCTCCATAGCACGGGAGCCCAGCCCAGGAACCAGCACACATTCAGGCCTGGATAGGGAAGGAGGGCTGTAGGGCCTCCCAACTGGGCCTGGAGTGCACTTGTTAACCCAGACTCAGAGAAGAGGACCAACAGGGAAGAATGAAACCAAACAGCTTACAGAGTAGATTTACCACCCCAACTGCATGCAAGGCAGAAGTGAAACAGGAGAACATGTGGTTTGGGTTATTGCTTGTTTTTGTCATTATTTTTAGTGACATGGCAGACCGCTGTAAAGCCACTGTCCATATCCAACGTCTGAGAAGTGCCTGTGACTTACATCTCCCCGTGTGCTCTCCTCTCTCCCACTAGCACCTTCCACCAAGAGAAGCCAGCGTTCTGGGCCTTGGGCTTATCATTCCCTTAACGAATTTTTCTTTGTGTTAAATATATGTATGCTTATATCTTTTCTTAATCAGAGTTGAAAAGCACACCATTTTCTTTACTACTTGCCCTGTTGTGCCTGCCCTAAAAGTCTAAGAAAAAGGTATTACACAAAATTCTAACAAAACAAAACAAAAAACTCTAATCTGCACATGAATCACTTGGATATTGTTAAAATGCAGGTTCAGCACTTGGGGGCGGGAGGAGGCCAGGGATTCTGCATTTCCGTCAAACTCCAAGGGGAAAACACAAAGAGATTTCCAACACCGTCCTAGCGCTGCTGGTTTGTGGACCACACTTTGAGTGGCCAAGAGTACAGATGAAGTGTTTCTCAGAATGAGTGCAGACCCCGAGTCAGAATCAGTGGGGTGGAGATGCTTGCTAAAAAGCAGATTCCTGGGGCCCCACCCCAGACCTCCTCAATTAGGCTCCCTGGGAGTAGGCTAAGACTAACCAACTGGGGATTTCTTTTTTTTTTAAACGCTCATGCTCATGTCCAATCAACCCATCTTGCCCCTTTCCAGAATGTAACTTCGTTGGTTTAGGATGGGACCTAGGCATTTTTTAAGTTCATTAAGACATCCAGGTGATTCTAGGGTGCAATCAGAGCTGAGAACCCCAGGTTAGGGCAGTGGTCTCTCAAATGATTCTGAACATTAGAAACCCAGAAAAACTTAAAAAACTCCTAGTGTCCATGTGCCACCCTCAGAGAGTGGGGTTTCACGGGGCATTGGTGTGGCCTAGGTGCTTGAAAAGTTTCCCATGTGATTCCAATGTGCAGGCAGACTTGGGAACCACCGGGTTAGTGTGTCCATAGTTGAGCACCTCGTCTAGGCAGTTCTTATGCATGTTAAAGCCTGAGAGCGTCTGCTCTGGAAGGAAAGTCAAAGACAACTCTTTTGTTAGCATCAGGGGAAACTGCCTGCAAAGACTCCAGTTATAATTCTATGAGCCGTCTTAGAATGATGACTAAAACTTCAAACATGTGTTTGATTCACTGGATGTAGGAGGATGAAGGTAAGCAACAGAAAGGCAAGGTAGAGAAATAAGACACATGCTCTAACTCTTCCAAAGGGACTTAACTCCAATAGGTTTGCACAGTGTAGCTGTTGGGTTACTAAGAATTACTGATATGATAGAAGATTAATACAGAAAGTATCTGATTATAAGTAGGTGCTATTCTTCCTTTATGAGCTACCTTTTCCATCATCAGGCTGGAAAATAATAATGTTCCCTGGTAACATGTATTTGTTTTAGTGAAGAGTTCTGTGCTCAGAGGAGAAAAACAAGCCCATAAAAACTGGTATACATCTATTGTTACCGACTGCCCAGCAGACCTTTTGTACTTTGAGAAAAACATTCCCTTTTTTGAACCAATTATTTTGCTTGGGGTTTAAAGTGTTACACTTGAGGTGTACGTCCAGCCTTGTGTCATAGAACCTGAACTCATTCCTCAACATCAGACCTCGGCCAAGACACCTAGAGTCCTTTTATAGGGTTTCTCAAACCAGAGCTGGTTTCTCCCTAGTTGTAAAGTGACATGCCATGGCATCTCCTAGGGTGTGGAGGGAACCTGCCTGCAGTGGGAGAGAGTTAGGCCAACCCAATGAGAGGAGCCAGATAAGCCTGGGAAGGGAGACACCCTAGCTCCCATCCCTGAGGTCCCTTCAGACACCTGCTTATATTCTGTCTTATCTCCAGTTCTGTGAGCCATCCTGCTACCATTTCAATAAATCACCCTTTTGGCTTAAGAGGATTTGAGTAAGGTGTCTGTCACTTACAAGCGAAAGAATAATGTGCAGTTCAATATGGCACCATTCCCTTAGTATATTGCTTTACACATGCAGGAGGGGGCACCAACTTCCTAAAGCTAGACTTTAACAAATGATAAGTCTTGATTACTGAAAATATGGAGCCAGGTCATTGCAGGGCCCAGGATTTTGTTTGTTTGTTTGTTTCTTTCCATCCGAAATGGAAATGGAACCAGTGGCTAGAAGCAGAAGAGAGACTCTCAGAATGTTAGAAAGGAGGAAAAAACCTTTATGTGGATACCAACGGGGAGAAGTAAGTGTGGGTTTTCCATGATGCCTCCCAAAGCTATCAGCTTGCACAACATGAGATCAAAATTATTAAACAAATGTTACTTGTACAGCTTGCCACGTGCTGGGTTTTGTTGGGCTTTCAAGGCAATCAGCACCAATAGTTCTATCACACTTTAAAATTTACAGTGTTTTCAGAAATATTAGGTCATTGTCCAGATGAGGAAAATTCCTTAGAAAGAGACTAAGGCACCCCAAGAACCCAACTCCAGAGAAATTGGAAACAAGACTCGTATCCAGGATTTTCTAAGTCTGACCCGGTGGTCGTTATCAATGCACCACTGTATCTGCCTCTAAGGAATAGATCGTATCAGTGGGGAGACATCAGCAATTCAATCTACTAGGGAGACATTTCCAGGAAAATATTTCCCCGATGTTGTAATGAAAGCCAACAAGAAAACAGGAATTCCTGCCACTATTGAGTGACAGATGTGTGTCCGATAACAGAAGTGGGCAGCCATTTCGATAGGAATCTCTGAATGAGTGTTTGTCTCAACAGATCAGTTCAACGGCATCAGGCAAAGGCAGCTTCACAACCAGAAAGACCACAAGACAAGGAAATCAGGCATCTGGAACCTCATCCAGTGCCATTAGATGCTTGTAGGAACCGCAGACAAGCTTCTTAACCTTCCTGGGCCTCAGTTTCTTCATCTGTAAAATGAAAGGGTTGGACTTGATGATCTCCAAGGGCTCTTCCAGCCCTATAATTCTATGTTATTTACTAGAATGCTCGTAGCAAATATGCTACGCCGTGGTTTATAGTGCACTGTAATTACAGGGTTCTGAGTAGGAGAGAACACCAAATCCTAAATCAGCTAATTCCTGTCTAATTCCTGTTCAGTCACGTCAGGCCAGATTGTTTTTATATACATGAAATTTATAGCACTGCCCCCTTTTAGAGGAGGAGGTGAGGAAGCTTCAGGTAACCTGTCCAGGTGAAGAAGTCCAGAAAGCTGTAAATAATAATGAGAGTAAGCACCAACTAGGACACCTTCTACTTTTCAAGGCATGCTCACAGTAAATCCATAAGACAGATGGGACAAGTGGTGCCTTTTTTTTTTTTTTTTAATTACCTTTGTCAGATGAAGAAAGTGAGGCACAGGCAGGTTTATATGATTTGATCAAGGTCCCCTTATAACAGAGCCAGGACTAAGACCCAGATTTCTTGACTCTGGTTCTAGAAATCCTTACAACAGCCATGAAGAGTGTGTTTCCTTCAGGGAGTCATGTATCATTATATTCTCATTAGCAAAATGCTCCTTTTTGATGACCAGGAAAAGGAGCTGGCAAGCATCACTTTTTTTTTTTTTTAAAGATTTTATTTATTTATTTGAGACAGAGAGAATGAGAGAGACAGAGAGCACATGAGAGGGGGGAGGGTCAGAGGGAGAAGCAGGCTCCCTGCCGAGCAGGGAGCCGGACGCGGGGACTCGATCCCGGGACTCCAGGATCATGACCTGAGCCGAAGGCAGTCGCTTAACCAACTGAGCCACCCAGGCGCCCGGCAAGCATCACTTTTGTTGACAGGTGTTGGAGAGAGATATATCAGGGGGGTGCAAAGGTCACTTTTGAATGTTTTTTCTCACTTCTTCAGTATTTACAGAGGCAAAGTCTATATACATCTTGGGGTCTTCATCCCATGAGCTGAAATAAAAGGAGAACTTAGTTGCATTTAGATAGACCTATCATTATTTCAAATTGCATCTAGCCAAACAGAAATGGGTTTTTTAGAATGTCGTCATCTGCTCCATCCCCTCATTACAAAGCTTGGTTGGAACTCTTGCTGACTCTTTCATCTGAGCCCATTTGCAATTTTGCTTTACATGACTCATCTTAAACTTTATTATCACATTCATTGTAATAACGCTGGTTGACAACACTTTAAATAGTTGGCTTTCCATGATATAAGGTAATTAATTTTTATATTGCATCTTTAATACAAAGTATTGAGACAAAGAAGAGAAAGAAAGGGAAAAAAGAAGAGAAAGAAAGAAAGAAATGTAAGAGAAAGAGTTCCCTTACCCAAGGGGAATTTGCACTTCCAATTCACAGTTAGAGATAGTGGGTAAAAGTTTTGTCTCTTGGACTGTCCCAGAGTCCGTTAAATGATGCAAGCCAGATGATGACCCATTCCACATGGAGTAAGAAGGACTCTGTTACATAGCTCAGTTGCTTAAAGGCACTGGACATGCCTCCTCCAACAGAACCAGCTGCCGTGGCACATGCTCATTATTTGAAGACGAAGTCCCAACCACTCACCCACTCAGCCTCACTCTTTGCTATGTCCCCACCCGGACTCTTCCCAATTTTCCCAACAGTGACTTAGCTACTTGTATTTGACTCTGTCCTCGCTCTGCCTGTCCAACCTCACCTTGTGGGCTTCCTGGCCAGGACTCTGACTTCCGCTAAGCCTTGGACTCCAGGGGCTTCTTACCATCTGGATTCCACCCTGAGGGCAGGGCTCCAGCAGCCACCCTGATGCCAGGGGCAATGTTCAGACTGTGGAGGAACAGGTATGTCCCAACCTGTTTCACTGGAGCAATTTCATCAACCTCAATTAATTTATGGACTAGAGCAGTGGTTTTTGGAAAATTTTTTGAGCCAAAGATCCTTCAAATGAAGTCTAATGTGGAAGGCTTCATTTGTAAACCAAAAAGTGCTGATCTGCCATATTTAAAATGGGGATCTGGAGTCTCCTCTGCTTACCCCTCTCACTGTCACTCCCTCCCCCATGGCTATGAGAAGCATGGCTTTGAAACCCTTGAACCAGAGGACTCTCAGCTCTTTTATCACATTCACACTGTCCTTGCCCAACCCCACCCACACCTGTGAATCAGCTGCCCGCATGCACTGGTGAGTCTAAATCACCATCTCCTGATCTTTACCCTGACTTTCAGTAATGTATTTCCTCTTCCTTCTAGAATTTACCCCACAGAGGGCCATAGGTTCCCCAACATGTCTGGAATGGCACCTCGTTTTCCTCCCTGCCACCCCCCGCCCCCCATTGACCTCTTCTATTTCTTGCTTCCTGTGTAAATTGATGGGAATTTAAGGAAGTTAACAATTATCCTAGAGTGCTTCTGTGTTCTTAACTCCTGCATAGCTAACTAGCTACCAATTGCTACGGTTCTACCTCCAAAATCTCACTTGGATTTATAACTTATTCTCTATCCTCACTGCCACTGCCTGGGTTGGGCTTTTGTCATCTTGGGTAGGGATCGGGGCATTGACATCCTGACTTAGTCCTCCCCTGAGCCATTCCTGACTCTGTAATAAAGAGGAAGCCTTCACAGAAGTGAGACTTGGATTTCCCACTGAAGAATGGGTAGGATTTTTATAGGCCTTCCTTTGGCCAATAATCATGATCTTGCTATATTCTAAGAGTATGAAGCTCATTTGAGAAGGTTTCTCATGTAAATGTCCATTGAGGGAAATACAAATATGGACCATTCATTGATTTGCTTTCTGTGTCTTCTCTTCTGTTAGAATGACTTTTTCCTTATGCACGGATGTTGTGTTGTTGAACAGCTGTTCTAATGAGCAGGGAATCCCAGGGGCAACCTGCCGCCAATGCCTGTCATTCACAGAAGACAATCTTGCTGTGTTTCTCATTGTGCTTCATGATTAACCCACTGCAAGAGAAAACTAACACACAGAAGTGATTGTTCTGTCTCCCGTAAGAAGGGTCCTTATTATGACAGAAAAGTTATTTTCTTTTCTGTGGTTTCTTAAGGGTTCTCTAATTGGGTAACCCCCTGCTGACCCCTGGCTATGGTAGTTTCTATGTTGACATCTTTGTTCCGCTCCTTGCGCACTGAAGCCAGAGATGAGTAATTCAAACCAATGCAGAGCATGAGATAATGGGGCTCTATAACCCACCAGTATTTAAAAGGCAATGACCCCTTAAGTTCACTGGAGTTACCTTCCATTAAGAATTTTTCTCACCTGCATATAACAGATGGGGTATGTGTTACAGCCCCATGTGTGCTCTGGGTGTGGACTGAATTGATCTGTCAGATTTTGGGGGCTTGAACCCCGATTGCTTTGGGATTCATTCACACTCTACATACACTTGGATGATAATTCAAAATAAGCACAAAAGTTTTCTTCTTTTGCAGGGGTGGCATTTAAAATACCGGAAAACATAAAGGATAACAAAAACCTACATTTCTACCATCTAGAAATACTACTTTTCAAATTTTGTCTTATTTTCTTGCAGTGTTTTTTAATCTTAAAGATCTTTATTTATTTATTTATTTATTTATTTGAGTGAGAGAGTGAGCAGGGGGAGGGGCAGAGGGAGAGGAGAGAGAGAATCCCAAGCCGACTCTGCACTGAGCTTGGAGCCTGTAGTGGGGCTCGATCTCACGACCCTGAGATCATGACCTGAGCCCAAATCAAAGGGTCTGACATTTAACCACCTAAGCCACCCAGGTGTCCTTAGTGTTTTTTGTTTTTTTTAAAGGAAATAGAACAATAGAGATGAGATTGAAATCCTCTTTAGCCTCCAACCCTAGGCTTGCACCCATTCCTGGTCTCCTCCCCAGAGGCCACCATCACCAGGAGGTGGTGGGTGTCCATGCAACTCATTATTTTATTTTCTCCTGCCAGTATGGGAGTTTATTTATTGTATTTTTATTATTTGAGCGGCAATACGATTTTAATATACATACTTCTATTTTTCTCTCAAAGCCCAAGATCAGTCAATATCTCTATCCTCTGTAACAAGGCAGTGGAAGCAGCACACTCTGTGTGTGACCTTCACACACTGTCCTCTCAACACCATGTTCTCTCCCACATCTTACCTACTTCACACTATTTTCTTTTCAAAGATTTTATTTATTTATTTGACAGAGAGACACAGTGAGAGAGGGAACACAAGCTGGGGGAGTGGGAGAGGGAGAAGCAGGCTTCCCGCCGAGCAGAGAGCCCGATGCGGGGCTCGATCCCAGGATGCTGGGATCATGACCTGAGCTGAAGGCAGACGCTTAACTGACTGAGCCATCCAGGAGCCCCACACTATTTTCAACTCACCAACTTTTCTTTCCTTCATTTTTTCCTTTCTTTCTCTTTCTGTTACTTCTCTTGTGTTGCTTTATTAAAAGATATTTCATTAGGTGCCCTCCCATGTTCTTAATATTTTGTTCTCACGATTGCTCCTCACAATGTATTCCTTCAATATGGGGTTCCTTTCCTTCTTGTGGAGGTATGCTCTTTCATGGTTCTTCCAGCAAATGTCCAAAAATATACTCCTATTTTCTATGTCATGCATGTCTGACAATGCTTTTCTTCTGTCCTCATCCTTACAGGAAGATCAGTGTGGGCAGAGAATTCTAAGTTCATAGTAATTTTGCCTCAGTCCTTTTAAGATATTACTCAGTTTTCTTCTGGCATTTCTTTTTTTTAATTGTTCATGAGAAGTCTGTTACTGATCGTTCTTTTGTGGGCAATCTAATCTTTTCTCTCATAGCTTCTATTGCTTTTTCTGTCCCCTTAAACTTTTTGCAGTCTTTTCTTTTTTTTTTTTTAATTTTTATTTATTTGACAGAGAGAGAGAGAGTGAGAGCAGGAACACAAGCAGGGGGAGTGGGAGAGGGAGAAGCAGGCTTCCTGCTGAGCAGGGAGCCCGATGCGGGGCTCGATCCCAGGACCCTGGGATCATGACCCGAGCCGAAGGCAGATGCTTAATGACTGAGCCACCCAGGCGCCCCACTTTCTGCAGTCTTAATATGAAATATACAGATATTTAAAGTTTATTAATCCCTACTGGGTATTTTTATTTTGACTCATATCTTTCTCTTTTTTTTCCAGAAATTTCCTCGGTTTTAACAATTTGCATATTTTCTCTCCTTCATTCTTTGTGCATTCTCCTTTCTTTTTGGAAATCTGTTAATCACATTCTCATTCTACTCTTTGTGTTTTAAATGATTTATTTATTATTTCCACATCTTTATCTCTCTGTGCTGAGTTCTGGGACATTTTTTTCAGTTCTGATTTTGAATTCACTAATTTTTACTTTAGCTGTGTTTAGGTCATAAATTAACATGCCTGTATTTTTCTTATATAACAATGGTTATTTCTGGCTTTTCTTGCTTTTGAGTACAACTTTTTTTTTCCTTTGGAATCATTTAGTATTTTTCTAAAATGGCTATACATTTGGCACAGGAGGCAGGGGGTTTAGTATATACTCAATCCATATCTTGATTAGTTTTTTGGATTATAGTAAACTTTATCCTTTCCTGAATGATTGTGTCTAGTATTGTTGCAGTGACCGTATTTTCCAAACTAAATACCAAGTTTCATGGTCTGACAAAAGGATTGTTTTGTAAGCTGTCAATTTATTTAAATGAAAAGTCTTACAGAAGTATACAAACAGACCACATTTAACAATTTGTTGAAAATAATAAAATTACACGAACCATAATAATCCCACCAAAATCCTGACTGGAAAAGTCACTATGAGTAGAGTAAACATATCTGAATTTGTGTTTATGACTCAAGTAGCTACAAGACCTAGATGATTCTTTCTTGTTCTGTTAAGTTTCTAGATGTAGGAAGTCGAGATGAAATGAATAGGCACTAAGTAGGCATATTTTGTAGAGTTTTTAAAAAAATCTCAAAGTAAACTGTTTTCTTATGATTTACTTCTTTCTGATCAAAGTAAGGCTAGCCAGACATTCCAGTTATTTGAAATTCCTCTGTGGGCTGATGGCAATTGTAATGGTGGATTTTGTTTGTATTTGAGAACTAGTCACATTTATAAACATACAAACTGTATCCATTGTGAAATTCATGTCCCTTCATTAAAAGAAACTTTTTTACAAAACATTTCTTCACCTTGCCTCAAAATCATTTTTATATTGTTGCCAAGGCCAGAAGTCAGTAGCCTAAAGAGTTAGACAAAGGGAAAGGTAAGCCTTTCTTTCTTTCTTTTTTTGTAAATGGGGAAAGGGATTGGATTTTCTTTGTTACTTTCAATACTCATGTTTGAAAAGTTTTAGTTATGAAATCAGGGAATTGTGTTACACTTAAGAGCAAATATCATATATAAATCTTCCTATGTCTTCTTGGTTATTAATTAATGTGCTAATGATGCCAAGAAGTTTCTTAGCTGGAACTTGTGGTTTCAAGTAGTTGTTTTGGAAAAAAAAAAAAAAAGAACCTTGGCCAGATTCCCTTTATAGACCCAAAGACCTCAGTACTTACCATACAATGAATAACTTGTCCCCGTTTTTGGAAAACTAAAGAAATTAGTAATTTGTGATCATGTCAGTTACACTGAAAGAAATCACAATAAAACCTATGTGCACCTTTGCAAAAGACAAATTGCGAAAATTGCAAGCAAACAAAACAGTACATGCAGTGCTTTCAAGACACTGCTAATCACGTATGTCCTGGGAGAGGTCAGGGGAAGGCTCATAACACTGCCCGACCCCCTGAGGTAATGAGCTGGTTGCGGGTACAACTCTCTAGATCTCCTTGAAAAAGATGTGTGTGGGCAGAGATCTGCTTAGACATTTGAGAAAAGAAGGAAACCCCCAAGCTGAGGGGTAATGTTGATGTAAGTAATATCTAAATCTTTATTCTTTCTATAACTCAAGGTAGAGAATAAATGGGCAATAGTCCTTTTTTTTTTTTAAGAATTCAAGTTGGGCCTGGACCAGAAGGGAGTCTCTACAGATACTGACAATTGCCTAGATCATTAGTCAAGGGGATTGAACAGTAAGGCACATTAGTCACTAAGATTGAGCAGGTTTTGATATCAACTGTTGTCTTTCCAGTTCTCTTGAGTTTCTACATCTGTGAAGTTCTACATGGGTGCTGTTTGCCTTTCCAGATTCTTGCCTGGGAATATTTAGGATAAACATCCAGAAATATACCATATCTTATGGGATGTTGCCATTTTCCTTTTTTTGTCTTAGTTGAAGATAAAAGTTAAATAAAAGGAAGCTACATACTCATAAACCTTGAGAGAGAGAGAGAAAAAATACCTTGAAATACATTGAGTAACAATCTTTTCAGACTACTTAGTGTTTTCTGTGCATAACTTTATACATCCTTGCAAGCTTTTTTTTGACCTCGGGAGCAAGAAGTTTCAATTCCTTTGCGCTTATGTAAGAAAGCTGAAGTATTCAGAAAAGAAATGACTTCTAAGAGGAATACCGGAAGTCGGAGAAGGAGCTAGAGATGGAAATCAGGTTTCAAAGACCCCACAACCAGAAGGAGAAGTGGCAGAACAACTCAGAGGCCAAGAGAGGGGGACGGTGGCAATATCTGGAAGCAGATTTGCAGGATTTGAAAGCTGACGACATTGCAAGGTGTTTGGTGCGAAGTGTGGTCACAGAAAATTCACATGTATTGCAGAGGAAAGTTACAAAAGGTTACTGGAGTTACCCTCACGCAGCCTGGACAATGATGTGCATACCGAAAGCTCCTCGCGTGAATTTTATGGCTTTTTTTTTTCATCGAAATGGCATCTCCCTCTCTTTATTGTAGCAACAGATTTGAACTTCCTAAAAAAATGTGTATTTTTACAGGGTGGGGGGCCTGGTGCAGCTGAATAACCAGGGATACCGAATCCACTTCCCAGTGGCTAAGCCCCCCACCCCTCACCCCAGGGAGCCCGACAGGAGGCAAGCCTTGAAGAACGGTGGCCTGAGAGTTTTACCCAACACCCTCCCACTCCAGTGCCTCGGGGTCCCCACCTCCCCCGGCATAATACCTTCATTTATTTATTAAGTGTGTGCCTGGAGTTTTCCCCAGAGCCACATTCACTTCTGTCCACATTTGATCCACGTTTTATAGTGGTAGGTTGTAGCCATGGAGTGGGCCAGTGACCCACCTTCACAAGGATTTTGAGAAACATTCCCATTCTTACATCTCATTTTTAAATGTATACTTCGGGAATAAGGGCGCAGAACTAGGAAATCAATGGGATTAACTAAATTCACTGCCCTCTTAGTCCTTATTTGTATAACACTTAAGGGTTTTTGTCTCATTAAGAACCTGGCTGAGCACTATGGTGAGGCAGTCCCATGGTCCAGATAGGAGGACTGCATTCTATTTCAATCTGTGGCTCATTGGCTTTAAATGTTTCTTCAGCATCCCAAGGGTGAGTGCCAAGTCACCTCCCTCGTGGAATGAAGAAGGAACCGACTCAGGAGAAATTGTGTAAGACCACCTTTGTTTTAAGTGTGTAAAAACCCTTGCATCATACTGTATTTTAATCTTTGCAACCCATGGTGCGGGCCCTGCCAAATTTTCATCAATACTGCCTTATTTCCTGTCTCCTTCTGCTTCATCAGCCTGTAGCAACAAGCTGACAAAAACAACAACTGACAAAGAAGCTCAACACAGAAATGGAGATCTCCTTCTCAGGCAGCCCCTTCCTTTGGTCCTGGGAAGGGGATTTCTGCTCCTTTTTCCGACTGGGTTCACATCTCTAAATATAGTGAAATAATTCAGAAGCTCTGTTTCAAAGACCTCAGGAAATATGGGGAAGAAAGGAAGGAAACAGAGCGTGAGCCACAGCCCACAGCCCACAGCCTCATGCAGAGTTGTGAGCTGAGCGCCTTGCAGCGGCTGGAGGCCGGGTCTCCAGCGAACGAAGGAGCTCCCTTCTCCTTGGAGGGGAGGGTGTGAGGGGAAGCTGTTGGGGAGCGCTAGGCCCCTGGCCTGAGCTCAGGGCGCTGCCATCGTGCCGACTGTATTCATGCGCTAGGCCTGCCCTAACAAGCGGCTATACGTGGCGGATCAAAACAACACAACTGTATTCTCTCCTAGTTCTGGAGACCGGGAGCCCCAAATCAGCTTAGACTGGCCTAAATCAAGGTGTGGGCAGGGCTGTGCTCCCTACAGAAGGCCGAGGGGACAACATATACCCTGTCACCTCCAGTTTCTTGGGGGTCCCGGCGTTCCTTGGCTTGTGGTCATATCACTCCTATCTCTGCCTCCTCCACATCACCTTCTCCTCTTCTGTCTGAAATCTCCCTCTGCCTCCCTCTTTTAACACCTGTGCTCACAGTTAGGGCCCACCAGCTCACCCAGAATAACCTCTCTGTTTTAAGAACCTTATCTTGACTGAATTGGCAAAGTCTTTGCCACGTAAGCCAACATTCACGCGTCCCAGGGATTGGGATGCCGACTTTCCGGGTGGTCGTTAGCCAGCTGACCGTGACGCCTGTTGTTGCCCGGCACTCAGATTTCGGGGAAGTGGCCTCACTCCTCTTGTCCCTGAGGAGCAGCTCATTCCAAATCCTGGGGAACCCCATTTTAGGAGTCGTGGTTCTCACGCCAGATAGGGGGATTCCCTTAAGTGATGATCTGTAGTAGGATTCTAAGACTAGGATTTGGTCTGGAGAAGGTGTGTTCATTATACTCACTTAAAGTCTCCCTTTCATCTCCTGGATAGGCAGCAGGACCCTGTGCTTTGAAGGATTTGGAGTTATAGGGTGTTTCCTATCGTCTGGAACAGTCTGTCTGTGGTGCTAGGACACTTGCATGCGACAGGATACCAGCCTGGCACCGGGAGGGGGGCAGGGAGCACATGGGAAGTGGAAAATGGGAAACGACCACAAGGGATGGATGGCATTTGTACCAAGGCTGATTCAGAAGATCCCTCTTGGGGCGCCTGGGTGGCTCAGTCACTTGAGCATCTGGCTCCTGATTTCGGCTCAGGTCGTGATCTCAGGGTCAGGTGATCGAGTCCCACGTTGGGCTCTGAGCTAGGTGTGGACCCTGCTAAGATTCTCTCTCTCTCTAAAAAAAAAAAAAAACCCTTTCATATTCTTCTTCGTTATCTGGCTTTGCTTTTCTCCACCTTAGCCCTTCTCACATCGTCTCTAATCGTCTGTCTACCTGGCTGTCTCCCTAATCAGGCTGAGGACAAGACTCTGTCTTGTTTGTCCCCGTGGAGATCCCCAGCCTATGGCATGGTGCCTGGCATATAGTAGGCGCTCCGTAAGCACAGGGGACATTGAATGAATGAGTGGAGAAGAGAGAGTAGGAAATTCTGGGAGGAGGGCTGGCATGAGAAAGTGCTTGGAGGCAGGGCAATTTTGTGCAAGTAATGTGGTGACGGTCCCCAGGAGGAAAGTAGAGTAGTGTGACTGACTGTGGCCCGTGGGATGGCTTAGCAGAAGGACAGCAGGGAAGAAACGGCTGCACTGTCCTCACCGTGGCCAGCGGGACTCCCGGGGCTGCTCTTGGCAGCTGTGCGGGAGGTGATGGGTGCTCCCGGCCAAGCACACCCCGCTGAGGCCACGGGCAGCGTGGCAGGGCCGTGCAAGCGTGGGCCCTGCAGCTCAAGGCCTGCATGACCTTGGACATGTCACTTACACTCCCCAAGCTGTGGTTTTCTTAGCTTTAAAACAAAGGGAGCTGCAACAGCTCTGACCTGTGGGTAAAGGAGCTCACATAAAGATGCCTGCCTGGTGTCTGGGATGTAGGTAGAGCTATTATTATTGTGATTATGGTGATGTGTCAGGCTCCTCGCTGGGGGGCTCCAGTCATGCCGTGTGGCTGGGTGCACCTGGCCCAGCAGTTCTGGACCTGCTGCTGACATCTGAGCCTTCTCGTCCTCCCTAGTTGCCGTGGGTGACCACTGGCTTGTGTGTCTGTGTTAGGGCCCAGCTCAACCTTGATGAGAAACCTAGGGGTTCTTTATGTCTGTAAGTAATACCAGCAATCGGGCTGTTTTTAAGGTCCAAGTTTTGGCCCTGGATCCATAGTTTGTCTCCAGCTTGCAAAGCGCTTGTCTCGTAGCCTTGAGAAGCTGAGCAAAGGGTCACGGGGAGCTTCGAAGCAACCTCGCTCTGCTGGAAAACAAGGGTCAAATGAGGGCAAACTTTGCTGCCAGATCTGATTTTAGAGCCAGACTATGTCTTTGGACCTACTTCTCAAAGAGATTAGACCAGAGATCAGAGCCAATGGGACCTTTTCCAGTGTTAATTGGGATTAATTATAAAGAACAACACAGAAGCTCGTCACCGCTGTCTCTCCTGGTGTCTGTCTTACACGCTCAAGTACAGAACTTGAACACAAATTTTGGAGAAATGCTAGCTGGTTTCAAAGTCTCCACCCTCATGGTGAAGATTGCATGGCGAGTTTCCTCCTTACCAAAAGGGTTAAAGGTCAGAAGGAGAAGTGCATTTCAATTTATCCAACGGCATGGGTAAGACCCATTTACCAGTTGGAATATATATTTTTTTAATAGATGAGGCCCTCACCAGAGTTCTAATTAAAAATCAATGTGATATATAATTAAATTCTAGTGATCACATATGCACCAGCTCGTCTCGTTAGCTTTTAGCCAGAGGCAGAGAAGGAATGCTCTTATTGATCAACTCAGGAGCCCTCGAGGTTGTCAATATGAGATGTCTCGTCTGAGGGCCGGTGGCTGCTCAGCTGGCCTGAAGGACACACCACCGGCTCCAGCAAACGGTCCCATGTGCCCTGACCATTTCAGTGCTCCGTCCGGAGGGTCGGGACCCCATCTGCAGTCTCCACCCTGCTGCCTTCCATCTCTCTGAACAGCGAGCTCCAAAGAGGAGGCTTTACAAAGAGAGAGGAAGCAGATCCATGGTGTGCAGGCTCAGGCTGAGTCAATTCGGCTTCTCTTTCCCCATTCCACCATGGGCAAGTCTCCCTCATTATTTTCAGTGCAGACTGGCGGGTACCAAAAGGGCAGCTGAGTCAGAATGACTAAGGATCACACTGGCTACAGACTTCCGTGAAGACAGCAAACGCCTTTAGATAGTTCAGGCCCGTCCTAGGATACATCTTATCCTACCCCTTTTATGTGGAAGAGTATTACTGATATTTTCCTTAAGGAAAAAAAAAAAAAAGTGACATTGCTTTGCATGCACTGGTAGTAACCTCCCCGAGCAATTTACCAGCGAAGGTTCACATGTGGCAAGTATATAGTCCTTCTCCAGAGACTTCCACATTTTTGATTTTTGTCCTCTCGTCTGATCCCCGTCACTACATGGCAATGGGAGGTGTGAAGTATTACTTTTATTCACACTTTACATATGAGCGGTTTCTCCTCTGAAGCACAGAGGGCTACAGGATTTCTCCAGGTTCATGCAGCCTGACAGATTTCTAGAATAGAAGGCAGGTCTTTGTGCTCTACGTCCTGAACCATGTGGCTCAGTGACCACTGTTGATCCACTTGTCCCTGACAGAGCCTCTTGCTCTCCAGAGAGCTTTCTGTCTCTCTTTTTAAGCTGAATTTAATCAATATATTTTTACTTTATGGCTTTCCCCCCTTTTTTCTTTAGATTGTATTATTAAAATATTAACATATTTTTATGGTAAAAGGTTTAAATTATGTGTGAGAATATAGAGGATGACATGAAAGGGCCCACCCAGGGCTTCGAACACATACACTCCCACGGTCCTCCTGGGCCACCTCCCCCTCCTCCACTCCTCCTTCCCTCCCCCCTTCCCCTCTTCCTCTTTCTTTTTCTCCCTCTTTCTCCCCCCCTTCCCCCACCCTCTCTGTATATTTAAATAAAACAGGGATACTATTTTGCACAAAGAAAATTATGGTTTTAGAAGTCTGGCTTAGGGGTAAGCAAGAATTTTGTCAAATTCTCTCCTTTATATGAAAGAGAAGGACTGAAAACCTTAGCTCTCCAAATCCTCCCAGCATGTAGAGCTGGGACTGAAGTTGGAAAGGAGAAGGCTATGGAATAGATGAAGGACGGGAGAAGTTTGATGGTTCACCACCCTCGGCTTTCTGAGGAGGCAGGAAGCAAGATAAATAAAACCCAACGAGTCACCTTTGCTTTCTCCCTTTCCCTCCCATCCCATATGCTGTCTTCTCACAGATTTTCTCAGCTCTGCCTTCATATTATTTCCCAAATCCAACCCCTGTGGACCACCCCCCAATGGACATTCCCCTCCAAACTGTGAGTATTCCCCTTGGATTATTTCGTTGGCCTCAGTGGTGAGCCAGAGCCAACTTCTGAAATCATCATCATAATGTCTCTCTCTCTCTCTCTATATATATATATTCAGCGATGAAAAAAGGGAAATCCTGCCATTTGCAACATCATGGATGGACCTTGAGGGTGTTAGGCTAAGTCACACAGAGAAAGACAAATACTGCATGATGTTACTTATATGTGGAATTTAAAAACATTGAATTCATAGAAACAGAGAAGAATGGCGGTTGCAGAGGCTGGGGCATAGGGGAAGATGGGATGTTAGTCAAATGTGACAAACTTCCAGTTATAAGAGGAATAAGTGCTGAAGATCGAGTGGATAGCATGTTGACTGCAATAAACAACACCGTATTGTATACTGAAAGTTGCTGAGAGAACAAACGTTAAATGTTCTCACCAAAACAACAACAACAAAACAGTAAGTTTGTTCTGGGGGATGGTGGTGGAGGTGTTCACTAACCTTACTGTGGTAAACATTCTGCAATATATATGTGTATCAAATCATCACATGGAACATCTTAAACTGACACAATGTTCTATGTGAATAAAGTTGGAAAAAAATTAAATAATATGTTTATCACTAAATTATAAGAACCAAGGTAACGAACATTTAAAAGTCATCACTTCCTAATTTGCTCCATTTTCCTGTTAAATATACTTTTGAAGTTGTTGGCACTGACTGAATTTGTGTGGTGGAAACACTGTGTAATGGCTGTCACTTAGCATCTCTTCCCAATTCTGCTTTCAGTCTTAGCAGGGGCTTGAAACAGCTATGGGGGGATTATCAATACCATAGAAATCAGCAAACACTGCAAATCAGTAGTAGTCAACACTTTATGAAAACCTGCTGTGGATGTTTCAGTCTGAATTAGAAGGCCCCATCTCAAGAAAGAGCTCCTCAGACCTGTCATCAATCTGTTCCCAACATTGCCCTTCTTCTCTAAGCTGGCTCAGTTTATCCTGTAGGTACTACTCTAGAAGCCTAGCTAAAGTCTCACCTCACTGATGAAACTTTCTATTTTATTTATCTGGTCTCCTCCTTTTCAAACCCTTTTCATTCCATAGCCTGGTCATACCCCCTAACCTCTCCCTATACGTCCTCGGTGGCATTGTAAATTCTTGGGACAGAGTCAGTACCCATTAGGTGCTAAATAGGACATATGGATTGATTCAGACCTATGGACCTAGCCCAGGAAAGGATAATGTTGTCCACAGTAGCAAAAACGGATATTAAAGAACTTTATTATTATACTTGTCATTATTCTCATCGATGGAGCTGATATTTTTACTTTATCCTTTGTTTCTCATTCACATAATAATCTGTGAGGTAAGCAGTAATACCTCCACTTTACAGATGAAGAAGTTACTCGCTCAGCTCAGACAGCTAGTAACTAGACAAGTAACTAGACAGCTAGTCGGCAGAGCTGGGACTTAAATCTGTATTCTTTCTAAGAGGAGGAATTTTGAGCAGATTTTATTCGAGGAAAATGTCTGAGGTCTCCATGAAAAGTTGAATTTTTGGGGCAACTCCAAATGATATCGGAGAATGCTCATTGTGGTACCACAGAAGCCCTGCTTTCCAGAGAAAGAGACCAAGAAAGGAGGTATAATGACTTTCTCAGAGTTGCCGGGTCTATAGAAGGCTTTCTGTGTTCCAGACACTTGTAAATAGGGGAATAAGTTCTATCCTGTTGGGCTGGCCTATTGGAAGTGATTTGCCTTGGCTTCTCAGTAGGGGTCTCAAAGTCAGGGGCAAAAATGTCACCAAGCCCTTCTTGCCGCGGGTGCTATGACAAAAGATGGCACGTATCATTCTCCACAGCTTCAACAGGATTCACGGGGACTTCAGAAGTGTTGAGGAAAATGTGGTCTTTGAAGGTCCTCTTCTTCTGGTCCTGTTTGAATTAAATGCCAAGACTGTCATGGTGTTCTCAAAATCGAGTGATACAAGTTGACCCAGAAGCATGGTGGGCCCACCTGACCTTAAATTTTGCATCCCTTGGGCGCCTGGGTGGCTCAGTTGGTTAAGCGACTGCCTTCGGCTCAGGTCATGATCCTGGAGTCCCAGGATCGAGTCCCGCATCGGGCTCCCTGCTCGGCAGGGAGTCTGCTTCTCCCTCTGACCCTCCTCCCTCTCATGCTCTCTGTCTCTCATTCTCTCTCTCGCAAATAAATAACATCTTTAAAAAAAAATTTTGCATCCCTTCTCGTAACTTTAGATCACGTCTTAGGACAACCTCAAAAAAAGTACATGGCTGTTGGGATAGATGGATTTAAGCTTGAATTTGGACTTTGGCTCTTTCTGATTATTGCCTGGAGGCAGGTTATTTTGCCTCTCTTGGCCTCAGTTTCTTCATTTGCACAATGGGGATAATGTTGGAATTAAATGAGATAAAGTATGTAAAGAGTCTGCTACCGTGCCTGGCACATCAAATCTGGGTTTCCTTCCAGAAATGCAGGTCAGGGCCCCTCAGCAGGGATTTGTCTGGCCCCACCTGACGTCGTTCTTCCCATAAGTTTCAAGCTGGGCTGCTCGCCTGTGGCCAGGGAATGTATTCCAAAGCATTCCTGCTGTTACCAGCTCAGGCCTCGGGGCTGCTGTGAAGTTGCAATTCCTTCCATGGAGCTCATGCGTGTGACAGGGTGTGCCCAGCCCTTAAAGTGCTTTGATGAAAATGCCTTTGTGCTAAAAGCTCTGTAAATATAAGGAGCAGACCTGGGCGTGGTGTTTCCAGAATACTCCCACTGTTAGCTGTCATCAAAGGCTCAGGTCATAGAAAAGTTGGAAATGGAGGTGGTTTGCCAATTCGCTGGTTCTCCAGAGCAGAGATGGCTTTTCCTTTTCCAACTTCGATTTCTTGACTCACTTTGCTTGATTGTACAAGGCCCATCGTGCCTTTCTTGTACCTTCAGAGCTACAAAAAACCTGATTTCAAGTATCTTTCAAAAAAACTGCCAATTACATACTGTGTCCCTACCCACCTCTCCCCCACCCAACCTACCTACCACCCAACAGCACCCCCTGGTGGTCAGCAAGGGGCTTCTCTGGCCCCACACCTTTACCAATCTCCTTATCCTTCAGTAAGAATGTACTTTCATTCATTCATTCACTCATTCATTCACTTGTTCGTTCAACCACTTTTAATTGGTTAATTATGATGCTCCAGGTATTGTAGACCCTGGAGATCCCAATATGAACAGATATGGTTCCTGTGGGAGTCACAACTCAGTGAGGAAGCAGATGGACAAGTAACTGATTATAATTATAAAAGGATTGCACCACAACAGTGTTTACACAGTGCCAGGGAAGGAACCAGAAGCGTACTTATCTTGAAGCTAAAGGAGCTGAAGCTTCAAAGCATGAGCATTTACATGGGCCCCTTCAGAGCCTCTAACAGCATGTTCATATGGTCATATATTTTTATAAAATTTACCAAAGTAATCTATTTTAAAGATTTTATTTATTTATTTGAGAGAGCGAGAGAAAGAGAAAGAGAGAGAGCACGCACATGAGTTGGCGGAGGAGCAGAGGGAGAGAGACAAGCAGACTCCACTGAGCGCAGAGCCTGACTCGGGGCTTGATCTCATGACCCTGAGATCATGACCTGAGCTGAAATCAAGAGTTGGACGCTCAACCGACTGAGCCACCCAGGCGCCCCCCAAAGTACTCTATTTTAAAGGAACCAGCTAAAATTACTCTTCTCTTCTACACTGATATTCTCCCTGTCATATTTCTCTCTGTATTAGGTGGCATGGAAGCAGCCAAGGGAGTTTTTACAACTGGCTAAGGGAATGTTGAGTTTGGGATACCTTTTGTTTGGATTTAGTGAGATATTTTTATGTGGTTTATAGTTAAGCTACTGTTAGGCCTCCTCATGGGGGAATGACCTCCAGAAATACTTTTGTCACCCCCTGCTGTGACTCACCAGGCTGTGACGTACAGCTTCACAGATCAGAGGTTATATCACAATTTAAACATGTCTCTTCACTCCTGGCACCAGGACTATGTGCGGAATGGAGGAGAAATGTGACTTAAATGTATGGAGCCAGCAGCCAGTCTGTGGAATGTTCTTTAGGTTATCAGACATGTCTGTCACATTATAAGCAGGGTATTTGATAATGAAAACGTTTGAGAGAGGTTTCCCTAGATTTGACAGCAATCTTAAAATTTTACATAATATTTCTAATAGTGAGTTGTGAAGCTGAGAGAAATGTGTTTAAACAATCCATACGATGCACCAAATGGCCGTCAACTGTGTTGGAGGAAAGAGAAGATCCTTCTATTCTCTGTATCAAAAACAGAAGGTCTAAAATTGCCTTATAAAGAAGTGACCAAAGAGTACACAGATAAAAAGTAGAGGGAGGAAAAGTATTGTAGAGATATGCAGGGAAGACTATTACAAAATTTGTAATATTCGTAAAAATTGTAGTATTTTTGGTATTTGTCAGATGTTGCAGATCTATACTTTATTATGCTTGTTTTTCTCATTCTAAATGAACTTTCGATCACCTAATTCTCTCTTTCAATTTGTATTCTTTCCTCCCATACTGTGGCAACTTGAGGCCCTACAAAACTTGAGTTGGGCCTCAGAAAGAGAGCCTAAGGTTGTCTAGGGGCCCGGTGAGCGTTCATGGAGCATCAGCGTATGAGCGGAGAGATGGAGGAGATACACAAGCTTGCCAAGTGGCAAGGGGCGAGGGGGCTTTCCAGCCAGAAGGACAAAGGAAAGAGGCCTTCGAGAGCATTTCCACCCAGCAGAGGGGCCTTGTGACTGTGGGCCCAGGAGGCCGGAGAGCCCGGGCCAGGTGATGAAGAGGGGCTTCTGCTCTACGAAGCAGTGAAGCAATGGAGAACCACTGGAGAGTTCAGGCAGGGGATAGGCAGGTGCAGGTTTGGGAGGTCTCTAACCTTCCTGGGTTTGTCACCTGCGGCTTTTGGTTCATTCTACCTTTTTCATTCTTTCTCATCTCTGTGTACACATCCCCTTCAACTTTCCTTCTTTCTTATACTTGCGGTTAATTCAGGAAAATATTTCCCCTGCCTGCCTTCCTCTTTATCCTGTGCATGCAAATCCTTCATCTTTCCCCAATTCCTTTGTGAGATGGGAATGAGTACAGTCATCGAACGGAATAAAACAGTATTGATGAGCACTCACTCTGTCATCTGTTTGGGCTGCTATAATAAAATACCACAGACTGAGTAGCTTATAAACAATGGAAATAGATTTCTCACAGTTCTGGAAGCTGGAAGTCCAAGATCAGGGTGCCAGTTCAGAGCCAACGCCTCCTCGCTGCAGCCTCAGGGGGGAAGGGGCTGGGGAGCCCTCTGGAGCCTCTTTTATAAGGCACTAACCCCATTCGTGATGGTTCTACCCTCATGCCCTAAGCATCTCCCAAAGACCCCACCTCCCAGTGCCGTTGTCTCTGCGGGTTAGGGTTTCCACATATGAATTTGGGTGGGGCACAAACATTCAAACCACGTGTTACGCGCGGAGTGATCTGTTGATAATGAGGCCGGCAAAGACGCTGTCTTCAGGAATTAGCCTGGCAACCCTTAGAGAAGCAGGTATCTTTGAGATTAAATGAGAAGAAAATGCAAAGAACATTATAGTGGAATGAAATGATACAGTTTCACCAAACAGATAGAATAATGCCTTTCAAGAGTTTTATAATTGCTTCAAGACCTTTGACTCTTTCTCTTTAGGAACCTGAAAGAGTATCTGGTAAGAGCTCAGGAGCGCCGCAGTGGAGGAGTTCCCTGCAGCTGTTGAAGTTCACGGTTGTGCGACGTCCTTTACCAAACACTCCGCATGAAATATGTACCACTGACAAGTTCAAAGGGAAGTGAAGTCAACGTGCTTTTAAGAAGCAGAAATATGTTTATCAGCAACTTTATATTTCAACAAATCTCTTAGACTTACACTCCGAAGAACAGTCGGTCGGAGTGCTGCTATTTGTATCTCATGTCATGACAAAACCCGGACAATGTTTAGAATCTCAGGCTTTTCAAGTTGAACGAAACTACGTTGACTTCATCCCCCCACCCCATGTAACAATTTCTTTGTTTTTTTAAAGATTTTATTTATTTATTTGAGAGAAAGAGAATGAGAGAGAGAGAGCACATGAGAGGGGGGAGGGTCAGAGGGAGAAGCAGACTCCCTGCCGAGCAGGGAGCCCGATGCGGGACTCGATCCCGGGACTCTAGGATCATGACCTGAGCCGAAGCAGTCGCTTAACCAAATGAGCCACCCAGGCGCTCCCCCATGTTATAATTTCTTTTAGTTTTCTTTCTTTGGATGAGGTGTCCATATCCGTAGTTTCTAGGGAGCATGCTCCCTAGAAAGGCAGTGAATCCATTACCTCGCTATGTTCTGACTCTAAAAGGGGTTTGCTTACATCATGTCTCCAGGATAAATGGCATGAAGGTCTTTGTCACTTAAGCATTTGCTGCCTGTGTGCACGTCCAGGTATTCACAATGGCTACCCCGTGAAGTTCCTGCTCCCCCAGGGTTGATGATTTCTGGATTTTCAGGACTCCTTTTCTCTACCAATGAAGCCATGGGTATTTTCTTTTCAAATATATGTTTGCTTTGATATTTCATTACATGAGAACATGGATTGAGCAACTTGAGTATATCAGTGTTAGAGTTGCAGTGGCTTTTCTACAGAAAGATGGGAAAATTTGCATTTTCTTCTCATTTAATCCCAGTGTGTCTTTGTGTGTGTGTGTGTTTTATGAAGGCAAAACAATTTATAATCTATGGGAATAGGATCCTCAAGAGTTGTGCACCTTGGCAGAACTATAGCCCTGTATGTGTTTCTTCACCCAGGAAGAATTTGTAAATACATATTTCATTTGACAGGACAGTTGACCCTGTGTTGTTATACGGGGGGGGTTAGGGGTCCTAACACCCTGCACAGTTGAAAATCCACATGTAACATACACAGTCGATTGACACATGTTCCGTATGTTATGTGTATTATATCCTGTATTCTTATAATCAAGTGAGCTAGAGAAAAGAAAATGTTATTAAGAAAATCATAAGGAAGAGCAAATACATTTATGTATCATGCTGTATTTATTGAAAAAAACCCGCATACAAATGGACCCATGCAGTTCAATCCTATGTTGTTCAAGGGTCAATTGTATTTGCAGTTTGTACCCCCAAAGAGTGTGCATTGTGTGAATTCTCCCTTTCTCAAGAATGTGTTCACTGGACAAATATTTATGGATGGTCTACTCTGTGGGAAGCACTGTGATTTCCCTGGGCACATAGACGTCTTACAGCTGGACCTTGTGTGTGTCCTTAAAGAGCTTGCAAAGTTGCCAAAGGGAAAAAAGAAAAGAAAAATGTAATAGAAGGACTATTTGCATACAAACACTAAGGCCAAGTTGGCAAATTTAATAATGGCATCCCCAAGTTAATAGTAAACAACTTTCCAGCCCCAAAGGCTTTTGTGCCCCTGCTGAGGCTGGATAAATGATTTTACCACAAAATATTGGATTAGAAGAAATTCATTTATGGTTTACATGGGTTATAACAAAAACGCAAGTGCCAGTAGAATGTCTTTAACTAGTTTAAACTCAGAAGAACCTCTGAGCCTTTTCCTTTGAGTAAAGAAGTGAATTTTCTTTTAGCTGCTTTTGGATCTGGAAGACCCAGACTAAGGAAACCAGGGTTTACCCTTGTTTGCCTCCTTCTTTTCCTGTCTTCACCCCTTTCAGGGAGCTGAGCAGTAAGCCCTAGAAATAAAGAGATACAGTTCACTGCCAGAGGTTCCTTGGCCCTTAAGTAGTTTTGTTTTGAAGACTAGTCAGAAGTACAGAAACAACCTTGTTGACCTTTAGATCAAAAGCCCACAAGAGGAAGCTCACGGAGGAAGAAAGAACCATCTTGCTCTCACCGGATGATGGTTGGCTCCTCTTGGGGCAGGAACGCAGCTTTCTGCATGGCTTGTGTCTTCCTCGGCGCCTATGAACAGTGTAATGTGGATAGGTAATCTGTATATCCACATTTATTTTTAGAAATTAAGTGGGGGCAGTCCCTGTGAGGCAGTGACATGCATACCTCCCTCTAATAGTTCATTAATCATGCTAACCTTTAAAAGCCATAATGTTTCTACTGTTTGAGAGGAAAAATCTGAGAAGGGTCTTTATACAAATCCATTTTTTATGGGCCTTCACATCTGGAGGAATGGTGCAGAGAATAGCTACGCAACCTGCTTAGGGCATTGTTGAGGTTTGAAATCCTACAGTCGATGCCTGGTTCCCATGGCCTCATTTTCTCGCAGGCATGAGAGCATTTGTCACCAAAGAGTCCATGAGTCTGCTGAGGATTTCCAGTGGCTCTTCCTTCCTTTGCTTGATCACTTCCGAAAGCGTTCCCTTAGTTTTTCCTCTCTCTAAAACTACATCGTTACAATTCACAGTGTAGATGGAAAGTAGATTTTCTACCTTTGGGTCTCCCAGGAAGTCAGACCTTGAAGTAGAGGGCGAGGCTTGGGGAGGCAGATTTCATTCAATGGAAGGACGCCCTCTGGAGCCATCAGAGCTGCCCTGCGGACTGGCCACCTTGAAAGGGAGTGAGCCCCATGTTGGTGCAGCCACGTGGTGACAGGTTGCATTGTGGCACTAGGGAGATCGGAAAGGGGATGCTAACTTTAGGAGGGAAGTGGTAAAAACCATCCTTCAGGGCGCCTGGGTGGCTCAGATGGTTAAGCGTCTGCCTTCGGCTCAGGTCATGATCTCAGGGTCCTGGGATCGAGTCCCGCATCGGGTTCCCTGCTCAGTGCAGAGCCTGCTTCTCCCTCTTCCTCTGCCACTCCCTCTGCTTGTGCTCTTCTGTCTATCTCTCTGTCAAATAAATAAATAAAATCTTTAAAAAAAAAAAAAAACCCATCCTTCAGGTCCCTTCGCACCCTGAGCCCTTTATATTTCCATGTGCCTGAGCAGGACCAAGGAAGGCATTTTTTTACTTCAGATTCCTGGCCACTTCGAGAAGCATGGCACATCACGGAAGAGGATGAAGCTATATTTTTATGTTTGGCATTTGCTCCTAGGGATTTTTTTCAGCTTATTTTCAGCTCCCGAGCTGTGGTAGGCAGTGTCTGCTATGGTCTGAATGTTTGTTTGGCCTCAAAACCCATACGTAGAAATCCCAATCCCCAAAGTGATGGTATTTAGTGGTGTGGCCTTTGGGAGGTGATTAAGTCACTAGGGTGGAGCCCTCATGAATGCGATTAGTGCCCTTATGAAAGATACCCCAGAGAGCCCCCTTCCCCCTTCCACTATGCCCTCTATGAACCAGAAGGTGGGCTCTCAGAGACTGGCAGTCACCTTGATCTTGGACTTCCAGACTCCTGATATGTGAGAAATCAGTGTTGTTTGCAAACCACCCAGTCTATGGGATTTTGCCAGAGTAGCCTGCATAGACCGAGACACCACCTAGCTGGACTTTGAGGACTGATGTGTACATGTCCGGTTTCCACACACACTCTCCAGTTTAGCCATTCAGATGAACTGAGCCATCAGTTAGGTTAAGTAGGTGGTTAATCAAGCAAAATGTCAGAGCAGATTCTCATATGGAGACTGAGTCTGTCAACTCTGAAGAAATGTCCTAAGTGTTAGAGTGTAGGTTGAATTTACCATATGGTGGGATAAGGGAACTTCAGGTGGGGAGAAAAGCAAGAGATCTCTCATTTAAGGGGGGGATAGATAACCTGTCAATGCTATCAGGAATGCAGTTAAATGCAGTCTCACTGGCAGGCTCTGGTAAGAATCTAAAAGAACATGGAAAGTACCTTCTCCACTCTTGGGCATCCTGGGACAGCTTCCCCGAGGAAGCCCAGACCACATGGACTCAGCACATTCTGGATCCTGCGGCTGAAACACTAGTGCTGTCTGAGCTCTCAATTCAGCAGCACAGAAACACCTCTTGGGAGTTATACCCTGGCTGCCTGAGGACGTGTCCTTCTAATGTGGCTGCTGTAGAACAAGACAGAATCTGCTAGAAGACTGCCCTGGGACCAGAGGTCACTGATCTTCTTGAGATCTTCAGAGCTTGTCCTCCTCTTGTAGGGAGTGGAGAGATTGAGCTCTGCCCTCTCTACCACCGCCCCAGCAGCCAGCCCTTCCCAGCCTTGCCACGCACCTCTGCCCATCTCTATCCGAGGACCCTTACTCAACACCCAGCAGGGTGTTTCTATAACTAAATCCAAGCCTAAACCTTCGGTCTCTTTTGGGTACTTTTTATTACTGCCACGTAGCTGTAACTGAGAACTTGACCCCCGGGTTCAACGCATGTTATGATCTGTTAGGTGATATATTTTATCTCCCTGTTAACACAAACTGCCTGAAGAGATCTTTGCTTGTTGCATGAAGAGTTATTCCCAATGAATACAAGAACACTGGTGGTGGTGGTGGTGGGGGGGTCCATTATTTTCTGTTTCCAAAAGAAAGAATTCACTGAAGATCCACAAATGCAATCAACTGTTTTCACTGTAAATACTTGCCTTTTTAAAAAAATCACAAAACAATATATATTTCTGTAGATTTTTGTATTTTTTTCTACAATGACACAATTATTGCACTTCATGCCCATTTTCCCATGCCATTAAATGTTTTCCTATAACAAATATTTTCATGGTTTTACTGTTTTTTTGTTTCGAGTATGTACTATAATCCACTGAATTTCTTATTGTTGTATATTCGTCTGTTTCCAATTTCCCTTCCTTAGCAATACACGATATACACTTCTCCCAGAAATGTAGGCTAACACCCATTTCCCCAAAAACTATTTACAGATTGTGTAATCATTTAAGCAATTTTAAAATTAATCTAATAGGCAAAGAAGGCATTCTATTGTTGCTTAAATTTGCATTTTTATAACAGGGCTAATCATATTTTCAAATGTTTATTGGCCATCTGTGTATTTTTGTGAATTTCCCCTTTTATTCTTTGCCTACTTGAGGAAAGGGAGTGATTTTTTTCTAATAAAATATAAGGGGCTTTAAAATTATATTATAGATGGGATATGTTGCCAATAAATTCAGCATTTTGTCATTTGCCCTTAAATTGCGTTTACAGTATTGGTTGTTTTCGACATACAGAAAATTTTAACTTTAACATTGTCAGAACTGCTGGAGAATCCTGGAAGACACCACAAATATGCAATCCACAGTCTGTGTCTTTAAAGGACTTAGCATTCAATTGTGGAGCTGGATCTCAATGCATGTAAAATAAACAATACAATAGAGCAGCAGACTTTCAAGAAGGGGTTTAGCCACTAGGAGATGGGGCTGTTGCCAGCTCAAAGTTTGAAAAAACCCCTTAGGTGCTCCTGATCATCACTATCCCCCTCCCTGGTTGATAGTCACAGATTTAAGTATCAGGCTGGGTAAGGATCAGGAGTGTCTCCAAGCAGTGTGTGATTAATGGCACACAAATGTGATAATGCACTCAGGCTGACCCGCCTGACAGTGCTGAGTTATTTTCTTTCTTCTGGGCAACCGACTGCATATTTGTGTCAGCACCCTTGATGATATCAGTGATATAAATTGTGTTTATCTCCGGTCTATGAAAACTTAGAAAAGTATCTAGGAAAAAAACTTAGGGGGAATGAGAACGAACACTAGTGTTCATTGTCTTTTTTTTTTTTTTTGGTAGCATTCAAATTTGATTGTGTTGTCTGTTAAGAATTGAGGTCTTGCTTGTCTCTGTGTCTCTCCCAGCACATTTGCTAGAATTTGCCATGTGTTTTAAAGACTCCAATCCAATGAGACCTCACTGTGCGTGTCTATGGAGGGGGAGGGGCACAGAGGGAGGAGATGAAGATTGAAACCCTGGGGAGGCAGCTGCCTGAGCTGACTCAGGACCAGCGTGAGGGGGGAGCTGGCTCAGGGGCGCTGTGGGAAACATCTCTCTGGATGGTACGGCAAAGCAACAGGACATGTCCAGAGAGCAGGAGCTTTTCCAATTCTGGTGGATTTCAGCCAGCGGGGTGCTGGCAATGTTTAACAACCAGGTCTCTGGGGGAACAAAGTCCTGATGGGAAGCATTTGCTGATGTCTCTGGTGTGAATACTTCCCCGTGGTCAGCTGCAAGCTTCTGTGAGGTTGTGGAGTGTGGGGCTAGAGAGAGAGATGGGCACCGTGGGCCCTCGTGAGCCAGTCAGTGTGAGCTGACAGAGTTTTGTTTCTGTGCAAGCCATCCATTCACTCGTTCATGGCAGGACCGCAACCACGTCTTGAGGCAGGGGCCACAGAGCGGGGGAGAATCCAGCGCCACAAGGGAGGCCACTAGCCCAGCTAGCCAGCGTGTCAGGGAAGCAGCCCTGCAAGCTGGAATGGGCCTAGCTGAGAGGCAGCAGGACGGGGTGCGAAGCTGCAAAGCTGAGGCAGAAGTCCTGGGGAGGGTAGGGGGGACACCTGCACTCAGGGAGGCTGCAAGGGTGCCAGCACTCATTTCTGGCCAATTTCAAAACTGGCATTGTGACTCAGTGATCGAGGGCCGGTGCCTGATACTGTGGATGTCCTTCTTCTGGTCAGACCTGGCTCAGACACAGACGTGGGGAAACCAGCTGATGAAGAACACCAGGGACTCCAAAACCAGGGTCCAGCTGGGCCAAGGACTTCAGTGAACACCCAGTGAGTGAATCTGAAGCCTTCATTTACCCACATATGAGGAAGGACACAATCCTGTTGTTTCAGTATTCAGACCTTATGAGGAGTAACATCATTTATTCCATCAACAAATATTTTTTGGTAAGCAAAAGGGATAAGATTTTGCTGTTACGGAGTCTGCATTCTTGTGGAAGAGACAGATGGTGGACAATTTCATTTTAGATTGAGATGAAGTTACAAGGGGCTAAGCTGTGACCAAATGGGGACGGGCATGCTGCTTTTGATAGGGTAGTCATGTTCCTTCTAAGAAGACAATGTTTGAATTGAGGCCTGAAAAGTGAGAAGAGAACGGTCATCCCAAGAGCTATGGGCAAAGGCAGAAGGTAAGGTAAGTACCAAGGTCCTGAGGCAGGAAGAAGGAATGTGTTTATCTCCAGTCTATGAAAACTTAGCAAAGTGTCTGAAAAAATATTTAGGGAGAATGAGAATGAACGTTAGCTTTCACTATCTTTTTTTTTTTTTTTGTAGCATTCAGATTCGATTGTGTTGTTTGTAAGAGTTGAGGTCTTCCTTGTCTCTGTGTCTCTCTATGCACCCTGAAGTACCCAGCACATTTGCTAGAATTTGCATTTAGGTCTTCAATCATTTTGAGTTTATTTTTGTGTATGGTGCAAGAAAGTGGTCCAGCTTCATTCTTTTGCATGTGGCTGTCCAGTTTTCCGAGCACCATTTGTTGAAGAGACTCTTTTTTCCCATTGCATTTTCTTGCCTCCTTCATCATAGATTAATTGACCATATAAGTGTGGATTTATTTCCAGACTCTGTTCTTTTCCATTGATCCTTGTGTCTATTTTTGTGCCAGTATCATACTGTTTTGATTACTACAGCTTTGTGGTATCTCTTGAAATCTGGAATTATGATACCTCTAGCTTTGTTCCTTTTCTAGATTGCTTTGGCTATTCAGGGTCTTTTGTGATTCCATATAAATTTTAGGATTATTCATTCTAGTTCTGTCAAAAATGCTCTTGGTATTTTGATAGGGATTGCATTAAATCTGTAGCTTGCTTTGGGTAGTATGGACATTTCAACAATGTTTGTTCTCCCAATCCATGAACATAAAATATCTTTCCATTTGTTTGTGTCATTTTTAATTTTTTTCATCAATGTTTTATAAGTTTTCAGAGTATAGGTCTTTCACCTTCTTGGCTAAGTTAATTCCTAGATATTTTATTCTTTTTGGTGCAATTGCAAATGAAATTGTTTTCTTAATTTCTCTTTCTGCTACTTCATTATTAGGGTATAGAAATGCAACAGATTTCTGTATGTTGATTTTGTATACTGTGACTTTACTGAAATCATTTATCAGTTCTAATAGTTTTTTTGGTGGAGGTTTTAGGGTGCAGTATCATGTCATCTGCAAATAGAGAAAGTTTTACTTCTTCCTTATCAATTTGGATGACTTTTATTTCTTTTTCTTGTCTTATTGCTGTGGCTAGGACATCCAGTACTATGTTGAGAAAAAAAGGTAAGAGTGGGCATCCTCGTTTTGTTCTTGATCTTAGGGAAAAGCTCTCAGTTTTTCACCATTGAGTATGATGTTAGCTGTGGGTTTTTCATGTATGGACTTTATCATGTTGAGGTATGTTCCCTCTAAACCCACTTCTTTGAGGGTTTTTTTTTTTTATCATGAGTGGATGTTGTACTTTGTCACGTCTCTTGAGATGATCATGTGGTTTCTACCCTTTCTCTTATTGATTGATTTGTGAAGATTGATTGATTGGTTGATTGACTTGTGAATATTGAACCACCCTTGCATCTCAGGAATAAATCCAACTTGATCGTGATGAATGGTTTTTTCATGTATTGTTGGGTTCAGTTTACTAATATTTTGTTGAGGATTTTTGCATTTGCGTTCATCAAAGATATGGCTTAGAGTTCTCTTTTTTTGGTAGTGTCTTTATCTGGTTTTGGTGTCAGGGTAATGCTGGTCTGATAGAATGAATTTGGAAGCTTTCTTTCCTCTTCTATTTTTTGGAATTTTTGAGAAGAATAGGCATTAACTCTTATTTAAATGTTTGGTAGAATTCACCTATGGAGCCATCTGGTCCTGGATTTTTGTTTGTTGGGAGTTTTTTGGTTACTGATTCAATTTCATTGCTGGTAACTGGTCTGTTCAAATTTTCCTTTTCTTCCTGGTTCAGTTTTGGGAAGTTATATGTTTCTAGGAATTTATCCATTTCTTCTATGTTATGCAATTTGTTGGCATATAATTTCTCATAATATTCTTTTATAAACCTTTATATTTCTGTGATGTTGATTGTTATTTCTCTTTCATTTCTGATTTTGTTTATTTGAGTTTGTTTGCTTGTTTGTTTGTTTTTTGATGAGTCTGGCTAAAGATTTATCAATTTTGTTGATCTTTTCAAAGAGCCAGCTTCTGGTTTCATTAATCTGTTCTATTGTGGGGTTTTTTTTGTTTGTTTTTAGTTTCTATATCATGTATTTCTACTCTAATCTTTATTATTTCCTTCCTTCTACTGGTTTTGGGTTTGTTTGTTCTCCTTTTTGTAGCTCCTTTAGGTGTAAAGTTAAGTTGTTTATTTGAGATTTTTCTTGCTTCTTGAGGTAGGCCTGTATTGCTATAAATTTCTCTCTTAGACCAGTTTTTGCTGGATCCCAAATTTTGGACCATTGTGTTTTCATTTTCATTTGTCTCCATATATATATATTTTTTTCTGCTGAAAAATCAGCTGATAGCCTTATGGGATTTTCCTTGTATGTAACTGTTTTCTTTTCTCTGACTGCTTTTAAAATTTTCTCTTTATCACTACTTTTTGCCATTTTAATTATTATGTGTCTTGGTGTGCACCTCCTTGGGTTGATTTTGCTGGGGGCTCTCTGGGCCTCCTGAGTCTGGATTTCTGTTTTCTTTCCCAGATTAGGGAAGTTATCAGCTATTATTTCTTCAAATAGATTTTCTGCCCCCTTTTCTCTTCCTTCTCCTTCTGGGACCCCTATAATATGAATGTTATTATACTTGATTGTGTCACTGAGTTCTCTTAATCTATTCTCATTTTTTATTATTCTTTTTTCTTTTTCCCTTCCAGCTCAATTGCTTTCCATTATTCCTTTTTCTAGGTCACTGCCTGGCTCTTCTGTTTCCTCTAGTCTACTATTTATTCCCTCTAGTGTATTTTTAATTTCAGTTATTGAGTTATTCATCTCTGATTGTTTCTTTTTTATATTTTCTATCTCTTTGTTGAGGGTCTCAGTGAGGTCCACTCTTTTCTCAAGTCCAGTGAGTATCTTTTGGACCATTACTTTAAATTCTCTCTCAGGCATATTGTTTATCTCCATTTTTTTTTTAGCTCTCTTGCTGTGATTTTGTCCTGTTCTTTCATTTAGAACACATTCCTCTGTCTCCTCGTTTTGTCTCTGTATCTGTTTCTATGTGTTAGGAAAGTCAGCAATGTTTTCTGCTCTTGAAAGTAGTGACCTTATGAAGAAGAGGTCCTATAGCGCCCTACAGTGCAGTGTTCCCTGTTTACCTGAACCTGGCACTTCAGGAGTGTCTACTGTATGTGTTGGGTGGGCCTTACTATTGTGGCTGAGCTGTATTTGCCCTCTGTCCAGTTGTCTGCAGTGGCTGTCTTTGCCTGTTGTGGGCAGGGCTTAGTCCCCTGTTAGTGGGCCAGTCTGGGGCTGCCTTGGCCTTGAGTTGGGTCAAACCAGACATTTACCAGAACTGTAGGTGCATCAAATTGCAGGGCACTCTCCCTGTGTTGCCCCCAGGAGGCTTTCATTCGTGGGCAGAGCCTGTAATCAGACCAGATGTCTGCCCCCAGCCCACTGCTGGGGCCACAGTGGAGCTGATGTGTGTGGTTATTTTTTTTCTCCAGGGCAGGAGTCACTTTGGAATGGTGCAGGCCCCTGTCACAGCAGCTTGCACAATGCCAGGCTTGTGGTGACACTTTGGATGGGCCCCTGCCAAGGGCAGGTTGGAGGAGATGGATCTGCAGGAGAATGCAAGGTGGGGTGCATTGTTAGCAAATGTTTTGCATGTGGCCTCTTCTCTCTGAGTAGCTATGGAGAGTTTATTCTGCCAGTCTTCAGGTCATTTTCTGGGTTATTTACACTGATGTGGGTGTTATTAACATGTATCCATGAGGCGAGGGGAGCTTAGGATCCTCCCACTCTGCCATCTTCCCCGGAAGTCCAAACTTAAAGAATTTTGATGATGATCAGGAGGTGCCATCAATGCCACAGAAAGGTTTTTCTTACATAACAGGTAATTTTTAAAGTAAACTTTTTATTTTGAGATAATTGTAGATTCACATGCAGTTATAAGCAATAATACAGAGAGATTCCATATGCACTTGATACCCACTTTCCCTCAATGGTAACATCTTATAAAACCATAGTGCAATATCACAACCTGGATATAGTCATTGATGTGGTCAAGATACAGAACATTTCCATCACCATAAGGATCTCTAATGTTCCCTTTTAAAGCCACCCCCACTTACTTCCTGTTCCATTCCCACCATCATCCCTAGCAACCACTTAAAGAATGCTATTTGGATGGAATAATTCTGTAGATAACCTTTTAAAATTGACTTTTTCACTCAGCATAATTCACTGGAGATTTATCTAGGTTGTTTCGTGAATTAATAATTCATTCCTTTTTATTACCAAGTATTATTCCACAGTATGGATGTACCACTGTTTAACCATTCACCCACTGAAGGTCACTTGTTTCTTTGTAGTTTGGGGCCATCATGAATTAACCTGCTGAAAACATCTGTGCACAGGTGTTTGTGTGCCCCAAAGTCTTCATTTCTCTGGAATAAATGTCTAGGTATACAGTTCTTGGGTTATATGGTAATTGAATGTTTAGATTTTTAAGAAACTACCAAGCTGTTTTTCAGAGTGGCTGTATGAGTTTACACTCCAGCTAGCAATGTATAAGTGATCCAATTTCCCTGCATCCTTGCCAGCATTGGTCATTGTCACTATTTTATATTTTAGCCTTTCTGTTGGAGAGATACTGATATCTCACTGTGGTTTTAGTTTGCATTTCCCTAATGGCTGATGATGTTGAACATCTTTTCTTAGGCCTATTTGCCATTTGTGTATCTTCTTTAGTGGAATGTCTATATATGTGTTTTGCCATGTTCTAATTGGATTGTTTGCTTTTTCACTGTTGAGGCTTCAGTTCTTTGCATATTCTAGATACTAGTCCTTTGTCTGACATGTGATTTGCAAAATTTTTCCCCACTCTGTAGCTTCTCTTTTCATCTTCTTAACTGTTTTTTTTTTCCCCAGAGGGAAAGTTTTTAGTTTTGATGAAGTGCATTTATCAACTTTTTACATCATGAACCATGCATTTGCTGTCAAGTCCCAGGACTCTTTGTCTAGTCCTAGACCCTGAAGACTTTTCCCCAAAAGTTTTATAGTTTTTCACTTTACATTTAAGTACATGATAAATGCTGAATTAATTTTTGTATAAAATGTGAGACCCAGGTTTGGGGTTTGTGGGTTTGTTTTTGTTTTTGTTTTGTTTGTTTGTGAATGTCCTATTGCTCCAGCATTATTTCTTAAAACATTGATTCTTCCTCCATTGATTTGCTTTTGCATTTTTGTCAAAAGCAATTTGTTTATTTGTGTAGGTCTATTTCTGAATTCTCTATTTTGCTTCCTTGATTTACATGCTATTCCTCTGCCAATACCACACAGGCTTGATTACTGTAGCTATATAGTAAGTCTTGAAATTGAGTAAACTGATCCCTCTTACTTTTTTCTTCTTTTAAAAAAATGTCTTGGCTATTTTAGTTCCTTTGAATTCCCATATAAATTTTAGGATAATTTTGTCCATATATACAAAAAAATCTTGCTGGGATCTTGATAGAAATAATATTAAATGTCTATATCAACTTGGGAAGAATTGACATCTTTACTATGTTAAAATTGCCAAGCCATGGACCCAGAAGATTTGTCCATTTATTTAGATTTTGTCTGATTTCTTTCATCAGCATTGTATAGTGTTCAGAATACAAAGTTCTATACAAGTTTTGTTAGATTTACACCAAAGTATTCATTTTTGAGAATTGTAAATGGTATTGTATTTTTAATTTCCATGTCCATGTGTTCCTTGCTAGTATATAGAAATACAATTTTTTTAAAGATTTATTTATTTTAGAGAGAGATAGCACAGCAAGGAGGGGTAGAGGAAGAGGGAGAGAGAGAGTCTGAAGCAGACTCTGTGTTGAGCATGGAGCCCGACGCAAGGCTTGATCTCACAACCCTGAGATCATGACCAGAGCTGAAACCAAGAATTGGACACTTAACCCACTGCCTCACCAAGGTGCCCCTAGAAATACAATTTTTTAAATGTTTATCTTGTATCCTGTGCACTCCTGATCCCATTTATTAGTTGTAGGGAGCGTTTTGTTTTGCTTTCTTTTTGTTTTTTGTATATTCTTTGGGATTTTCCATGCAATTGTGTCATCTGCAAATAGAGGTAGTTTTATTTTTTCCTTTCCAATCTGTATGCCTTTTATTTCTTTTTCTTGCCTTCTTTTATAGCTAGAGCTTCTAAACACTATGTGGAGTAAGAGTGGTGAGAGTAGACTTCTTTGCCTTGCTCCTGATCTCAGGAGGAAGCAGTCTTTTTGTGGCGTAGAGGAAGCTCCTCTCTAAGATATTTATTTTTATTAACAAATTTAGCAATTCAACATTTATGGACACTACAGGAGTTTGCTTTCCTTTTAAAATTTTTTCTTTTTCATATGATGAAAATCACATTTTTCAAGACTTTTTTTCAAGTTTACAAAAGGACGTTTGTTATCTTTTCCCACTGAAAGGACTTTGTGTTGTTGTTATATCTTTCCTGGATTTGTTATGGAACACACTCCTTACATGGAGAAAATGTTTGCTACCAGTCTCAAGCTAACTTACTAAGAATGAAAATAAGTCTCAGGCTGTAATTTGGCTAGTGAAGGAAACACTTCTTTATTGCATTGGGTATAACACACAGAAGTTGTTGGGAAACAGCAGAGAATGGGATTTTGGATTGGACAGCCAGGCTTTGGCCATCTGCTGGCCCCTTCTCTTCCCTGTCTCACGCCTCCCAGGACTGCAGCGAGCTGGTGTTCAGGCCAGAGATCCTTCTGCTCCTAACTCCAACTGCTTGGTGGCTGCTCGGCACTGCAGATCTCAGGTGAAGCCTCTGTTCTCCTCTGATCCTGCCTGATCTATTTGCTTCTAGGTCATGGCTTTTCACCCAGCCTGCTCAGTGGAAACTGCAGGACAAGAAGATAAGCAGTGTTGTTTTCCTTCTTAGATTGTCCAGGCCCTTGGGTTTCTGAGCACACCTCTACTGTGTACCTAGTCAGCCTTGCCCATTACAAAAGTCTCCTGAGTGTTACATATTTGCTCTAAAAAAAATGAGCTTCAATCCCAGGGCCTGTTATGAACTATTATGAACCACAAAATGAAATGAAAATCTGGAAAATATATAGTTGAGCCCTACAGATGTCATGTAGGGTGGGCTTTTGCTTTAATTTGTTTGCTTTGCTTGTGCAGGTGGGTTATCTGCACTGATCAACCCTCTTTGGTAACTTCCAATCCCTTCTAATGCTCTGGCTGGTGTTAACATAATTTACTATATGTCTCCGAGTCTTATTTTGTTCTCCATTTCTGCATTTTCTCTTTGAGAGATGAAGTTGCAAGTAGCATTGCCATCCAGGATCAACATATGAGGAGAGTAGTTCATAGTTGCATAGCATTCTGGAAACACTTTTGTGCTTCCTTTAACTGCACAGTATTCCTGATTGACTTCTGGCATTTTTACTGACTTTCTTCCGAGAAGCTCAAAGCACTCCGTCTTTATTGGCAGATTTTGTAAGATGCAACCCATACCAGGGTGGACAGTCATTCCCATGGGTAGTTCTGCATTTTATGGAGAAGGGTGTTTTATATAATTTTGAATGAAAATAATCTTATGCACTTCAGCCCACAGACCCTTTTAATATCCCAGGCTCTGGGAGGAGCATTCACATTTGTTACTTTGGTTACTAATATTTCCCCAATTGCTCGAAGTGATTGATGTCTTTAAAATACAGTAAAAAAGACCCTAGCTCTCGGGAACTGAGTAGAATTGTAAGGGGAATGGTCAGTCCTTCTCAATGAACAAGGCTGGAAAAGAGGTGGGTTCACTTTCACTCTGACAGAGCCTTAATACGACTGTGCCGTAAAGTTCAATCTTTTACCAAATTCGTCTCAATCAAGCGGTAGCTATCAAGACGGGCAACTTCAGATATTATGTTGCATGGACTGTATCCTATAAGAAGCTTATAGAAACTTAGTTTGAGTTTTGGAGGATTAGAGGGAAAAAATATAAATTGCTGCCTTAGAGGAGGAGTGAGACTAAAAGTAGTCCAATTTTGTTTTAAAAGAATTTTCATTTATTTATTTGACAGAGAGAGAGAGAGAGCACAAGCAGGGGGAGAGGGAGAGGAAGAAGCAGGCTCCCCGCTGAGCAAGGAACCCGATATGGGGCTTGATTCCAGGACCCTGGGATCATGACCTGAGCTGAAGGCAGTTGCTTAATCAACTGAGCCACCCAGGCACCCCTAAAAGTAGTCCAACTTTAAAAGAAGGGGCATTCTTATAGCTCAAGGCAATGTAATGACAGCACAGCATTTTCTGGTCACTGTGGCCACACTGACCATAGGCAGTGACATTAATTGCTGGCGAGATGGGCTGGCATGGCATTTGTATGGTCAGTGACTAATGATTTAAGCAAGCGATGTTAGTTTTTAACTGAATTTGCACCTCTGGGACAGCAAAGGGAGGGGCGAGTCCCCAGACAAATGGCCATGCACGAGGCCTGTCCATTATCCGTATTCCTTTTACCAACAGCGAAAAACTTGTATTTAGAAGAGGTGCACACAAACAAGATTCTTACGGGCACATTTCTGTCTTCCTGTCTGGTGATTTGTGTCTGGAAAAATGGCAGCCAATTGGTATTTCTAGTATTGAAAAGCGGCGCATGCTGGTGTAGCTACAGCTCATGTGAGTGTCCACGTACAAAGATCGGGCTGAGAGGTTTGTGAAGATAAAATTCAAGAGAGACACTTGGGAAAGGTAGGGAATAGAAGGAAGTGTGAAAAGAAAAGAAATGGTAGCTATAACCATCAATACACAGACTAGAGATGTATATTTGCCTTCTGTGAAAGTTAGAAATGATCATGGCACATTCTGTTACCTTTCTAGGAATATACGGGCACCATTCGTGTCTACCCTCTTTTCAACACAAATGGCCTCTCTCCTGTATCACTCTCACCTGATCACTCCAACCTACAGGAGGCAGATTCTAGACCATGAATCTTACTCTAAAATACACTGCTTTGGGCACATACATGAAAGATTTTTATATTTTTTGTGTTCACACCTCCTTTCTTTATGTTGTACACTTCCTAAGATCAGGGCCAATGTCTCCCACTTCTACCCAGCATGGCACTTTGCACCAGTAAGTGCTGGTGAATGTTTTGATTGATGACGGTTGGGATAAAAGTGAATGGAGAAAAAGCTGAGGATTTAAGGAAAAAGACAAAAATGCTCAACCCCATCATTTATGAAATGTAATATTAAAGAAATGGAATGTTTTGCAGTTAAAGTGGTGCTTGAAGTCTGTGCATGTGGACTGTGTTCTATCTAGAATGTCCCCGTAAAGCAGTATAAAAATACCCTCATGACTCTCTTTCATTGGGGTGAACACTGTTGTACGTTTGCAAGCTGGTCTATGTGCCAAGTTATAGGATCGACTTAAGTGTAGTGATCGTATCTTGAGTAGTCAAAAGAGTAATTGGGGAAGGCAAGATTGGTTTTATAGCAAACGATTACAGGAAATCTTACCTGAATCTTTTCAGTTTATCATTTTCCTATGCAATGTTTCATTAGCTAATTGTTATTGAGACAATGAAGGACTGGGTTCCAAAACAGTCAATTACTTAGTCCAATTTGGGTAATAAAAACGTTCTTCGAATTGAAATATAGTTTACTTTGAAAGGAAATCCTGTCTCCCTGGAGGCTGTTAAATGGTTTGGGGTAAATGGTTCTACTACTCGCCTCTTTGTTGCAACATTATATGTTGGAAAAATACGCTTAATTATATTTGGTTGGCTCTAAAGACTTTCTGGTGCAAACTGGTCTGATATTAACAAAGAAAACTTGCATGTGAGAGTTGTATAGGGGAACCTGGGGCCCAGGGAGGTGGTGAGATGAACCCAATGTGCACACAGCGTATGGCAGAGCATGACTTTGAATCCACTTGTCCCCGCATTATTGTTTCAGGCAGTAGAAACTGCAAATAACTCAAAAGGATCCCCCATAGGGTTTAGGTGATGTGTCTTATGTAAGGATGCCAAAGTGCTGAGGCCTTTGGGAATTTCTAAATTGTAAAATATTATTATTAATTTGAATTTTTAGTGGTAAAAATGCATATTCTACTCAACAGTTATACTCAACAACCTAACATTTATGCTTCTTTTAAAAAAGCTTTTTGATTGCTTCTAGGAAGACCTACAAATGAATCATTGTCATAAAACAATGTGTTCGGGAGGCCTTATTGATCTTGAACAGTTTCCTTGGCCAGTTTTGTCTTTTCTGCCATGCATTTAAGACAAATCCCTCTTCAAACACTGTCGCTCACCCGGTAGCTTGTAAGGAGTGTTTTCTTGGGGCATAAAGATGGCAGATGTGGTGGCCCCATTCTTTTTGCTTTTTAGAATAGTTTAAACATTTCTCTTTTTTAAAAAAAATCGATGTTTTCGCTAATCCCTATGGCAGGAGGGTGCATGCATGTGCCTGCGTGCACGTGCCCCTGCGTACACACACACACACACACACACACGCACACGTGCTCCTCAGCCCCATTTGATGCTACAGCTGAGCTTCAGTCTGCTTTTTTTAGGACCTGACTGGTTGCATAGGAAAGATCTGGAGCTGCCCATGCCTTTATCTGCATGCCTCATCTGAAGGGGCCCGGGGCCGTGTTTGCTCATGAGGAGCTATGTCTACAAGTGACCTGTTTGTCTGAGGAGTCAGAGAGCTTGTCAAAGCATGGAGGACATTATCCAAGCCTTTGCTCTTGTTTCTGTAACGGGGCCCAGCAGCAATCCTCCCCATCTGGAATTCTCTGCTCAGTGAGTGCCCCTGAGACATACTCTGTTTTGAGGCCTTAATAAGCACCAAACTGTCAAGCCTGCCTTTGTGAGCTATCATATCCCTGTCTGACTTTAGAGCCTGTCTCTGAATGAATAGAAACAGTTTCAAATAAACTTTATTTTTGTTACTATGTTGTTACTATGATGAAACTGGAAGCGATATAATATTCTAGGGGCTTCAACTATTATTTCTCTGCATGACACCTTTGCAGAGAGTACCTGTAGTCCCTTTAATACTGTGAGCACATAGTAGATACTAAATTTAATATTGTTGGAACTGAGCTATTTACAAAGTAGAAAAGTCATGTTGTGTATACAGAGGGTATGGCTGCCTGCCACTTTTCAAAATTACATAATATAAAGTTATAGATTTCAAAATACTATCCTCCGTGTTAGATGGATTGAATCAAAGGTCCCAATTCATCCTGAATCCATCATACCCTTTGCAATGTGTTTGCAATTTTTCCCATCAAGAGATGGAACATATTTCTAACTTGCTTTGGCTAAAGGGATATTAGCTGACGTGAACTAAGCAGGTTTTTTAAAAGGTGCTTGCATATTTCAGCATCCTCTCTGCCTTCACAATGAAAAGATGCCCAGACAAGTCAGCTCACCCCAGTTGTCCCAACCGAGGCCATCCTAGACCAGCTGACAGCGAGCTCACCCTCAGACATATGAGACCGCTCAGTCAAGACCAGCAGAGCTGCCTCATCTGCTTTGGGTGCCTAGTCACTTTGGGTGACTGTCAGCGTAAGAGCGAGCCTGGCCAAGTCCAGGAAGAGAGCCTGGCTTACCACAGAATCATAAGCGAAATAAATTCTTATTATTTTACACCACTGAGTCTCAGGGTGTTTGTTACTCTCAATTATTGTGGCACTAAATGATCAATAAAATATTAAATACAATGTCATTTTTCTTTGATTCCTAAGTCACTTCAGAATTTTAATCAGAGTACTTGTTATGAAAATTAAATATCTTTGTTCAGTTACGGAGAGAAGGACAGGATAGGGGATTAAGGTGAATCTGCACAGACCCTGTTATAATGACTGTATATTCACTTCTGGACAAAGATTTGGGGCACACGGTATGATGGGCAAAGAGGGTGCTACAACAAATACATTTGAATTGTCAGATGCAAACATGTACAATTGCTCTACATCCCAACTCACTTAAAAATAAATAGACCACAAAAGCTAAACCAAAAACACTCTTTGGTCTCCTGTCCTTTGTCTTTTTCTAATAAAAAGTAGGGGTTTTGCATTATTTAATTTTATACTTAAATGGATTCCAGATAAGTATAAATTAATGGCTCACATTTACACATTTAGCATATAGAGAAAGGATCATCGTTCTTTGTTTGCAGGCAACAGACACTGACTCTGGCTTAACCAGAAAAGGGATTAATTGGAAGCATATTGAGGAACTCGCAGAATCACAGGGAAAGTTGGAGAACTAGCACGGACATGGACAAAAACGAAAGTGTCTCTTAGGATCACAAAGGGAAAGGAATGTAAAAGCAACCAAGTTTTAAAAATGTAAAGGTCACTGTATACAGCTGCAGTTTTTGTTTTCTACTATAATTCTTTCCTTAGTGCCCTTATACTGGGGGGAGCAAGGTTGCTCTGAGGGCTGTTTACTGATGGGAAAGCTGACTGGGTTGTTGTCTAAAGATAACTGGGTAAGTGAATCTGCCCCAGTGGTCCCTATGATTAGAGGTGAAGTGAAGCCCCAGGTCAGAATTCCCTGGTCTGTGATGGGAACACTCACACTGCCTGGGAAGCCCACACTGTTGCTCCCTGACAGGCACAGCGGGACAAACGTGGTTTTAGGATGAACAGGTAGGGACCCACCACTCAGGAGCATTTCTCAACCAACCTGAGCCTCAGTTTCCTTATCCGTAAAATGAGGGGGAAAAAAGTATCTGCCTCATAGGATTGTTGTCGAAAAACTCATACACAACCACTCACCTAAAGTTAGCCTAGTTCTACTTAAGCGGAACTGGGTGGGAGGATGAGTTATGTTCACAAAGAGTGAAGACTGAGGCAGGCAGGTGGTGAATGGGAAGACCGTGGGCTTTAGGCCAGACCAACTTGGCTTCCACTCTTGATTCCACACCAGTGAAATGTATGACCCTGGGCGATGTTCTTACTCTTTCTGCACCTGGGTTTCCCTGGGTAAACTGCCCTTGGAGGCTTGTCAGGAGGATTGAATGTCTATAAAGTGCTCAGCCACGTCTGAAATTTGGTGGGTGTCCAAGAGTGAGAATCCCTTCCTTCCCTTGCCTTAAGGTGGCTCTAGGTGTTCTACTCTCGTGGAGCCCTTAATGGAAAAGTAGACAGGGTACCCAATTCAAGGTGTTCATTTTACTCCATCCTCACTTCCAGGAAGGCACATCAGTGGGTAATGAGATCGGTCCAGTGTCATCTTTTGGAGAAGCCCATGTGCTCTCAGCAGAGTCCTGCTTCCAAAATCCCATCCTACTCAGTAGGTGTCCATTCAGAACACTTCAGGTGGGGCACCTGGGTGGCTCAGTTGATTGAGCGTCTGACTCTTGATCTCAGCTCATGTCTTTATCTCAGGGTTGTGAGTTCAAGAACTGCGTTGGGCTCCACGTTGGGCATGGAGCTTACTTAAAACAAAAACAAAACAAAACAAAACACCCCCAAAGACACTTAAGGACAGCAAAAGCTAAGAAAGCTGAGCTGCTCCCCACCCTGACATCCCAGCGGGCATCTTCCCTTCCTCCTCCTCTGCTTTCTCCCAACACTACCATTAACACAACTTCAGGTGTCGGGGGAGAAACGCAATCTCATATCTGTGTTTCCCAGTTTCGTTTCCATTTCAGAGGCAAATTTCTTCATCCAAGAGGTACTTTAGTGCAAGAGGGAGAAATGTCCGTGTGGGTCCCAGCACTTTGTACACGCACAAGTGAACACACTCAGGTGAGAATTATTTCTGACTTTTTGCGATAATGCTCTTGGCCAAATCCTTTCAACTTCTGGCTGTATTCTTACTCTGTCCTTACAGTTGAGAGGATCTGGGAATAGTGATTGCTTTTATTAAGAAAGAAGAAAGAAAAAGAGAAGGAAAGGAGGAAGGAAGGGAGGGAGGGAGGGAGGGAGAGACAGAGGGAGCGACGGAGGGAAGGAAGGAAGAGAGAGAGAGAAAAATAAATAAATAAATAAATAAATAAATAAATTAATTAATTAATTAATGGAACTTACCAGGGCTCAAGTTTCCCAAATCAACATTCATGTTCAGAAGACATGATGTCGGATTACGTCCAGCCTCAGCAACTGCAGGGGCGTCCCTGTATCTACACAAGCTGCACTTTGCAGGTGATCTTCATCTCCCCACCTGCTTTCTCAGTCTCTCCCAGGCACGCTTTTTCTCTCTGGGCTAGGATGGAGATGCTGTATCTTCTCGAACGGGATTTCTTTCTTTCTTTCTTTTTTTTTTTTAAAGATTTTATTCATTTATTTGAGAGAATGAGATAGAGAGAGCATGAGAGAGGGGAGGGTCAGAGGGAGAAGCAGACTCCCTGCTGAGCAGGGAGCCCGATGCGGGACTCGATCCCGGGACTCCAGGATCATGACCTGAGCCGAAGGCAGTCGCTTAACCAACTGAGCCACCCAGGCGCCCTCGAACGGGATTTCTTAGCGAGAAGAGTTTAAACACTTGGCAGACACTCCTCTGAAAGCCGAGAGCTCTACCTCGGGCAAAGCTATTGAGTGAAAAGATAATGGGACTTGGGAAATCTGGTTCAGCTTAAAATCTGCGACTCATTCACAGAATGAAGTGAGAACACAGGTTCTTTCTTTAAATAAAAACAAAACAGTAATTTGTTAAAATGACGTTGTTTCTCCCTGTGCCCTTCAGATGGCAAAGCATCCCGCGGGGCTCTGCTGGGTCGGGGCTGACATTTCTGTTTCTACTTCCCCTCCAAGTGGTTCACTTGTGAGGTTTTGCTTGTCCTGCTTTGTCGGGAAGCAGGGAAGTGTCTTGGCAAAAGACGCAATGGTTTGGTTGATTCCCTACATTGGTGACTTGGGCAACAAACTGACAATTTAATCATTTAGAAAATGTGTTAGGAATGCTCTCCATCGTTCAGGCCCAATCTCCTTTTAGTCTTAATAAGAGCTAAGACTTACAAAATGTTTTGAGGGTTTATTTTGCTCCAGGTGCTGTTCTCAGTGCTTTCGGTGGGTTGAGTCATGCTAATACTTGTGAATGCCACAGGACATTGGTCTGTTTTTTGGTAGATGTATCCCACAGGCCTCGAACAAATGCCAGGCAGAGAGTTGGTGCTCAATAAATATTTGTTAATGATTAGAAATTCCTCATTACTGCCCTGTGAGGAAGACAGTTGGTGGGTGAGGAACTTGGGAGCCAGAGAAGCTAAGTGACTCTTCCAGGGTCATGTGGCTAGGAAGTGCAGGAGCCGGTGGAGGGCAGAACCTGGCTGTTGGCTACAGAGTGGGAGGTCTTGGCCACTGTGAGATGCAGTCTTGTTTCCCCTCTACCTGCTCCAAGAACCTAATGATCCAGAAAGTCTGATCCCTGCATAAGGATATCACAGTGCTGACATATTCCTGCTTTGAGCCTCACTTATTCCTCAATCGATTACTACCATTCTCCCATTGCTTTCTCTACCGTCTCTCCTGCTGGCATCTGTTAAATCTCATTCATCTGTTATGGCCGGTTGAAGCCCCACTCTTCCCCAAGCCCACACTGCCTCTGCCCTCAGGGAGCTCTCCTTGCCTCCCGTGCCAAGTTCCTGAACCATGCCTTCAATGCTGATCAAATTGAGTCTTGGTTACCCATTACATCGATGAAGATTTTGTCCCTCCAATTAGATTTCAAGCTCCTAAGGAATGGTGACAATCTTGGACACCAAGAATTGGGCCTCGATCAAGCAATCGTCACCCTGTATCACATTATAAAGCCATTGCAAGAATTAAATGAGTTAATACAGGTAAGGTGCTTAGATCACTATCCAGATATTAACTATCATTATTAATAAGTGCAAACTAATCTCAGAGTAGCAGATGGGCCTCACCCGAGGAGCCTGGGCCCCCCTATGACCTTTCTTCCTACCTCTCCCTCAGCTCTGAACACGTGTGGGTAAGGTAGCAGTGGGGTGAATGCTGTTCCAGCATAAAAGTATTTTCCAAAGAGGATCTTTCCATGTAAGAACAGGCCTTTGTAAAGTTGCAGATTTACTTTTTTTTTTTTTGCTCAATTTCCCTGCTGGTCAGTGTGTTGATCACGGAAGATTGGTCTCAGAGACAAGACATCTTGGGCCTACTTAACTCATCAGCAAGATGAAGTGGTATAGGATGGATTTCCTGGAAAAATGGGTGAATGTCACTTGTTCTGATTGGTGTCACTGACTGAGCATCCATATTAAAGAGAGAGAGAGAGATGGTCAAAATGGAAAGATAGTCCACGACTCTGTAGAGAGTACAAAGGACCTTCACTCATTGATGAAATCATTTTGAAACATCTACCATTTCCCAAATACTATGTCAAATGTGGAATTATAATGGATTTCCCAAAACAAAACAAATAAAGGTTTCTGACTTCATGGAGCTTACAGCTATTCCAGTGGAGTAAGTTTCAACCAAAGAATCATACAAACATATACAGTTACAATCCCTAAAAGGAGAAGTAGACAGCAGTGGAAGTCCTCTGTGATGGGTGAACATATGATTTGGTTTGCCAGGGATAGTCTCAATTTATACCCATATCTCAGCATAATTAACCAGTGTCTAATTTCACTTTTAAAAGGGTCCTGGTTTGGAATAGAAGCTATAAGTGGGATATGATTAGAAATTCCTCATTACAATCATTCCCACCTAATAGTGGGAAACTTGACCCAGTCAAGAAGGTGAGGAAGTCTTCCTTGAAGAAGTGATCAATGTGTTGAGATTTGCAAGAATAGGAATTAACCAGCCAAAGCAAATGGGGCATAGCACTTATACAAAGGCCCTATGAGGAGAATAGGCACAGAAAGTTCCAGAAGCTGGAACTGTAGTGAGGTTGGAGCATGTGGAATGAGGAAGTGCTGTCCTAAAATGAGGTGGTCCAGGTTGTTGGGCCAGATCATGCAGAGTCTTCAAAGCAGGTGAAAGGTTTGGGGTTTTATTTAAGACCAACAAGAAGTGAAAGAAGAGTTAAATCAAGGCAGTTTCATGAATGATCAGATTGAGTTTCCAAAAAAGTCACCCTGGTTGCACATGGACAAGAGAATAAATGGGCCTGAGTGGTAAATGAACAGGGCAGAGAGAGACAATGGCAAAATTCCAGAGATATTTGGGAGGAAAAGTTGACCTACTAAGAGGTGGTCTGGATTTGGGAGACAAGGCGAGGGGGTTTCAAAATAACCACTGAAGTTTCTGGCTTACATACTGGGTTCATCTATAGAGGTAAGAAGCACTGAAAGAGCACAAGGTTTAGGGAAGAAATGTAAGTTTGATTTGACACATAGTGAGTTGGAAGTATTTTTGAGATACTCAAGTGGATTTATCAAGCAGGCAGTTAGATATGTGGGTCTGGGGTTCAGAGTAGAGGCCAAGGCTTCCGATGAGTTTGTGAGTCATTTGTGTATTTTCTGTTGGTAGATGCCTGGAGAGATTGTCTGGAGGGAGAAGTCACCGTAACCTGGAACTTTGGGGAAATTCCAACACTAAAAACATGGCAGAAGAAGCTGACACAGCAAAGGGGCCGCAGCAGAGGGGCAGGAAGCAACCAGAAAAGTGAGGCACCTTTAAGCTGTGGAAAAAAGCGACACAGGAGGGCTGTCAACAACGCTGAATGTGATCAGAGGGATTTTTAGTGTGACATGCCTCGAACAAAGCCTGGTGAGCAATAGCTTTTGCGAGCCCTCCTAGAGAAGGAACTCTGGGTCTCCACAGTTAGCCATAATGCTATGGAAATCAGGAAGGGAAAACGTGTTAGGAGAACGGGAGAGCCAACTGAAAGTCAATTCTTTAAAACTTTCTCTGGGATCTAGGTCGTTCTGAACCATAAAGATGTTGAGCACAACCAAAAGAAAGCCTCTTTAGCCTGACCTGCCCACAGGGCAAGGGTGGAGTGGGAGTGGGGTGAACTAGAAGTTTCAGTGCTCTGGTCAGGAGAGTTCTGTGAGTCTGACTGGTGCCTGGGGTTCCTTGCACGTTGATTGCTGGGCAGGGATTGATACAGCCTGAGCTTGTCACCACTACATCTCACGCTGGTCACACGCCCTGGGACTGAAATATGGCCTCGGTGCCCTTGCAGAGCTCATGTCTCTGGGAGAGCTGCTCAGAATATAACGATTTGTCGATCACCCAGGAAACACATCCAAATCGCACTTCTCCTCTGCGGAAACCTAAATGTAAGTGGACAGACATGCACACTCACCATCAGCGGGGGACTTGCTTTTGCAATAGATGTGTTCCCAAAATGTTGTGTGTTCATCAGATCTTTGTAAATCAACCAATACAAATGACTTTACATTCCCATCTTAGAGATGATTTATGCTCAAATGACAGTGTTTCTTAACATTTTTGGCTAAAAGTTACCTTCTGTGTTCCTTCTTTCTCCTCTAATTCCCCCACCCCAATTTTTTTTTTTTTGTCAAGAATTTAATGATCTAAAAACACTTAAAGCCATTAGGAAGTTACCATAGGAGAAGAATCCTTTTACAGTATTATTAATTCATAGCTCTGCTGGGGCCCTGAGGTCCAGCACATGTTTAGAGCACAACGTTCTGGAGACAGGAGTCTGAACCAGAGGACCTCTGACTTTAGGCCCAGTGAAGTTGATGATGCAGGGTAGAAACGTGACTTCTCATCAGCTTTGATTTCTTTATCTGAAAATTTTCTTTCTGGGCCTGGACCTGCAGTGGAATTTTAGAAAGGAATTTCTCAAAGACATGCAAACCACCCCCCCCCCCATTCTAGTCACAAACATTGGAAGAATGTCAAAGGGGAAGAGGGGAGTCAGGAAGTAGTAAAGTTTAGTTGAAACTTGACCCTTAATTCACCATTTTATGCCTTGGCCACCACAACAATAATATATTGGGGAGCCTTCCAACCAGGGGTGGGAGAGCTACAAATTATGGGTCTGTTCCTTTTCCTTTGTACCCAGAATGGAAAACTGTTCCCAGCTTAGAGTGAACTAAAGACCGTTTCAGCTTGGACAGTGCATACAGAAATAGAATTTTTTTTTCCAGTGAATTTTCTGAGCACTTTAAACATAATTGAGGAAGCAATATTCAAAGATAAGGGAACTATCTATGTAAGTTCTTTTGTTTTGCAAATGGAAAAGAATATGAGGGTATCAGAGATGAGGCTCCTGGCACAGGTTACATTTTGGGGCTCAGTTGCTGGGCCACATCTCCGGCCACATGAAAGAGCTATTCTAAGTAATCACGTTGTAAGCAGAAGCAGAATAGAAAATTATGTACATGGGGGATTTTACTGCTATAAGGCTCTTTGGATATTGTTCATTGCTTGCCTGAAGAGATCCTCAAACTCTAATTATGGGGTCTTTCCCCTTCAATCCCCTTGAGCAGGTTAAGGATGGCCGAACATTCCTGGACATTTCTAATGAGAGGTGGAGTCTCGGTCTCCTCTCTGTGAACCTGGGCAGTCTCTGTGACGATGTTAACGAATAGAGTACAGTGGAGGTGACACTGTGCCAATTTTCAGGCCCAGATCTTGGGGGCCTGGCGCTTCCACTCTTTCTTACGGCCCTGAGCTGCCATATCAGAAGTCCAAGTATCACGGGAGACACTATATAGAGATGCTTGGACACCATGTGGAGAAGGAGAGTGGCCCAGCTAAGCCCAAGCTTCCTGGCTCTCCTGCCTAAGTGCCAGCAATCTATGTAATGGGTGTGAAGCCATCTTGGACCCTCCAGCCCCGTCTCCTCCATGGAGACTCACCTCATGTTCCTTGTCCGTGCCACAAAGAACAGGAGAAATGCTTAACTGAGCCCTGCCGAAGTTTTCACCCACAGATCATGAGGATAAATACAATAAATTTTGTCGAGAAGCAGGTCTCTGACAAGAACCTGTGAACCATCCAAAAAATAATCTTTTTTCCCCCTGTTTAGGGAACTTCTTTCCAAGACACATGCCTCATTTATAGCCACCTGCAGATTATAATCTACAGTCCAAATTCCAGACAGCATTGGGGCATCTAAATTTGATTAGGCGGACAAAAAATTCCTATATTAAATTCTTATCTGGTTTTGCAAACTTTCTCAGAGATGCCTTGGGAACAGATGCCATTCATTCTTATTGACCTTTGCTCTACTGATTATAATCACATTCCCTGCCAGAAAGTGCAGTGGATTAGAACAAGTCATCATTTTTAATAGGCTATTTCAGGAGCAATATATTAGATTTGTAGAAACCTCATTCCAGAACATCAAGGGCGATTTTAGTGAGGAAATGCAAGAACTAAGCCCCTCTACCTCTGCAAGAACATAAAGGTAGTGGATGGCTAAAGTTACAAATTGATTTGATATACATCATACTTGGAGATATTACTCTTCTGCCTAAAATAAATCAATAGTTTCACTCAGGTTTTTGTTCTGTGTATCGTGTGCTCTCTACAGATGGATGAATGTCTGCTTCTCTAAAATGGTCGGGTAATGGAATGTTCTGGTTATTCAAATATTCAAATATTTTATTAATCGAGAATTCCTATCCATACCATGCAGCACTTGCCAATTTCAAAGACTTTCAAGGAAATGCAATACTTTGTAACTTGCACTGAAAACGACTTTTCCCTCACCTAATGATTCAGAAGGCCCTTGCATGCCCACGGTGCTCCAGGGCGCCCTTAGGAACCTCACGCTGCAGATAAAGTAAGCACGAGAAACTGGGAAATCTGCTGTTGTACAGAATCCACCCTTCGTAGCAATCTGTTCAGTTATCATTCCTCTTTTGGTTTTATAAAAGTAGAGCTCAGAGGGGAAAAAAAATCCACCTGTTCATTTGAAATTTCTCGGTATTCTAGTTTGGGGTAGTTAGGCATTCCCTGTACATAAATATGTGTCTTTTCCCCGGAAATAATGTTTTTTTGCCAAGCTCCTGGAAGTAGTGGAAAGCGTTCCAGCGGGAGCCAGCGAACAGTTAGAAACTCCACGGCAGGAGCAGATGTGCTGCGGTGCGGCGCGCAGACAGGAGGCGCATGCGTGGCTGGGGGAGCAGCGAGCCCTGCCCCTCTGCCGCTGTGCCTCTCCTGGGGTGCAGCGCCCGCACAGGTTCTTGCAGTCTCCTCGGCGACTCCACGCACTGGCTCTCAAGGGTCTCCATCCTCAGCGTGCCTCTTTGGCCCAAACTGAGGAGCTGCCATGGGGATTGCGTAGTCGTCACTCTGCCCGCATTTTCACAGATGGAAACGGAGGCAAAGGCATGGGGGCAGAGCCGGCCATGCTCCTTCTTCGGCAGGACGCAGCCCCTCCGGCCAGGTGAGCCCAGGAAGCAAAGCCACAGAGGCCAAGTCTGATTGCAGCATTTGTTGTCATCACCCAGATTATAAACCAGCATGGGATGCCATAGGGGTGGGTCGTGGGGTTCAATGCGGGAATGACTCTGGTTCCCTCCAGCCCTGCCCGGAAACGCAGCGGAGCTGTTTCCCTCATGGCCTTGACCACCGCATGGGAGGACTCTCGTAGCGCCTGAAGGGGCTTTGGAGGTCAGCCCGGGGCAGGCCATCGCCCCAGTGTGTCCCTATATTCGCACATGCAAACACTTCCCAGCCAGTTCCTGGCAGCCAGAATGGTCAGCATTTAGCTTTCTTTACTGAAAATTTGGAGACTTAATCTTCACGGTTGGTATCAGTAACCCCCAATTTTTAATCGGTTTGCTTTACACCTGCAAACTGGCTTTGAAGCACATGGAATCTTGATATCGGTTCCCTTTCATGGATATATATTTTCATATATATTTTCATGGATATATATTTTCTGTAGAAAAAAAAAATTATCAAGCCAAAATGTCCTTGTGCTTTTCAAGCATCTGCGAACATGAAGTTCAGGGAGGATATGAATGGATGGTGAATGAATGGATGGCGATTCTATTTGCTGATCATCTGTGGCATTTCCCTGCGGTGAACCCACAATAGCTATCAGTCAGACAATCTACGTGAATGAATAGGTAGCCTCGTGTTATCCTTTATATATACCACATGATTGAGTTAATTAGTTAATTGAGTGACACTGGATTTTCCCAGCCTGAACTTTCTGAACATGAGAAAGCTTTTGGCTTGCCAGATGCACACATTTATGCATTTATGCATTAATTCATTAATTCATTTTTCATTCAGCAGATATTGATTGAGCGCCTGTTGAGCATATGCTTGGTTCTGTGCTAAGTGCTGAAGCTAAACCTTGAAACTCCACGGATGGTCGTGGTCCCTGCCGGCATGGAGCTTACACCCAGAGAGGAAGCCACATTAGACATGTTACTATGTAATTTGTTAATTACCACGTGGCAGCTGTGAACATGAAGATGTGCAGGGTCCAATGAGAACATAAAATAGGAGATCCAACCTGAAAAGGTGATAATTCATAGTAAGCTTCCTGTACAAGAGGCACTGAAGTCCATATGAATTATTTAGGGCAGAGAGAGAGAAACGTGTTCTGGTGGAAGGAGCAGCAATAGGAAAGGCCTAGAGCCAGATGGAGCTTGGGACATGCGAGGAGCCGAGGGGAAGCTAGTTAGCAGGAGAGGGAGACCAAGATCATTGAGGACCTTACCAAATATTTTAAAGATTTGGAATTTTATGCTAATGACAATAGGGAACCACTAAAGGTTTTAAGTGGTGATGTAATGTGATCAGATATGGATTTTTAGAATTATTTGGCCACCCATAGAGAATGTACTGGAAGGAACAAGAATGGGCACACAGAGGGCAGTTAGGAGGCTCTTGCAGTTAGGAGGCTCCAGAATCCAGGAGAAAGATTCTGGTGGTCTTGCCTGAGGGCTTGAGGTTAGGGACAGGAAAGGAGCTACGGAGCTCTGCCCTGAGCCTTGCTCACTATAGCTCACTACTCATTTTTGAAACAGAAATCAGTCACAAGAGAATAGGGTGAGGGAGGGAAAATAGTCAAAAGTCTAATCTTTCAACAGATGTTTATCGTGCACCATGTTAGGCACTGTTTATAGCACTTGAGGGTACAGCAGTGAACAAAATACAAAATTAAACCTACTCCAAGGCAAGCCCCTTAATGGCTATATTCCTGATTTCCTTAACCTTGAACACATCTTGGTCCCACATTATGTACTGTGAGGAAGTGCTAAGGCAATCTTTGCAACTTTCCCTACATTTCCTTTATTCAGCATTTCCTTTTCCTTTCCTCTTCTAACGATTGATTGATTGATTGATTTAAGATGGAGGGAGGGGCTGAGGGAGAGGGAGAGAGAATCTTAAGCAGACTCTGTGCTGAGCACAGAGCCCGACGCGGGGCTTGATCTTACGACCCTGAGATCATGATGTGAGCCAAAACCTAGAGTCAGACGCTTAACTGACTGAGCCACCCAGGCACCCCCTCTTCTAATGATTTAGTCTCAATTTTATTCCACTTTTCTGAGAAATACAAAGATTTGAGAAATGCTATGCTGAAAAGTTGAAAACGTATCCAGACAATTCCCCTCTGCACAGAGAGCTACCTCTTCCTCTGGAGTCTAAATTTGAGATATTTATTTCCTTCACATTCATTCTGTGCCAGGCACTGTCTGAAGAACTTTGTATGCATTACCTCTCTTAATATTTATCTTCGTAGCATTAGGAAGTGCTATTATCAGCCCCAGAGATGAGAAAGCTGAGGCACAGGGCAATTAAGTAACTTGCTCTGGGCTACACAGCTAGTGACTGACAGAGGAGAGACGTGTAGAATGGCTTCTCCCATTCCAGTCCCTACAGGGCCACTGCCCTCAAATCTAAGCTTTAAACAGGCACACCCAGAAACCCAGCTCCACCACAATCAAATCCTCCCGAGATTCTGCAAACCCATTCTGCCGCTTTCCCTCTGCGTTTTCTCAAATCTTTCCCTATGGCTGCTGATCTCCCTATCAAGGGGCCTGGTTTCCTTTGTGCTTCTAGAAGCCACACTTTCCCTTGCTGGACCCTCAGTCTGTCACTGAGAACGAGGACAATGGGATCAAATGGTACAAAGGCCAGACATAGGGGGAACATAGGCAGAGAAGGCCCATTGTTTTCATCAGTGCCCTGGATAATCCTTTGGAGGATGAAGTTAATGAGCCACGAGTGAACCAGAAATTCTGGCTGACCAGATTTTGAGAAAATTCCCATCTGTTTTGTGTTTAAAATGGGCTTTTCATTTGTGAAGTTTCAAATCGGGGATTGTATTAGTACTAGACATGGAAACATTCTTGGAAGTAAGACCATTCAGAGGGGATTTCTTGGAGGGTATATTGAAGTTTGGTACCTAAACCATAATCTATTTCCCTGGTGAATGGGCCCACTCTGGGCCCACAGACTGGCTGACAAATAAGGGAAAGGTTGGTGTGGGCGTGGCAGAGCCATGGAGGTAGGTAAGAAGAAGAGAAAGGTTAAGGAGAAAAGTATTTCAATAGGTCAGGAGGTGTCTCCATGCTTGTGTGGTGTTAAGAGATTATCTACACTGCCCGCTGGTGACAAGCTCAAGTGGATCCATCTTTTATAAAATCACCATAGTCCCACATAGTACCATAGAGGGCTCTGCCATGGAACAGATCGGCTTGATCACTTACTAAGGGTGGTTGAGGACATCTTTTTTTACTTGCTATTTTCCTCCAATCCCTGTGGTTCTCATCTCAATGAAGGTCTTGAGAGATAGAGATTCTCATGTCCAAAGTCAGAGAAACGAAACATTCCTAAAATAACGTGGAGAAGCCACATTCATTACTGTCTTTAGAGTGTCTTTGTAGGCTAGAAATCTTGAAGACAGTCTGCTTGTATTCAACGAAAAGCATCTTTAACAGAGAGGTCTCAGTGAAGAATGTGGGTCACCAGCTGGGCTCTATCTCCACCAAAGAAGACATGATAAGAGGAAGTGGACCCAGATGGCAGTGCAAAAGGTATGTGTTAAGCATAATATAAATAGACAGTAAAAAGGCAAAGTTGGTGTACAGGGGCAAGAATCTGACAGTTCACCCAGCCACCTAGGATCTTTTGGAATGGACCCTAGGATTTTTTTTTTACGTTTGCCCTGAAAATGCCTCCGTATCTCTTGAAATGACAATATTATCATTTTGGTGCATGCAATAGTGATTGTTCTGCTTACCTCTGACAACTTAGACCCCTGGGTCATTATTCCTGTCAGTCCTTAGAGCCCAGGTCAAGTCTGCCTCTGGTGGGGGGGCAAGAAGAGACAAGAGCAGGTGCAGGTGGTAAGGGGTAGTACTGATGGAGATGGTGGAAGTCAGGGGCAGATAGGGGGATGCTGATGGAGGAGAAGGTCTCTGTCCCTGTGAAGCTTGTTAGGGACACAGTCACTTATGACATTTGAATAATTTTATCTTCTTTTTCCCAGTCTCACTTCAAAAGATTGTAATTTGGGGTAGGAGAATGATAAAACCAAAATACATTCAGGTACCCTTCCAACCCTCAGATACAAAGAGAGTCAAAGGAGGAGCTTCATTCTGACAAAGGATATGAAGAGAACTTCAGGGTTGGCTCAGATTGACATCACTTCCTGTCATTCATGACTCAGAGGGATGTGTGTGTGGGTGTGTGTGTGTGTGTTTATAAAGGGAGAGTATATGCAAAGCTGGTTGCCCATTTCACAGAAGTCATCTTGGTTAATTTAATGATATAAATAAGAGTTATCCAGCACATGTCTGATCATTTAATCTCCTCTTCTGTCTGGATGAGGATTAAAGACAGAGGCTGACTGCCAGTAAGACCTGCCCTAAATATGTTTTCTGAGAAGCTAAGTGATTAGGGATGAAGTCTTGGTAACATGGTAACACCACTTCTTCCTTCTTGAATTCTGAGAGGCTTTTCCCTCCAACAATGAAGAAATGGAATCTCAGACATTAGGATATTCAGCCTTTTATTTCATTTCCTCACCTGAAAGGGAACTTGGAACACCTTGTTGGACTCAGTTCTCTGACTATGACATTAGGGACTGAGAAAATAAAAAGAAGAAGTTTGATTTTTCACAGGATAATTGTCATTGCTGACAGAAATCAAATTCATAACACCAGGAAAGTCTGGTTTTAATTCCCACTGTCTTCCTGGGATAGTGGGTGGCTTGGTTAATAAAGCTGATCTCTCACTTCTGGAATTGGATTGCATTCCCAAGCTGAAACATGTCTGCATTTAATTTGTATATGCTCGCATACCCTGGGTCTGTGCTATTCGATGAGAAATGGGGCTTAACTTAGGCACTGCAATACCGGCTGAGGAACATTTTAACTTGTTACAGGTCTCCTAAGACACAGGGATTTTAAGCCATTGTTTTTCAAAAGTTGAGTGCGATTGTGTATGTGCCAAAGGGAGAGTGAGGGCAGCAGTGGGGGATATGATGTTTTATAAGGAGTCATTAAAATAGAGTTACACTTAACCAGGCAATTCTCTTTTTGCTTACATATCTAGGAAATAAGCCAAAAACTTAGCAAAGATTCAGCATGATTGCTGATACTGAACAGCTCAAAAATTTCTCCTCTCTCTTAGTTTCTCTTTCTGCCAGTTGAAGACAAGAAGATTTATATTCAGAAGTGGCTGTTTCTAGAGGACTCAAATTTCTTAGTGTGAATTAATACAATTCATTATATGAACAGAGCTAAGAATAAAAATCATGTGACCATCGCCCATAATGGTCAAAAAACACATTTGACAAATTTTATCAACAATCCGTATTAAAACATAAGAATTGAGAACACTTTCATATGATGACATGGTACACACCTCAGCCCAAAGCCTGCATCTTAATCACTGGGAAAACACTAGAGGATTTCCACTAAGTAAGGAACAAGGCAAGAATGGAAGGGTGTGATTAGCAACATGAAAACATATGAACGTATACAACCCATTGGGGAAGGTAAGTATATAGTCAAATACAGAATAATCTAATGCTTTCAACTCTAGCATAAAAGTTAAAAGACAAAAGTATTAAAAGTAACTATAACTAAAATAATTTGTTAATGGATACACAAGATGAAAAGATGTAAATTATGACATCAATAACATTAAGTATGGAGGGAGGTGAAATGAAAGTGTCATTTTTAGGGGAGGGGGGTGGGAGGATGGGTTAGCCTGGTGATGGGTATTAAAGAGGGCACATTCTGCATGGAGCACTGGGTGTTATACGCAAACAATGAATCATGGAACACTGCATCAAAAACTAATGATGTGATGTATGGTGATTAACATAACATAATTAAAAAAATAAAAAAGAAAGTGTCATTTTTGTGTGTGATTGAAGTTGTTACCAGCTTAAAATGAAATGTTATAATGATAACATGTCATGTGAGCCTCATGGCCAACATAAATTAAAAAAAAACTAAATAAAACCTTAAAAAATTAAAAAAAATACATAAAATATGAAGAGAAAGGAAGCAAAGCATACCACTCCAAAAAGTCATCACATCACAAAGGAAGACATCAAGAGAGGAAGAAAGGAATAAAGGGACTATGAAACAGTCAGAAAATAATTGACAAAATGGCAATAATAAGTCCTTACCTAATAATAATTACTTTAAATGTAAGTGGATTGGGGCGCCTGGGTGGCTCAGTTGTTAAGCGTCTGCTTCGGCTCAGGTCATGATCCCAGGGTCCTGGGATTGAGCCCCACATCGGGCTCCCTGCTCGGCAGGAAGCCTGTTTCTCCCTCTCCCACTCCCCCTGATTGTGTTCCCTCTCTCACTGTGTCTCTCTCTGTCAAATAAATAAAATCTTAAAAAGAAAAATGTAAGTGGATTAAATTCCCCAGTCAAAAAACAGAGAGTAGCTTAATGGATTAAAAAAAAAATCCAGCTATATAGTGCCTACAAAAGACTCACTTTAGCATTAAGGGCATAGATAGGCTGAAAGCAAAGGGTTGGAAAAAGATATCCCGTGCAAACGTAACCAAGAGAGAGCAGGAGTACCTATCTTTATATCAGACAAATAGACCTTAAGTCAAAAACTTTAACAAGAGACAGAGAAAGTCATGTATAATGGTAAAGGGGTCAATTCATCAAGAGGATGTAACGATTATGAATACATATGCACCCAACATTGGAGCTCTTAAAATATAGATAGATAATAGATACAGATATAAAGCAAACAGATTTGACAGGAGAAACAGACAGCAATACACTCATAGTAGGCGACTTCAATCCCTATGTAAGGTGATAGATATGTTAATTAACTTGATTGTAGCCATCAGTGTGCCCTGTAACAATGTGTATGTATATCCAAACATCATGTTGTAACCTTAAATACATACAGTTTTTGTATGTAATTTTTGTCAATTATATCTCAATACATGTGGAAAAATAAAAAAAACTCTAGCAAGTTGGTAGTATAACCACATTTCAAGAAATTTTAAAATACAATATTTGAGAGGTGCCTGGGTGGCTCAATCTCTTAAGTAACCTCCTTCGGCTCAGGTCATGATCTCAGAGTCCTGGGATCAAGCCCCCACATCGGGTTCTCTGCTCAGTGGGGAGTCTGCTTCTCCTCCTTCTCCCTCTGCCCCTCCCTCCAGCTTGTGCTCTGTCTCTCTCTCTCTCTCAAATAAATTAATACAATCTTTAAAAAATACAATATAATATTTGATCATACATTCCTAGTTAGATATATCCAAAGAATAAAAACAAACCACAAAGAAATCTTAAAGTACATTTAGTAATCTTATTTTTGCATTACCACTAGTAATACATAAATTGTAGGATGAAGCAGATGAGTCATTTTGTTAGTGTTATTAGAAACCATGATTTTCGGGCGCCTGGGTGGCTCAGTTGGTTAAGCGACTGCCTTCGGCTCAGGTCATGATCCTGGAGTCCCGGGATCGAGTCCCGCATCGGGCTCCCTGCTCAGCGGGGAGTCTGCTTCTCCCTGCGACCCTCCCCCCTCTCATGTGCTCTCTCTCTCTCATTCTCTCTCTCAAATAAATAAATAAAATCTTTAAAAAAAAAAAAAAAAAAGAAACCATGATTTTCAACTAAATAAAAAGGATTGCAAATGAAGGAACGGCTCTGTAACAATGAGCATCCCTTGAACTCAGACTATGAACTCTAAAAACCATTTCTTCCCTGGAGAAGAAAAGGTTGATTCTGGGTTTGGGGCAGGAAACATACAACCTGAGTTGGTGCATCTTAAGTTATTTGTCAAAATCTACTGGGATCTTGTCAGAAGGAAAATTGGAAAAAGGACATAGGGGCCAACGTAAAGGGTCTCTTACTGGCCAAAAATTGTGTAATCTGAACATTAAAAGGATAACTACAAAAGACTGAAACACATGAAATATACTAAGGTCGATGTGTTACAATGAGCCTTTAAGAAGAGGTCACTGGTCACCTTTGGAGGTTGTTAGGACACCAACTCATTTTGAAAATTCATATAAGAAAAAAAGTTAAATATCTACCTCGCCTTTCCTGTAAGGACTATCTTTCAAAGTAACCAAATATTTGACAAAAGAATTTTCTTCTTTAGAGAAGAATTACCACGAGTAAATGCAGAAGGACTTTTAGAATTAGAAAAAAATCACTAATAGATCACTGATAGAATTAGAAAAATTGTAACTATAATGAAAGAATGGATCAAACCAACAATCAGCAATGGCAGCTAAAACCATTAAATGATATATAGGTGGACAAATTTTATAATAGATAGAGTGGCTGACACCTGAACCCACTTATGTATCTTAGCACCACCACAATTAGGAGAGACAAATATTATGTGCATTCTGATGTAATGCATTGAGAAGTACCCAGAACCCAGGTGAAAGGCCTGTACACCAAGAACTATAAAACACTGATGAAAGAAATTGAAGATGACACAAACAAATAAAAAGATATTACATGTTCCTGGATTGGAGGAACCAATATTGTTAAAATATCCATACTACCCAAAGCAATCTACAGGTTTAATGCAATCCCTACCAAAATACCAACAACATTTTCCACAGAACTAGAACAAATAATGTTAAATTTTGGATGAAATCACAAAAGACCCTGAATAACCAAAGCCATCTTGAGAAAGGAGAACAAAGCTGGAGGTACCACAATCTCAGATTTCAAAATCTACTACAAAGCTATAGTCATCAAAACAGTATGGTCCTGGCACAAAAATAGACACATAGATCAAAAGAACAGAAAAGAGTGTCTAGAAATAAATCCATGCTTATATGGTCAATTAATCTATGACAAATGAGGCAAGAAAATGCAGTGGCAAAAAGACAGTTTCTTCAACAAATAGTGTTGGGAAAACTGGACAGCTACATGCAAAAGAATGAACCCGGACCATTTTCTTATACCATACACGAAAATAAACTCAAGAGGATTAAAGACTTAAAACTCCTAGAAGAAAACATAGGCCATTAGTTCTCTTACATCACCATGGAAATATTTTTCTAGCTATGTCTCCTCAGGTAAGGGAAACAAAAGCAAAATTAAACTATTGAGACTACACCAAAATAAAATGTTTTTGCACAGTGAAGGAAACATCAACAAAACAAAAAGGCAACCTACTGAATGGGAGAAGATATTTGCAAATGGTATATGCAATAAGGGTTTAGTATCCAAAATATATAAAGAATTTAAACAACTCAACACCAAAAAAAAAAAAAAACTGTTTAAAATGTGGGCAGAGGACCTGAATAATTTTCCAAAGAAGACATACAGATGGTCAACAGATATATGAAAAGATGCTCAATGTCACTCGTCATCAGAGAAATGCAAATCAAAATCACAATGAGATACCACCTCACACATATCAGAATGGCTAAAATCAGAAACAACAAATGTTGGCAAGGATGTGGAGAAAAAGGAACCCTCATGCCCTGTTGATGGGAACACAAACTGGTGCAGCCACTGTGGAAAATAGTATAGAGGTTTCTCAAAAAGTTAAAAATAGAATTACCATATGATCCAGTAATTCCACTACTGGGCATTTACCCAAAGAAAACGAAAACACTAATTCAAAAAGATATATGCACCCATATGTTTATTGCAGCATTATTTATCATAGCCAAGATATGGAAGCTAACCAAGTGTCTATAGATACATAAATGGATAAAGAAAAGGTTATATATGTTTATGTTTATATATAATATGGAATATTACTGAGCCATTAAAAAGAATGAGACCTTGCCATATATATATATATATAAAATATATAATGTGGAATATTACTGAGCCATTAAAAAGAATGAGACCTTGCCACATATATATATAATATATAATATGGAATACTACTGAGCCATTAAAAAGAATGAGACCTTGCCATTTGCAACAACATGGATGGACCTAGAGAGTATAATACTAAGTGAAATAAGTCATTCAGAAAAAGATAAATACCATATGATTTCACTCAAATGTGAAGTTTAAGAGACAAAACAAACAAACAAAGAAAATAAGAGACAGAAAACCAGACTCTGGTGGTTATCAGAGGAAAGGTGGATAAAATAGATAAAGGGGATTAAGAGTACACTTATCTTGATGAGTACTGAGCAATGTATAAAATCATTGAGTTATTATATTGTACACCTGAAACTAATATAATACTGTATGTTAATTACACTTCAATTAAAAAGAAAAAGAAAAAAAGTACCTAGAACCATCTATGGACTATTCTTGTCTAAAACACTGACCCCCGGGGCGCCTGGGTGGCTCAGTCGTTAAGCGTCTGCCTTCGGCTCAGGTCATGATCTCAGGGTCCTGGGATCAAGCCCTGCATCGGGCTCCCTGCTCAGCGGGAAGCCTGCTTCTCCCTCTCCCACTCCCCCTGCTCGTGTTCCCTCTCTCACTGTGTCTCTCTCTGTCAAATAAATAAATAAAATCTTTTAAAAAATAATAATAAATAAATAAAAAAAATAAAACACTGACCCCCAAATATAACCAAGCATTTAAATCTAACCATGGATTTGCAAAATTATGGGAGGTAGAAGAACATGGTAAATAATACAGTACGAACGAGGAAACTTCCTTTTGGGCAATTTGGATCCAATTTCTTCAACAGATAAATAAAAGGAGGAGAGACTCTTACAGATTTTAAAAGACTTAAGAGATATAACAATCAAGTGTAATGTGTATTCTTACTTGGATTCTGATTTAAACCAATGAACTGTAAAAAGACATTTTTAGACAACCAGGAAATTTGAACATTGGCTGATTATGAAGGAACTATTGTCAATTTTGTGGAGTATGACAATGGTGTTGTAATTATATTTTTAAAGCCCTTAGGTGTTAGAGGTATATATAGAAATATTTCTGGGAATGGCATTGTATTTGTGATTTAATTTAGAATACTCCAACAAAAAGTTGGGAAAGGGATTCAAATGAACCAAGTAGGACAGAATGTAGGTACCTGTTGAAACCAGGTGATAGGTATACAGGGATTCATCATACCACTTGCTCTATTTTTCTCTTTTCACATATAAAACATGTTTTAAAACATCTTGGTATTACAAAGGGCCCTTGTGGAAATACCATGTAACATTTGAAGTGAAACCTACATAGTAAGAATAAAGAGCTCCTATTCTCCAAATTCAATAAAGGAAAAGACGGTGTGTTCTTCGGTCATAGTCCAAAGCTATGAATTAGTGACCTCTGAAATTGATCTTAAACTCTTTCCGATCAATCAGTGACAGCTTCATGTCAGTACTCTTACTTTGCAAGCCCCTAATCCGAACAGCCTTTGTCCATCATCAAATCCTTCATGGTCAAAGATCAACGAATCCCCAAACATTTCAATTTCTGAGTCTCCCAAACCCTCCACTCCATGCTTCCCCAAACCTTAGAGAAGATCACCAGTTTGCTTTGTTCAGTAGGACTGTAACTTGTACGTACAGCTCTTCTTACAGCAAGCGATAAATTCAGGTCTTTGTTTCAGAAAAGGAGTAGCTTCTTTTGCTAAAAGAATAAACCCATTCAAAACAATTTTTGAAAGTTGCTAAAATCAGCAAGATCAAGTGTTGGGACCTTGAACCTGTATTTGTAATCAGCTCAAGTTGCACTAGCCTTTTGCAGGCAAATTCTAGATGAGGCCCAACCACTAAATATGATCTTCCATCTCCCTCTTCCCTGAGTAGGGGGAATAAACCCAATTAATAAGACTTGATAATACTAAACAAGTGCTGGGAAAAGGAGCGATACAGCAAAGCGATGTTTCATAAGATACCCATAAATATGATTTGTTCACCTTCTGTCCTGAAACACCCTGATAATCAATAAATGTTTTCAAAAGGGCATTTGCTTTTATGTACTTCTAAGTAGATTTCAATATGTCTGTCATAAAAAAGAGAAAAAGGCTCAGGCCACTCTTAAAATGTGCATTCCACCTGTAATATTTATACCAAGTGAATTAAAAAAATTCATGTTCCAAAAGACGTTATTTGATGTGTGACTATTCCTGGGTGATCTAAAGTTTACAGATGTATATGTATAAATGTTGTATAAACTCCTCTAAAGGAATTACTCTCTGATCCAAGAGCTCCAATATTTTTCATTTGAGACCTCAAAAGGAGAAAATAATACATATTAAAACATATGATGTGTATGGTGCTTGGATTCATTTATTCAAGATATGTTATAAAAGTGTTTTTTTAAACTTCATTTATCAAAGTTATCATTAGTATACTTGTTCAGGAGTCAATATCATCTGTATCTTATCAGACTGTGAAGCGTTTCAATATGGTAAATTCGGGAGTTATCCAGGAATGTCATATGGACTTTGCTGGTACTTTTTATGTACTAAGAAATGACTTCATAGATTTCTCTGGTGACTTCGATTAAGTCTCTGGTGACTGCCAAACTGATATAAAAACTTACCACCATCTTGAAATGATCAAATGTTAAATACTCAACTATATGTAATTTGAGTACACCATTGAAAAATCAAACGCTTTGTGAATGAATTCAGTTTAGGAGAAATAATATTTGGGTAGTTGTTCCTGAATATCTTTGAAAATTGAGGCATACTTGTGGATAAAATATTCAACACTTTCTTCTGTGGTCTAATTTTTGGAAGTTTCCATATGGATAACATTTCAATTACTTCTCTATCTTTCCCAACGTGCAGTACTACCATTCCTTTTTATTTCTACATTGTATGTTCCTTGTAATTTGTTGAGTGTTAGGTAGAGAATTGTATCACTTAGAATAAGTAATAAGTATGGGTATAGTACAGTTACTGAGACAACTAAACCAAACATATGTCCCAAAAGACAATCTTAGTGTCAGTAATAAAGAAAATCCATTTTAAAAAGGAGTTCTCTCTCTAGATTTAGGAGTCAGAAATCTCCAGAAATAGGGACATTTTTGGAAAGAGAATCTTTAGCCTATGAGATTTTTAAAGTGGTCCCTGATTGTATAATCGGATTAAGGCCAAGTATGAAAAGGTCAACTTTTGGATGGGATCTAAACATTTCAGCCAACTATCTGGATATTTTGTCTGTAGAAACCAAACCAGCCCCTATTTGATAACTGACCAAATTTTCTCCTTTTATTTGGATATGCCAAACACTTTCATTATTTTTTTCATTCAGGTATAACTGACATATAACATTATATTAGTTTTGGGTGTAAAACATAATGATTTCATATTAGTATACATTGTGAAATCATCACAATAAGTCTAGTTAACATCTGTCACCATACACAATTAAAAAATTTTTTTCTTGTGATGAGAACTTCTAAGATTTACTTTCTTAGAAACTTTCAAATATGCAATACCATATTATTAACTATAGTTACCAGGATGTACATTACATTCCTTTGATTTATTTCATAACTGGATGTTTTGACCCCCTTCTCTCATTTTGCTCACCTCCCACCTCTGCCTCTGGCAATCATCAATCTGTTCTCTGTATCTGTGAACTTGTTTTGCTGTTGTTTGTTTGTTTTAGATTCCATATGTGAGATCAATGGTATTTCAAGCACTTTAATTATTATCCTCACTCTCTAAATAAGGAAACTGAGGCATAGAATGTTTAAGTAATTTATTTTAAAAATTACTTTATTTTACTTTTTGTTAAGTAATTTCTGCAAGATTGAGCTGGGATCTGGGCTCAAAGAGCCCTATTCTGGAGCCCACTCTTTCTTTCTTTCTTTCTTTCTTTCTTTCTTTCTTTCTTTCTTTCT
>NC_058407.1:111139765-111277174 GCF_002201575.2 Neomonachus schauinslandi | reverse complement strand
TCTTTCTTTCTTTCTTTCTTTCTTTCTTTCTTTCTTTCTTTCTTTCTTTCTTTCTTTCTTTCTCTCTCTCTCTCTCTCTTTCTTTCTTTCTTTCTTTCTTCCTTCCTTTCTTTCTTTCTTTTAAATTCAATTAGCCAATACATAGTACAACATTAGTTTCAGATGTAGTGATCAATGACTCATTAGTTGTGTATAGCACTCAGTACTTATCACATCACGTACCTTCCTTAATGCCCATCACCCAGTTACCCCATAACCCCACCCACCTCCCTTCCACAACCCTCAGTTTGTTTCCTATAGTCAAGAGTCTTTCATAGTTTGTCTCCCTCTGTGATTTCTTCCCATTCGGTTTTCCCTCCCTTCCCCTAGGATCCTCTGTACTATTTCTTATATTCCACATATAAGTGAAACCATATGATAATTGTCTTTCTCTGATCGACTTATTTCACTTAGCATAATACCCTCCAGTTCCATCCATGTCAATGTAAATGGTAGTACTGGCACAAAAACAGACACATAGATCATTGGAACAGAGTAGAGAGCCCAGAAATGGGCCCTCAACTCTATGGTCAACTAATCTTTGACAAAGCAGGAAAGAATGTCCAATGGAAAAAAGACAGTCTCTTCAATAAATGGTGCTGGGAAGATTGGACAGCCACATGCAGAAGAATGAGACTGGACCATTCTCTTATACCATACACAAAGATAAACTCAAAATGGGTGAAAGGCCTAAACGTGGGACAGGAATCCATCAAAATCCTAGAGGAGAACACAGGCGGTAACCTCTTTGACCTCAGCCACAGCTACTTCTCTCAAGACATGTCTCTAAAGGCATGGGAAACAAAAGCAAAAATGAACTATTGGGACGTCATCAAACCCACTTTGTTAACCACTGTGCGATTCTGTATGCCTGGAGAATAGCTTAACTTCAGGTTAATATTTCAAGATTTAACTCATGAAATTTCTTACACTTAAAGAAAAAAAGGCGGTAATTTCAACTGAGACAAATTTCTTGTTTGATATATCTCTCTTCCTTACACATCTTTCCATTGTATCTATTCATTCAACTTTTAATAATATGGTTTATTGGTCTGTTTCCCTTTCTAGACTTTCTGGACTAGTCTGTTTCCCTTTCTGTGTCCCTTGAGCACAGGGGTTGTGTCATACTTTAACCCTACCACTTAGCACAAAGCTTTGTGCACAGTAAGTTCTAAATTAATACTTGCTGAATAAATGAATGCATTTTATTTCCCTTCCTAGGTGTGCATGAAGGAGAATAATCTTGGAAGCTACCACCTTATCTCTACTTGGGGTTGGTTGGTTTTGGACTGTATTTGAATATCGGCCAGTGAGAATCTGTCCAGATCAAGTAAAACAGGGTGTTCCAGAAATTCAGATGCCTACGTATAATACCCTGAATCATTTTCCTATCAACGTAATCTGAAAATAGAAGGCAAGACATTATGTAAATTGATTCTCAGATTTTTATTTTAATTATATAGTTAGTCAATACATGGCTCTAGACATTATCTTGCACTGAATTAAGGGGAGGGGAGGAAAACAAAACAAAACAAAACAAACCAACAAAGAACCCACAGCCTTTGCCTTTCTTAGGTGCTCAGAGTAAGGATTTATTTGTAACTTGAGGTTGATGAACACCCTACCATGGTATGCAAGATTTGGCTGTCTGTATAAGTGAGTACATCTTTGAATACTCAGATTAAAAAAATACTGCTTTAAAAGGGATCTGTGTAATCTGGTGATAAAAATCACACCTTTCCCTGTGCTGCGGTATCAAAGTGTCCGTATCAGAGTCTCAGCCAGCCAATTCAGTAGTTGTGGGTATATTTGCCTCCATTGCTGCTCCATGAGATCCTTGAGAACGAAGAATGTGCTTTCTTTCATTTTTGTGCCCCTAGCACCTAGCATGAAGCTTTATAAATTGAAAGTTTTCAATTAAAAAAGGAAAAATGCATGGCCTAGAAATTGTAGAAGCTACAGTCTTCTGGAATCTTGCAGAATCTTCTGGAAATGTTTAATCCTTTATTATCATGTATATAAGTTTCTTAATATGTAAAACAGGGCTAATGTTACATATTCTGGGGGGCAGAATAAAAATGCAAATATTTAGCTCCTTCAGAGACTAATTGTAGGAAAAAAATGTAAAAATATTTTTTTTCTGCCTGGAGTCATTAGCTTTTCATTTCACTTATGAAAAATAAAAGACTAAGTATTTTTCTGACCAACTAGCTTGGTCCCTTAGGAGAAATGTGTGTCTTTAGAACACTATTTGTAGCTCAAGTCTTGAGGTCCTTTGAGAATTTCTCCTTTAAAATTCCTCAGACTTTGCATTTTGCTGGGTGTGCTTATTCATGCTTCCAGATGAAACCGATTACCAGAAACCCAGGGGCCAGAAAGCACTTGAGCCACATGGACAGGGCAACACCAGCACTGGATAGAGAAACAAGAACTTGGGTCTTAGACTCAGTTCAGTTATTCACTCGAAGGTGATCTTAAGCATGTCATTTAATCTCTGAGGAACTCCATTTCATCAATCTGTAAAGTGAGAGGACTGGTTTAGATGACCCTGCAGCACCTTTTCAGCTCTCACAATCTATAAATCTTTAACCTAGTTCATTTCCTCTTCTGAGCAGGGACAGCGCAGTTCAGCTTGGCAGTCTAGTGAGAAGCAATGAGTTCAGATTAAGGTACGCGTACTGAATTTCTCTGTATGCACTTCAGACCCATTCCCACCTTTTCCACCCTAATCTTGTTCCCCACAGGCTGACCTTTGAAGACTGCATCACCAGGCTCCATTGCCCTCTGCCCTTTGGTTAGGGTCAACACCGGGGTGGGGGTGGGGGGCACCTGCAGGAGATTAGTAGTTAGGAGGAAGGAGAGGTCAAGGTCTCTATTTCTGGCCCTGGGGAGTGGGGCAGAGGTTGCACTTTACTGTGCAAGTGCTGAAGAACACAGATCCTCTCAGGGCCTCTTCTACAGCTGCAGCTTAAGGAATTGCTTCTGTGTTTGTCTCTTTTGGTCTAGGGGTAATAGCGCTTTCTGCTGTTACTACCACTGTGCGCTTCTTGATTTTTTTTGTTGTTGATTTCTCTCAGTTTGGCCCTCCTCTTTGTAAAGAGGTCACTCATTAAAGTCTCTTTTACCTTTTCCCATTTTGAGAAGGACATCAGCTATATTTACACACTTACTGAAAGAATGGTTCTGAGAATCTTCTAGCCATAATATTTTAGTAATCTGATTCAGACATTTGACACAAATAGGAACTTATTAAACACTTTGACAGAAATGGGTCTGCACAGGGACCTGACAGAAGTTACCTATACTTTTGAAATCCCCACAATTACATCATGAGGTAAACACTTTTGACTAGTGTTTCATCTTTCTTAAATATTACAATGGATTTACCCACCGAAAATGAAAATAGTAATTTGAAAGTTATAGGCACCCTATGTTTATTGCAGCATTACTTATAGTATTTAAGATATGGGGCGCCTGGGAGGCTCAGTCGTTAAGCATCTGCCTTCGGCTCAGGTCATGATCCCAGGGTCCTGGGATCGAGCCCCGCATCGGGCTCCCTGCTCGGCGGGAAGCCTACTTCTCCCTCTCCCACTCCCCCTGCTTGTGTTCCCTCTCTCGCTATATCTCGCTCTATCAAATAAAGAAATGAAATCTTTAAAAAAATCTATATAAAAAAAATCTAAGATACAGAAACAGCCCAAGTGTCCATTGATAGATAAATGGATAAAGAAAATGTGGTATATATATATATATATATATACACACACACAGTGGAGTATTACTTGGCCATCAAAAGAATGAACTATTGTCATTTGCAACAATACAGATGGACCTAGAGGGTTTAATACGAAGTGAAGTAAGTCAGTCAGAGAAAGACAAATACCATATGATTTCACTTATATGTGGAATTTAAGAAACAAAACAAGCAAACAAACAAAAAAAGAAAAAAGAGAGACAAACAAAAAAACCAGACTCTTAAGTACAGAGAATAAACTGGTGGTTGCCAGAGGGAAGGTGGGTAAAATAGATAAAAAGGATTAAGAGTACACTTATCATGGTGAGCACTGAGTAATGTATAGAATTGTTGAATCATGGGGCACCTGGGTGGCTCAGTCAGTTAAATGTCTGCCTTCAGCTCAGGTAATGATCCTGGGGGCTTGGGATGGAGCCCCACATCTCCCTCTCCCTCTGCTTGCTGCTCCCCCTGCTTGTGCTCTCTCTCTCTCTCTGTCAAATAAATAAATAAAATCTTCAAAAAAAAAAAAGAGTTGTTGAACCACTATATTGTATGCCTGAGACTAATAAAACACTATATATTAATTATGCTTCAATTAAAAAAAAGAAAACAAGTATTGCAATAGAAATGGTTCTCAATTCATTGGCAGATCCTGGGGAGGTTAGGGTTGAGGACATCTCTGTTTATAAAATTGTGCTTTGGTTGATTTACACTGAGTTTAATTTCTTTAGATTACTCTCTCAGAAGGTCTTTAAAAAAAAAAAAAATACCCCCAGTATATACTAGAGGACTGAGAACGCTGATTGTGGTTGACCAGTTGACCAAAAGCATAAGTGAAAATAGGCTCTTGGCATATAAATGACAAATTTTCTCCAAAACAAATCTAGCGAAACTCACCTTAGTCCAGCTGTATGCCCTGGGAAGAATACAGTACAGGTGACAATGAGAGAAGATTCTGAGGACCCACTAGAATTTTAGCACATTGAGATTTCTTCTAGAATAAGATTAAAAGCAGAATCAGCAACTAATTCTCTAAAAGAACAGGAGAAATCTAATTGTTTGCTGATATATTAAAATTTGAATAAATCTTAAAGGTGGGATAAAAATTCACAGGTAGACGGGGTAAGGAAGAAAAGGTTTTCAAAGCAAAAAACCAGCACGAGGAAAGGCACTGAAGTATAGAATGACTGTCCATTTGGGGTCAACAAGAATGGTCTGTTACAGAATTCAGGAGGAAGATGTAGCAGAGGACCAGATGAGAAAGGTCTGTATATGCCATGCTAAGGACTTTGTACTTCATTCCATAAATGAGTTACTTACTCTAATGAGTTAAATTGTGTCTCCCAAAAAGATTTGTTGGAGCTCTAACCCCTAGTATCTGCAAATATGACCCTATTTAGAAACAGTCTTTGTAGATGTAATCAAGTCAAGATGAGGTCATTAGGGTGTGCCTTAATTTAATACGACCAGTCTCCATATCAAAAGAGGAAATGCCATGAAAAGACAGAGGCAAAAACTGGAGTGGTGCAGCTGCAAGCCAAGGAATGCTGAGGATCGACAGTCACCACCAAAAGCTACAAAGAAGCAAAGAAGGACTGTACTGAGAGTCTCACAGGGAGATGGCCTTGCTGACACCTTTATTTTGCACATCTAGCTTCCAGAGCTGTGAGGGAATAAATTTCCATCATTTTAAGCCACCTACTTTGTGGAACTTCGTTATGGCTGTTCTAGGACACTAATGCACTTACGTAAGTACCTGTAGGGACAAGGATTATTATGTAAATAGATGAAGTAGCCAAGTGTTATATGATAGGGAGTAGAGGCAATAGTGACAAACTAGAGAACTTGTACTTATCTTTATGTTAAAATATTTTTAAAATACAGCCTGCAGCAAACAGGAAGAATCTGTGGACTAAATTAGACCTGTAAGTTCTCAGGAGTGTGAGTCCTGCTGTGTAATGGAAATAATCCCAAGGGTTTTAATCTACGGGCTGATATGAGTTGTGCATTGCAGAAAAATTGCTCTGATGGAAATGAAGAGCATGTGTTAAAGGACTATAGTAAGGAGAATTTTGTAAGAACCAGGTGAGAGATGATACAAATGGAAACCAAGACAAGAACAGTGAACATGGAGAGGAGGGACTATGGGATAAATTGCACTTGGTTTTTTAAGTAAGGATGTGGGGAATTGGGTTGGGGGAGTGCTGAATGGATGACACTATGAATGAATTAGCTCTCTAGCCATGACTATGCTGTATAACAAATCACCCCAAAACTCGATGCCTGAAAGCAACAATTATTTATTCTCTTGGATCTGAAGGTTGGTTGTGGCTTGGCTAATCTAGGCTGGGCTTAGGTAAGTGACTCTGCTTCAGGTTGTGGCAGCTGGAAGAGTTCTGCTTTTCACTGTATGTCTGTGGTCTGGATGAAATAGCACTGCTATTCTCTTCAAACTAGTAAGCTAGGTGGCATGTCCTTCTGATGGCACTGGCAGAGGTGCAAGATGGCAAGAAGAAACACACAAAGCCTCTTATGACAAGGCTTAGGAAGGGCACATTGTCTGCTCTACCCATTTCCATTGACCAAAGCAAGTCCCATACGTCCAAAGTCAATAGGCAGGGAAGTATACTCTTCCCATAGTTAGGCTATGGCAATGGTATGGATGTGGGAGGGGTGAAGAATTGGGGCCAATAACTCAATTTATAATCATCTGCCATCTGGCCAGAATCATTCATATCCCTTTTCTATGTAAAATTGACTCACTAGCATCCCAGTACCCCCCAAATCTCATCAAACCATGGCATCAGGCTCAAAGTCTAAGACTTTGTCATCTATATCAACCTCAGATGTGGCCCTTAATTCAGAGACCTATGAACTAATAGGCAAATTATTTGCCCCATACATGCCCAACAAACATGGTGAAAACAGGGACATGGTGACCCAACAAACGCTCCCATTAGAAAAGGGAAAGAAAGGGAGACACACAGCACTGGGTCCCTACAGCAGTTTTGAAATCTCACTTGGCAGATGTCAGGTTCTCCTGCCCTAGGTAGAGAATGTGCCTTGAATAGGTCAGGGTTCTGTTCCTTGAGAGTGGCTTCTTAGTCCTTTTCTCTTCATGGATTTTGGTTTCCCATTCTAGGATTTTTGGGGCCATTTCTAAAGAGGACATTAGAAATGTGCCCATTTTGGTGGCTGAGCAGCTTTCCAAGACTGCTACCTCTCCTGTAGAAGGTTAGGGGCCCAGAAGTCTCTACAAATTTTGGCAAGTCTTGGTTTCTTTTAATCCAGGCTGGCAATTCTTTCTTGTAGATCTTTATTTACATGCAGCTAAAAGTACTCATCTCATGATTTGAACATTCTAAAAAACTTGCCCAAGTTTTTTTTAGTTCATTAAGTACCTGTTTATCTTCCAAGTTATTGTAGGTAATAATTTTATGACATGCTTTACCACTACATACAAGAGATCACCATTGTTTCTGCCTCCTGTAACAATTTCTTCACCTCCTGAACCAATTTCTACATTGGTTAGCTTTTTTTGTTTTTAAAGATTTATTTATTTATTTGAGAGAGAGAGAGCATGAGCGAGCGCACACACATACAAGTGGGGGAGGAGCAGAGGGAGAGAATCCTTCAAGCAGACTCCCTGATGAGCAGGGAACCCAACATCGGGCTCAATCTCATAACCCTGAGATCATGACCTGAGCCAAAACCAAGAGTCAGACGCTCAACTGACTGAGCCACCCACAAGACTCTGGTTAGCTTTTGCTACAAAAACATCACCCCAAACTCAGTAGCTTACTATGACAATCATTTATCCCCATAGATACGAGATTTGGCTGGCATATGACTGATCAAGCTGCACTGGGCTGCACAGGGAGGCCATGGCTAAAATGTGGATGCAGAACATGTACTGTTCACCATGATTTGTGAAGAAGGAGAGACCAGACTCAGGGGAAAGGTGAAGAGTATTAATCTTGTGATGCCTGTGGGACGCTCAGGAGGAAAAGACGTGTGACTGAAGCCTAGGAGAATCATCTTAGGTAGAGGGAGAGACAAAGAAAGTTACAGGGTCATCAGGTTGTGACTAAGAACATGGGAACAGATCACAGAAAGTGACAATGGCTCTCTTATGAAACCTTAGGGTGCACCAATATTTAAGGGGTGTGGAAGAGAGGAGAAACTCACAAGGGAAGGTTTGATGGGACAGTGTTGCAGGAGAGAATAGTATAGTGGAAGCCGAAGGAGAAGATTTCATTATTGTGGGAATGACTTACACTGCTAAAAACCGCAGAGTGGCCATGTCATAGGAAGACAGAAGAGTCTTGGATTTGGCAATTAGGAGATCATTGATAGAGCAACCAAATAATTTGTCTTCAAACTAGGACACACTTGAGAGTGAACAGAGGTGCTGTTAATAATTACAGCAGAACAACACATGTTCTTGGGCAAACAAGGGCAGATGGTCACACTAGTCTCTGGGGATCCCTGCCAGACTGTTGCTGTAGGCTTAAGTGGAGCGCCAGCTTGATTGGCCGTGAGCAGAAGAGTGATATGGGGACATGGAAAAGCTGAGGCAGCTAGAGTAGATTTCTTTCTAGGAGCTTGGATAGGGAGGTGGAAAGAGAGGACAATGACAAAACTATGGGCTTTGTCCAGATGTTTGAATATTCTTCTAACAGAGGGGTCCTCACACCGTTTCTAGGTTGTATATACAAATATATCTGACTGTGAGATTTTCTAAGAGGATTTAGAAAGTAGAACCAGCTCATGAGATCAGCCCCACTTTTTTTTTTTTCTTTTAAGCAACATGGGGAAGATCTGTTGCTATCAGAGTAAGTAAGAAGATAATGAACCATGAAAAGGAACAATTACTTGGGCTCAGGTTGGGCTATTTTTTTTCCAGCAAGAACAAAACCATCTTCATATACATAGCCTTGAAATAGCCTATTGTCAGAGGACCTCAGCGTTATAGCAATATGCACAGTGGAAACCCAAGATAAGTACCATCATAAGGATACAAGTAAGTCTCAAACTGTGTAATGAATGTTAAAACAATTCTGAAGATGATATATAGCTGTGAGTAGCATAGTGCTTCTTCATTCTCTGCTAACTTTTCCTCTGAGTCACTCCCCCTACCACCGCCAACACGCCCAATCTGCTGTTAAACATTATTCTAAAACCAGACTGATGGCATGGGTCCCAGTGTAACAAATGCTCTTTGTTCGCCGCATCAGTTGGCCCCAGAGCTCATGTGAGCAGGCATCAGGAATAATTTCATGATAATCTAGGTTGAGTTTTCTCTTTCCCACCAGCGCCAGGGAGTGAGAGCGCCAGTTTCATCGACTTAGGAGCCAGCATGGGGCACAGAAGTAGGCTTTATCGGGGTAGTCATGTTTCTTTGACTGAGCTCTGTAGGGGGAAAACAAAATCCCTGCTCTCAGGCAACACAGTGAATGATTCTGAGAGCCTTCCTTGATCTCAAACCCTATCAGCCCATTTACCCACAGTTGGGCTCTTTTTTTTAGAACTCTTTCAGTTTGCTAGCAACTCATAGAATAACATTACATTTTGGCTAAGCAGAATGTGAGAAGCCCAGTTACATTTGAAAAAGAACCTTTTCTTTTAGGGCATAAAAGGCAACTGACTTAACAACGGACTATATGAAACCCTTTCATCTATAACAGAGTCCCAAAGATTCATCTACAAAGAGTCCCAAAGATGGGGGCCAACTTAATTTAAACATTTCTTGGGACACCTGGGTGGCTCAGTCAGTTAAGCGTCTGCCCTCGGCTCAGGTCTTGATCCCAGAGTCCTGGGATCGAGTCCTGCATCGGGCTCCCTGCTCCGTGGGGAGCCTGCTTCTCCCTCTGCCTGCTGCTCCCCCTGCTTGTGCCCTCTCTCTCTCTGACAAATAAATAAATAAAATCTTTAAAAAAATAAAAAATTTTTAATTTCATTGAAATTTCAAGACCTTTTAAAAAAAATAGAAAGACAGCACTTTAAAGGCAAGTATTTAAGACTTAAATTGCTTCTTCATATTATGGCAGATTGTGGACCATTGTTCCTATTCTTCTTTTTGAATGAAGAGTGGAACATGATCATCAGCTCTGGGTTCTCTGCATGTTATTCTCTGAATAACACAAAGGGTAAGTTAGAGCTGCCTTCAAAATCCTAGCTCCATCTTTTATTAGCTGTGTTACTTTGGGTAAGTTAATTAAGCTGTCTGTGTTTTATTTTTCCTCATCTATAAATAGGGAGAAGTCATAATGGCCACCTCATAGGACTCCGTTGTAAATTTTAAATGAGGCTGTGTTTGTAAAGCTCCTGGTACAGGATTCATTCTATCACAATACAAAACTCTCAGTAAATATTAACTATATTATTGTTTCTCTTGTCATGGACCCTCACTGAGAAGCTCCAGAAAATAACTTCAAGAACGCCCCTGAAAATCCTAGTATTCGGGGTAAACTATTGCAAACTTCAAACCTCAGATCTGAACAATGGGGCATGTATGACTCTCTGCACAAAATGTTCAAGTTCAGGGAGCCCCCAGCATTAGGGATATAGGAAGCCTAACTCAGAATAGAACTTTGGCCTCAGCCCAGGTCAGGCCTGCCCTTGAGTAGAATTGGGATTTGGGTCCTGCATGCTCCTTAGAAGTCTTCAAAATATTGGCCTGCTTCTCCCACTGTAGCCCTTGAACCTTTTGCTTTCTTGAGTCTTGGCTCTACTAGAAATGTGGTCACTGAGCCCTAGGCTTTTGACCTGGTCCCCTAGCTCTGGCCTGTAGGTTGTCTCATAATGATGCTTATCCTTGACCTGCTACTCCTGCCCCAGAGAGATCCCCTCTGCTAGGTGAGGATCTGTCTTAGTTCTGCATAAGAACAGGACACCTTATCATTAATGATAAGGGATTAAGTAGCATATTATGTCTAAGTAATAAATAAGTGTTATCCTCTGTAAACCAATCTTGCTAGTTGGGTTTATTTGGTTTGTTTAGTCCAATGTATCTGTGTCAAGCTTTCTTCCAATGTATGTATGTCAAGCTTTCTTTCTTTTTTTTAAAGATTTTTTATTTATTTATTTGATACAGAGAGAGAGAGAGAGAGCACAAGCAGGGTGAGCGGGAGAGGGAGAAGCAGGCTCCCCGCTGAGCAGGGAGCCAGACGTGGGGCTTGATCCCAGGACCCTGGGATCATGACCTGAGCTGAAGGCAGTCACTTAACCAGCTGAGCCACCCAGGCGCCCCGTGTCAAGTTTTCTTAAAACACAGTAGATATAGAATGATAACAGAAAAGTCAGCCTCAAAATAACTATTATGATTTAGGATATGTTGCAGAACTACTTATTGTAAAGGAAAATGCTAGAGGCTTTCTTCCTTTTTCTTTTTTTTAAACAGTCTTAAGTTATCACAGTTGAGGAGATTGTGTAAAGAGAAAACTTTCTTTGTATGTTCCAATAGAACAAACACATTATACTTTACTGAAACTCCTAAAAGGGGAAGTAATATTGATGACGGCCATTCTACCATCCCTAAGTATGTTTCTCAGTGCTCGAAAAGTCACTTTTAAAGTGTAGAGGCACCTGAGTGGTTCAGTCGGTTAAGTGTCCGACTCTTGATTTCGGCTCAGGTCATGATCTCAAGGTTGTGTGATAGAACCCCCCCCATTGGGCTCTGTTAGCAGCGTAGGGTCTGCTTGAGATTCTCTCTCTCCTCTCTCTCTGCCCCTCCCCCACTCATACACGCTCTCTCTCTCTCTATATATATAAATAAAATCTTTAAAACAAAAACAACAAAAAAATAAAGTGAATTACCAGTTTCATAAGATATCCTAAAAGTTTTAAAACCTCTTTATACAGATATTCCAATTCTGGGGGGTCATCCTACAGGAAATATTTATTGAGTGCCTATGTGTCAAGAACTTCTCTGGACATTTGAGCTATCAAAGAAGAATGACATTTATCACTGTTCTCTCTGAGTTTATTTTCTAGCAGGTGGACACAGACAGTAAACAATGCATGTAATAAATAAGTAAATTATAGAGTATGTTTGAGGGATTAGTGCTATGGGGAAAAAAGGAGTAGAGCATGTGGGGAGGTATCACGAATGTGGAGGTGGCAAGGAACAATTACAGTATAAGTAGGGATCTAAAACATCATTTTTAATGGCTGCGTAGTACTCCATTATTTGGAACCACCAGAATTTGTTGACCAATTTAGCTGATTCCCAACTCACTATTATAAATAAAGCTTCAACAAACATCTTTATATGTATGTATGTATCTGAATACCTGTCTGATTGTTTTCTTAAAACTAATTTCTGGAAATTAAATTAAGTCAAACACTATAAGCAGATTTCAGGCTTATAGAAAGTCTGAACCAATATACACTTCTTCCACCACTAACACTTTGTACTCCTGCCCGGTTTCATCACCAAAAAACAGTATCAACTAAATTTTTACCATACGGTGTATGATGGCAAATGAGAAACAAAACAGAACGTATTTGATATAATGCTTATTAGATTCCACACACACTTGACTGGACGTTAATCCACTAGTGTTCTGACAGATTACATTTCTTTCATTCAACACTCACGATGGGTGTTTTTTGCTTCTTTCTTCATACTTTTCTGTATTTTCTAGGTTTTCTACACTCAATGACAATTTCTTTTGCCTAATAGCTTTTGTTTTTACTACCAATAAAGAGAAATCAATTTTAACTAAATAAATAACATTGGGAAGCTTTTGTTATGGTTTATTCCAGTTTCCCAGATTGGCAAGTTCTGTTTCCTCATTTCCTGTCAGCCTTCCAAAATGGTGAAGGGATCTTAAAGTGCAAACTAACGACACTTTCTGTCCTTCTGGCCCGAGCTTCGCTGCTTGTTTTAGGAGACATCAGAACACGGCCCGTTCCTCTTCTGCTCTGTGACTTGCACCCTCAGATTTACAAATCAGTTTTCCTAAAAGACCAGGCTTAATTCAATTTAAAATGTGCTGCTTGAGATGGGGGATTGTGCAGGGTGGTCCTTCTCCCTGGTCTGCCAAAAGAAGTGGCTCATCTTTTTACACAAAAACATTTTCCAGGGGATCAATTCTGTTAGAAATGACCAAGTCAACTATTTATTTATTCATGTAACAAATATTTCTTGATAGACTCTTCTAAGGGCTGGGGATACCAAAGTGAATAAAACAGACACACACACACACACACACACACACAAATCCCTTCCCTTATGGAGCTTCTATCCCAGTGGGGGAGACCAAACAATAAACAAGGTTAATAAGTATATCATTGGCAGATTAGACAGCAGTATGTGTTTAGGAGGAAGAATAAAGTGGGAAAGGGGGATCTGGAATAGAGGAGGTTGAGGGGATGCTGAAATTTGAGATGGGGTGCCCCGGAGAGATAGCCTCATGGACAATCTGCCATGTTTTCAGTTTCCTGCTGTGACCTTGAGACATTTTGACATTAGGGGAATGACTGGGTTGCTGGACTCCAGTTAATACAACCAGAGAAGTCCACTTGGGATCTGGCCCTCTTCTTTGAGGACACGTGGGAGCTGAAGTGATGGGTGGGTAATCAACAAACAGGAAAAAACAGCTGTGAGTGTGGCTGAGGAGCTGGAGAGAAGTCAGGAGAGATAATCAAAGAATTTCCCTGAAGCGGGGAGGGAGGTCAGGGACATCTCTTGTTTTAAGTTGATTTGCCTCCCCTTTGCTTCCCCTCCTTTGTAGTTCTTTGGGTTTGCTCCAGCTGCATTCAAGACACCCTCCAAAACAAATAACCAAGACTCCTACATGTTTAGAAAAGGTACAAGGTAAGAATTTTTTATTGAAAGGCGATTTTGTGCTCTTGTAGCCGCCACTTATTGGCAAGTACTGTGATTTTTTTTTTTAACACTGAAAACAAAAAATGCTTTCAAGTGGCAGCCCGTTTTATGTATAAAGAATAAAGGTCAATGTAAAAGAACTCTTAGCATTAAGAGAGCTTTTTTTCTTATGGGTAATTTGCAAATCCCAAGCAATACACAAGCCCTGGTCTTAGTGAATGTGTTCATTCCTTCCCATTCTCACTTAAATATGCGGTTTCTATAGTGCTCACAGCTTGTCCTCTGAGCACCTCTAAAGCAAGTATATCAGTTCCTCGTGAAGGAATTATATCTGTTATGCCAACAATTATATCTGAATGATGTCATGCGGGGAAAGGAGGAAGATGATTTAATAGTAAATATGAAATCCATGCTTTTTGGATAATATAAAGGTATTTTTTTTACCCAAAAGTCCAGAGGCTTTTAAACTTTGAATTATGGTCACATTTCTGTTTTCTAATGTAAGGGCAACAAGACAGGCAGTGTCCAAAATGCCAGATAATCCCCAACTCATGTTTACTTGCTCTTGGATATATTTTGGTATGACCATTTGAATGCCATTATGTCTGACGTTCAGCATTAATAAGTCCAATAAAATGGAGCCAATTCATGACTTAGGATGCTGGCAGGGTCTGCAGCCTGTTTCTCCATGTAGATTCTATCTGAGTCTCTACCTGGGAAGAACATCCTGTTACCAAGACTTCGTGTTTTTGAAGCTGTTTCAGTTATCTTTCCCTGGAGAGTAACCGTGCCCACAGTATTAGAAGTACCCAATGTTGACCCAAAGAGTTAAATAAATCTGAAGGCTGAATGATAGTAAAGGTAGTATGGAGATAAAGGAAGGAGGAACTAATTAGAAGTAGTACTAACTCTTGATGGAAAGAGGTGTGTATCACTCTTTTCAGGAAAACAGGCTATCAGGCTCTTCTACACCATCCCTACCTTATTACCAGTTTAACTGAAGCTGGTATGTAACACCTGCTGTCTGAGGAGACAGGAAAGAGAGACTCAGGAAATAACTCTGGGCTGTCTTTATACTCTAAACTGAAATATTTAATTTTTTTAAAGATTTTATTTATTTATTTATTTATTTATTTATTTATTTATTTAGAGCAAATGAGTGAGTGAGTGGAGGTAGGGGAAAGGGAGAGGGAGAGAGAGAATCCCAAGCAGACTGCGTGCTGAGCGTGGAACCTACACGGGGCTCCATCTCCCGAACTTAGATCATGACCTAAGCCGAAATCAGGAGTCAGATGCTTAACAGACTGAGTCACGCAGGCGCCCCTCTCAACTGAAATATTTAAAGAGAATGTCTATAGTTACTGGAGATTGGGTTGGAAAGCTGGTCATTCAGACCGTTGTGATCCTTCCTTTGTTGGCAAGGGTAGATGGCTCGTGTGGAGCACTTGGGCGGTGCCTCCGTCCGTGTTTGTGGATAGAACCCTGCCATAGTTTCATGGACAGAACAAAAATGTAACCTGATTCAGATCAGATGCACAGTGGTGTGGGCTCTGGCACCAGCCAGCAGCCAGAATTACTCAAGGTCCGGTACACGGAGTGACCTACTTAAAACTTTCTGAAAAAGTTTTTGCTTTTGAAACTCCTTGCCCTCGCTGATTCCAACGGGCACAGGAAAGCCCAAGGCTTCAGTACAGACCACTTTAGAAACTGCCTTTGAAGGACTCTAAGCTATCCTGAGGTTCCTGTGTCTGTAACAAAGCTTGTTTCTCTCTGCTCTCATCCACGTTTGGGGCTGCAATAGGTACTGAGCATCAGGGGATTTCTTGGCTCTCTGAACTTTTTTCTTTTCCTTGAGGGCACCTGCTCTAGATCACACCTTCTCTCAAGGGGCACCTGACAAAGCAAATCTTTTGCGTTCAGCCCAAACCTTGGTAGCTTAAGTGAATACATTGAGTTTTATGTAGATTCTGGTCTTCTCTCCAGAAATCACCAGGAAGAACAGGTTTGTCCAGTGTAGCTTGTAAGTGCCAGGTCATGGCTGGCCATTCTGCTGGTGATAAAGGTAGAGGGTTGACAACTCAATTGCTTTCAAGTTTCACTGGGAGAAGAGGAAGCCAGGCTCAGAAAGTAAAGCTTAAAAGCACAGCATTTCCGATTGTCCTGGAGAGACAAGAAAATACTCTTATCTATAGTCCCCTTCTACATCTTAAGCTTCTTTAATACGGATGTGAGTATGTATGTATATATATATTTATGTGCATGTGTACATATAGGTATCAGCATCTGTATCTTTCTTGATGTAAAGAAAGCCTCACATGGGTTTGAAGCTGAAAAATACTTGGCTGTTCTGAGCTTATTGTTTTTATATTTAGCCAAAGTGCTGAGAAAATTTTTCCCCATCTCCACCTGCCCAGATCCTATACATCTTTTAATTTATGATTACACAAGATTCTCCATGAAATTCTTTGCTCCCTGTAGAAAAAAGTGTCTGTGTTTGTGTGTGTGTGTACATGTGTGTGTATGTATGTGTGCAAATTTGAACTTGCACAGAACCCTGTTAGCACCTATCAATTTCTCTCTGATATACTAGTTCTGTGTGCATGGCTGCTCCTTGATGAATTGCAAGTTTTGAATGTTATGCATCTGCGTGCCCTCTGGTACCTGTGTCTGTCTTCTACAGAATACATGCATGATACATGGGAGAGGAGTTCATTGAGTGTGAAGGTGTAGGTAACAGCTGGGGTAACTGAGCTGTTCAAACTGGTGGACCCCCTGTTGTGGGAACACAGTTGGAGCTCTCTTCTCTCTTATTCAGCTATCCCTAATGAGTGGTTGTCCAACTGTGGCAGCACATTAGTGTAACTTAACAACAACAACAACACATCTGTGTCCAGTTGCTACCCCTGACTTGGGCATTGTATCACAATCAAACCAGCAAACAAACAGCCAGACAAACAAACAAGTGATCTTAACATGCAGCCAGGGGGGTGAACCTCAGCATTAGAGAATTGGTCGGCAGTAGCACTTCTCAAACATGTACACCCACAAGAATCACCTGGGATTCAGGCGTAGACTCTGATACGGTAGTTCTGAGATTGGGCCTGAGAGTCTGACTTACTAACAAATTCCCAGGCGATGCTGGTTCTGGTCTGCAGAGCAGATGGCCTGTACCTTGAAAATTCTACTTTAGGAGTTTGAGGGTAGAGTGTGCGATTTTATGTTTTTAACAAGCACCCTGAGTGATTCCTATTATCAGACACATTATGGAAATGCTGATTTTAGTAGTGTTTTGTGACATTACGCGTTCACTAAAAATCACCTGTTTGCTCTGGTAAGATAGGCCTTCTCCTTTCTGTAGGGCTCTTCCTAGATTTCAGGGATAGGGCCAAGAAGACTACATGCAGAGGTCATTTACATGTACAGGTTGAAGATCCCTGAAGGTGACAACAGTGCTTCCTGCACCGTGGGGACAGGCGTGTCCTAGGGTGACACAAAGGATTAATGGGCTCTGCAGATAGAGAAAAGGTCATTGGCACCTGGGGAATGATTAGCCTTGCTATAGCAAATTGTCACATTCTGTAATATGGAAGGTTTGTTTCAGTATCTGTTCCTCATTAGTATAATTTCATGGGCAACCATTCCACTGAAACTTCAATAGATGAAGTTTATTGTACATTTGTCAGTTCATTTGTCTGTGTATTTTCCAATTCTTTCCCCTCTTGGCTATATAAATAAAGCCCCACAATGATCGAAAAGGGTTGGCCTGTCTCAACACCTTCTGCTATGGAAAGCAGGTCTGCAAGAACTTCCTCCCCCAATGTGATGGCCAAGTTAGATGACACTCACCCGCTGGTGCTGAGGACCTTCCTCCACGATGGCTTCAGAAGGGGTGAGAAATGCCCCCACCTGAGCACTTCTTTCTGATGAAGCCGATGGGGCTTTGGTTCTGGAAACAGGAGTCACTCCATTTTGTCATGAAAACACTGACCCGTCAGAAACCTTGAGTCTTAAGGCAGGAAGGGAAGGAGGAGCAAAAATGAGTCTAAAAAAAAATTTCCTCCCTTCACATATCTAATCATTGTGAGCCTTACCGAAGGATACAAATAATATCATGAGGAACTCATTGTCCTTTGACCAGTTATAATATTAAAATTTCCCAAATTGAAAAAAAGATCATTTTTCACCAAGAGAGGGGGTTTATTGACATTTGTTGTGATTCTCCAAGGTACCACCAAGATCACTGGAATGTCCAGCTGTTGAATCTTATATTTACTTGAATTGTGTTTATAATCCGATAGCCCAACTTTGGTTTTGGTTCAGACAAACTTCCCACAATGACAGGTCCTCAACAACAGAGTGGACATGGCCTTTCAAAACAGGAGGTTTTCTCACATAGGTGATGCTTTATTGGAAGCTAGCTAACCATCCTTTTGAGACGAAGATAGAGTGTCTCTGTGCTCTCTAAACCTGACAATTCATCAAAACCACATGGACTACTAGGAAAACAGATTCTTAAAATGTATAGAGCTCCTGACTCAGATTTTCTGAATAGAATCAATAAATGGAAATTTTTCCAAATGATCTCAAACCCACCACTGGTCTGCACTCCAGCCAGCATTAGGGAATAGATCTTGGAATAACCTTCTGACTCTAGACCTCTAGGATGCTCTGAATGCTTTTGTAGAGATGTGATAAGTGCTTCATAAACTGGAGAGTGTAATGTAAACATAAGGCACTGTTAGTAGTCCCCAGACACCCCCAGGTTCTCACAATGTGTCTACAGCCCTCCTTACAAGGAGGAGAAATCGAGATGAATTCTAAAGAAATGCACTCCTGTGAGTGGCAAAGCTGTGTTTCTCTGGAGTTTTAGGTAGCTGTGGACATAGGGACAGGAAATCCAAAGCAAACCTTGAAGGGTTCAGTAGGTATGGGGGTAGGGGGACTTAGAGGAAGATGCTAAGTCAGAATGGGGGGCAAAGACAAAGGACATGAATCAGGAAAAGAAGTTGGAAAACAGCCTGTGGACACATGTCAAACAACATAATGAGCTGGGAGACCCAAACCTGATAAACAGGAATCAGGAGACCCATAGGAGATCCACAGAAGCTTGAGATGCAGGACAAACAAACAAGAGAACTGCTCAAGGGGCACCTGGGTGGCTCAGTCAGTTAAGCATCTGCCTTCGGCTCAGGTCATGATCTTGGGGTCCTGGGATTGAGCCCCACATCGCGTGGGGCTCCCTGCTCAACAGGGAGTCTGCTTCTCCCTTTCCCTCTGCCCCTCCCCCCCGCTCTTACTCTCTCTCTCTCTCTCAAATAAATAAATAAAATTAAAAAAGAGAGAGAGAGAGAACTGCTCAAAATATCATAATGAGGCACTTTGATTATCGAGGCAACATTTCCTCAGGGTGGGTTCTCCTCCCTAAAGGCAGTTGGCTGGGGCCAAGGGGGAGTCTGCCGAGAGAGCGCCCTGGGCAGAAGAAAGTCGCCACAGGTGGGCTGGTTCTGAAACAGGCAGAGCCCCCTAACCAGAAGGGTCACCGAGTCTGCTGTCTCTTTAGGTCTGCAGTGTGTAAAACCCACACCCTGAATGACCTGTCAAGTCTCCGAGTTCCTCAGCAAAATGTGCCATTGGCTGGAGTTGCTACCCTTGGGCAACCAAGCTATGCAACCTTGAGCCTACTGTATGCCCTTGAGCAAATTGCTTCATCTCTTCCTTAGGGCGACCTCTAAGGTCTCTATAATTCTAGGTGTTGCGGCAGACAATATTTCACACCCAGATGTTGGCTCTGCCAGTGTTATCTCCACACTCAGGTCGGGGGTAGGGCACCTGTCAGGCAGCCAAGCGGGGCAAAGGGAGCGAGGCTGGCACTTCCCTGGAAGTCAAGCAGGCTGTTCAGAGGGGTGCAGACTGTTCAGAGAGCTGACATACTGCTCGCTAGCATATACGCTACAAATAGGACACAGATGATCAACCATACCGCTATCATAGCAACAACTGGACTCTTCTTTCTTGATAAATAAGCTACATGGAAAGAACATGTACCCTAATTTCCGTTCTGCCAACTTACAACCTTAAACCTTTTGGGCCTCCATTTCTGGTTAGGTTCAACTGTATCAAATTGCCAATGTTTGGGTTCTCAATCTACAAAAACAACAATTTCCCATGGTTCAAATCAATACGAACAAAATGAGTAGCTTTGACCTGCAGAACCATAGAGAAGCTTCATTTCTATTTTGATTTTTAATAAATATTTAGTGAATAGCTACACTGGGTCAGGCCCTGTGTTAGGTTCTGTGTGCACAATGGTGAGCAAGAGAGTCTCTGTAACTAACCTCACAGGGCTTACATCTACTGGAGTATAGCTCCAAATTGAAGTCTGATGATTTAAATGATCCTGAAGCAGCATAGAACTTGTATCTTCGCAGGTGAGGGAGAAACCTGCCACCTGGGGAAGAATTACTAAACTTTGTTCAGTCTCTAATGAAAAGATAACTAAAGCCCTTATCTGAATAAGTTCAGAGAAGAATCTGAGAACAAGCAAGCAACACGATGAACTTATTCAAAGGCTGAGATAATGAGACATCTTTATAATTCATTTGTTTGAGGGAAGGAAGGGTGCAGATATTATATTTTACTCACCCTATGACATAATCAGGCAAATATGAGACGTTATTATATTGTAAACCATGTGGCATGTGCACCGGGAAGTGTTTTGAGGTTTGTCAAAGTTCATATTGCTCTTAAAACATAATCATAAGCTAAAAAATGTAGCTTTCACATTGACAGATCCAATAGGATGTCAGGAAGAAAAAACCAAAAAACCCCCAAAAAACCACACAGGAATATTGGCTTTAAGAAAAACTTAATGAAATGAGCTTAACTAGTCATTTGTCGAGAGCATCTTTTAAAAACTGTTGATTAATGGCCTAGAAATAATCAGTTTTATTGAGGCATGGTCTTTATACTTCAGAATTTTCAAAGTGATTTGTAATGATGTGGACAGTGGGTAAGTTTTAGATTTCATAGGTTGAATCTCTTGAAATTGAAGGTTTTCAACGATTTTTAACCTATAAAATTAATAATTTCATACGGATCAACGTCATACCTAGTGCAAAACTTCACTGGTTGTTCGTAGAAAGGAAATAGTATAAATTCCAAATAGAGAATCCCTTTGGCCAATAAGGAAATCGCATTGATGCAATGGCTCTTAAATTTATGGTAAGGATATCAGCTGTTGCCAATGTATAAATTTCACTCTTCTGAAACTGAGTCAGTGTCTAATAGAAATAGGCACAGAACTATGTATTCTAGTTTTGTTCATGGTATCACCGAGAAATCTCATTGCGTCGAGAGATACATTTGCAGGATTTTTTTTTCTGCTGCAAATGAACATATAAAACAGATGAAGGGTCTATACACTGACAGTGTCTAAGCTATACACTACTCATAGCAGAGTAATACTTGCTGTTGAAAGTGATAGCCCAATGAAAAGCATCTTAAATTATGGGACTGTTTCTCTCTTTCATGTAAGTGAAAGTCTGAATGTCTTCACACTGCCATCATGCACCCAGGTGCCTTCGCTAATTGGGTATCCTTCATGCGTTGTCCAGGTCCTTGGGCTGGGCAGCCCGTGGTTGCAGGGGCCCCCTAGTGCATATGTCACAAACACCTCCAGCTGGCTCTTGCTGAAGTCTGTTCTCAGATACCCTTCAGGAGACTTTCCCTCAGGTCTCGCTGTTTGGAAGCATTTTAGTGTCACTTTATTTATTGAGCCTAATCCATGTCACCTTTGAGGGTGAGGAAGATTCCAGCCTCTGTTGGAGGACCTGACCACTTTACCAGAGGGTGAGCAAAACAGAAGTTCTGTTTGCAAGGAAGATATGGAAGAATGCATGGAAGGGAAGGAGCCAAGAGTGTAGGTCTCAATGCCAAAGTCAGTAATAAATCACAGTGGATCATAAAAAAAAAGCCGCAAGTGGATTAAAATCTGCCCTGCCTTGGATTTTCCGTAACCCGGCATCTCTGGATTAAAATCTAATTTCAGATGGAATCCAGGTCACTATATGCTTTTACTTGATGGAACAAATATGTCCCGCCACATTTACTCGTAACTGCAAGCTGAATTCTAGCAAAGTTAATCTAATTTTCTCATTGATTTATTTTATAAAAAAGCTCCCACTCTTTCCTATAGTCTTAACTTGAAACAGTCGACGAGCACATAATTAAGAAACTGATCAGGTCCATAAAATATTGTGCAATGTAGCAATCCATCCTTCTGGAAATGCTTTCTAACTGTGAGCACTATTCCTGACCACCATCTGTCCGCCTTCAGTTCGTCACTTCCGTCCAAACGCCACAGATACTTCCTGTGTCTGACTCCACACTTAGCATTTCTGTCCCGAAACTCGCATCCTCTCCTGTGGCTGAGTCTGGAGAAAGTCTGATAGACCTTACTGTGATGTCACACTGAGCCTCCACACCGCACCAAGTAATACAACTAGAAAGTTCAGGCTGCACAGGACCTGGAGTGATCAGACGTTTATTCACATCGACACATTCTTTTGTCTGAATGATTTGGGTCTTATGAAGGAATTTTGTGCTCTCATTTATCACTGTGACAAGTTAGGAATCCATAAACCAGGTAAAACAGAGGTAACTGTAACATAAAGTTGCGCAATAGCCACAACAGAGTGGCGCTTCTCCTGCCGACAGTAAAGCCTGGGGGACAGCAGGCAAACAGCCTCTTGCTCCAACAGCTAGTGGAGTGGGGGTGGGGGGGCTTGCAACAGGAGAGCTTGGGATATAACCAACTAAATAACTTTTGCATTGTTGGGAAGCGGGTTAGACCAAAATGTGTTGTCTTTTCTCCTCAAATCAGGACGATGTCAAGATTCCTCCCATTATTTAGTACAAAGAGGCTGCATTTTTTAGCAGGCAGAGTGCATTTGCCTTGGAATAACGGAAATCTTCAGAATGTCCGCATTTTAGGAGGAAATAGAAAGATGATTAGCCCAATCAATGGATACTGAGTTCAGTAATAACAAGTGTTTAGATTTTAAGGCTGAATTTTCGTCAAGGGAACAAAGAACTCTCTGTGATGAACGTATCACCGGAAATTAAAGGAAGGGACAGCGATATGGGACTCAGGTCAAGAGAGGGAATAGACTACTGTGGACAGACACCAAGGCAGACCCACGGGTGGGCGAAGAAACACTGGATGTTGACATAGGAAAAGAACGTGGTGCCGGTCTAGGTTGGGCCTTTCTCCACTCATTCTGCAGAGTTAATAGTTAATAAGTAGCATATAGCTACACCTTTGTATTATCTGTGGTTACTTAGTAAATGGTACATAGTTCATCCTGTATATGGGTCAGTTCTAAGCTACTTGTGTGCGTGTGTTTTTGTTGCAAATCTTAAGTTTAAAAAACGTAATAAAATAAAGACAAAGCAACTCCTTTAGGGTTGCTGAAATGGGTTGATCCAAATGATTTTTGTGGTTTTAAACCTGGACCCTGGAGTTGGCAATAAACTTTCTGACATTAAATGGGGCATGTATGGGGCCTACTCTCATTTGTTTCTGCATATGTGTAAATTTATAAACTGACCAAGCAGTACAGGGGGTCCACAGAGAGAGGAAGTGTCCTTTTAAAGATTCTTAAAGAAACTGCTTCTGTATTGGTCAAATTAAAAAAAAAAAAAGCAGTTAAGAAAGCTATCATGTCTAATTTTTTTTCCTTTGGGATCCTATACTTTGAGTCATTGCTTCGGTTTCTTGCCAGGTAGATAAAAAGCCTTTTACAAGGTCTGACATCCTTTTATCTCTCTCTCTGTTTCCCTCTTTACCCTCAGTTATAAACGTTCTGATGTCTTTTCTGTCTGTCCAACAGATGAACCTCTGACCCTTCAACGTCTCTCCTCTACCCATATCCCCACTCCAGATTCCAGAAAGCCCATAGTGCTCTCTCATTGACAAAACATTTCTTCTCAAGCTCAACATTGCTATTTCTACCCAAACCAAATGAGAATAAATTTATCACTTTAAGGAGGGGCACCTGGGTGGCTCAGTCGGTTAAGGGTTTGCCTTCAGCTCAGGTCATGATCTCAGAGTCCCAGGACGGAGCCCCACGTTGGGCTCCCTGCTCAGCAGGGAGCCTGCTTCTCCCTCTCCCTCTGCCCCTCCCCCTTCTGCTCATGCTCACTCTCTCTCTCTATAAAGTAAGTAAATAAAATCTTTTAAAAAGTTTTTTTAAATCACTTTAAAGAAAAAGGATATGTAAAGCACAGAAATTCTCAGAGTTAAAAGGGACTTCAGAGGTAAGCACCAAACAGGGAAATAACATTTTGTACATATAAGTAAATATCATTATTATATGAAGAGTTAACATCAATTAGGAAGGATAAGATAAACCATCCAAGGAACAAATGGGCAGAGGATATGTACAATTCTCAGAAAATAGAGAAATCTAGTAAACATATATTGAATGTTTTAAATCTTATTGCCCATCAATGGAATACAAATTAAAGAGTTGACACCATTTTTGACGTATCAGACTGTCGAGGACTGAGAAGGATTATGATCCCTGGTGTTGGCACGAGCGTGGTGAGACAGGCATGCCAAACCCTGCTGCCAGGAATCTACATGTGTACAAACTTTCCCTAGGGCATGTTGGTGGTACCTATCAAAACCTTAAACATGCTTAGTCTTTGAAGAAAGAGCACTTCCAGGATTTTATCCTAGGGAAATAATTAGAGAATCATGCATTTCTCTCTGTCAGGATGTTCCATGTAGTATTATTATTTATAACATTTTTTTAAAAGGGGTCACTACAGGGGTGACTGGGTGGCTCAGTCGGTTAAGCGTCTGACTTTGGCTCAGGTCATGATCTCACTCTCGTTGGGACTGAGCCCCTCATTGGGCTCCCTGCTCAGTGGGGAGTCTGCTTCTCCCTCTCTCCCTCTGCCCCTCCCCCAGCTCATGCTCGCTTGCTCGCTCTCTCAAATAAAATAAAAAATATCTTTTAAAAAAAGAACTCACTCCGTAATGCTAGAGGTCTGTTAGAGTTTAATAAATTATGGTGTATCCATTAGATGAAAGAGAATGCTAGGCAATAACCATGTGTTCAGAGACTACTTGAAGGGAGGATGTGCACATTATATTATGTAAAAAAGACCTTTTATGGCAGGACAGAGAGGAGGGGGGCAGTAAGAGTTTTGGGGTCAGATGATTGAGTTTGAATTCCAACCTTTTCACTGATTATTGACGTAACTCAGAAAATTACTTAAGATTTCTGTACCTCAGTTTCCTGGTCTATAAAATGGAAATAATACATACTTCATAGGACCATTGTAAGATTTAATTAGGACGATGTATGTAAAACTGCTTTGCCAAGAATCTGATACATAGAAAACTTTCAAAAAATAATACTATTTTTTAATATTTATTTTTAAAAATTTATTAATTTTTTTGAGAGAGAGCATGCACAAGTGGGAGTGGGAGGGGCAGGGGAGAGAGAGAGAGAATCTTTTTTTTTTTTTAAGATTTTATTTATTTATTTGACAGAGAGAGAGATAGCAAGAGCAGGAACACAAGCAGGGAGAGTGCGAGAGGGAGGAGCAGGCTTCCTACCCAGCAGGGAGCCCCATGCAGGTCTCCATCCCAGGACCCTGGGATCATGACCTGAGCCGAAGGCAGATGCTTAATGACTGAGCCACCCAGGCGCCCTGAGAGAGAGAATCTTAAGTAAGATCCTTGTCCAACATGGCTAGTCATGTCTCAATCCCAAGAGAGGACACAATTTAGGCTGAAACTGGGATTCCCACTACATTTACTTATTTAGGAGGAGGCTTTCAGATCATTTAACCAACTCTTTCATTTTACAGGAAAGCAACCTGTGGTCCAAAAAGTTTTAATGACTTAGTTAAGGTCACAAGGCTAAGTAAGTGGTAGCATCTCATGACTGGAGCTGTACCCAAGGAAGCCTAACACAAATTTGATATTCCTTAAGGAAACAAGGAAAGTTATCTCACTGCATAAGACAGAGGTAAATTTACTTAGCTGATCCTAACTCTACAAAGGGAATGCCATGAAATGTGACCTTCATGTTTTATCCACTTCTCCATACAACAATGTAATTTTAAGACAAAATAACTCAGATTTGTCAAAGGTTGAAAATTTCAGTCCATAATAATACCAGTGGAATGGAGGCTTTCTAAGTGTACTAATCCAGGGTATTTTTTGTTCCTCAAATCCAGTCCCCATTGGGCTCTCCCCATCTCCTCATTCTTTCTGATCTTCCATTATTATCCATTTATAGTAACTACTCTTGTTTGCATTTCTCTATTCATTTCTCCTCTTCCAGAGATAGCTCTAATTTTCATTTTGAAATTCACCTCTGCTTATTCATGTAACTCAGCTCCCCTGGCCATGGTGGTCAGTTAAGAGGTGGGCGTTTGATTTTAACTATTAGAATCAGAGGATTACTTAGCACTTCCACTAGTAAGTAGAGCCAAGAAATTAAGAGAGGGAAATACCATGTGGTGACTTTATTTGAGCTCTGGAGCAAGCTGTACCTGAAGCCAGAATACTTCTGACTATAAAGTAATATGAAAAAATAAATTTTCTTCCTCCTCCTTTTTTTTGTTAACCCAACTTTCAAATACGGGGGAGAATGGTTTCTGTCACTTGTGTGGAGGAGGAGAAGTAATTTTTCCTCTACCCTTTTAGGTTCTTGGCTAAGACCTCTGTAATAAAAGACAGATTAACAGGAGAAAAACATAAGTTTAATAACATGCATACGTCCTGTATACATGGGACAGACCCAGGAAAACTGAGTAATTCTCCAAAATGGCACAAGCCACCACCTTAAATAACATCTCCAGGTAAAGACAAATGACAGATGTTGGGCTGGGGTGGGGAGGCCAATTATGTAGGTAACCAACCAAGGGTAGGGTTGTTATGCAGATTTAAGTCAGTGTCTTCTCCATTGATAAGAGTTTCTAGAGGGTAGGGTCCTCCTTCTCTTCCTAGTACAGAGAGGGAGACACCCTTACAAATGGAGATTTCTCTTATGAATGTAAATGTCTCTTATAAAAGGATAACTTCTCTTAAGTTTTCAGAGCTTTTCCTGTGTCTGCTGTTTCTTAAAAATAATCAGCCTAAAGTAATCTTTATGCCAAAGAAACACATTCTGGAGTGGTAAATCCTGCTCCCTTTCACTTGCAAATGAAGGAATCTTAACCATTAAACTATTGGAACAAATACACTTGCATACACCTATCTCTTAAGAACAAATATTAATTCTAAGTGACAATGTGATCTGTTTGCAAATTAAGACAGAGAATATCTTCCTAAATGCATACCTGTTCATGAGTCTTTGCCTGCCATGGAGATAGAGCTTTACATTATGAGACCAAGAATGGCAGCCTTAACTTTGTTCATTTTCCAGCTTCTGAATTTTGCCCAAATGGCTACAAGTGTGTAGGTAACGTGACCTGTCAACACAATTTTCAAACAATGGGACCATCTGCTCCACTGATGGCCACTGCATGACATTTCACAGATATGGTAACTGAGTCCAAGTTTGTTCTGCTCACTGCATGATGGGCCAATAAGTGGAGAGGCAAGATGTTGGGACTTATTCTGAAAGGCAGCAACTCAAAGAGATGGCAGACTATTGTCCCAAAGAACCATCTCCCAGAGCATAATATTTGAGCTTCTTTTATATTAAGAAGAGGGAGAAGCAGGAGGGAGTTGGAGTCAAAAGGTGACTGATGTCTGTAGACATTGAGGAAGGTCGAGTAACTTATTTGTCCTCGGTCAGTTGATCTTTGTGTACAGGAATCTGGTCATGTCATGTCTGTAAATCTTAAACATAGCAGAGTCATTTCTGTATGTACTTCCTTATCTCCTCGGTTGAGGTAGATTTGGGATAAAAAGCTGTTTTTGCAGATTTAGCTGCAACATGCCTACGTGCAGGACTAGACAGGAATTTCTAAGCTATAGGTCACAGCAGCAAGGGAAACAGAAGCAACATGGAGTCAGACATGCTAAGTTTCTCCCAGGTACAATATGACCCAAAGTATTGAAATGACAATCTTTTTATAGAATGTCTGGTCACAGTTCAAAACCTGATTTTCACACTACTTTCTTCAAGTGAAAGGACAGCATTCGCAGAAAATGCGTATTATGCCAGGGCCCCAACAAGCTACCCATCACCCAGTCTTAGGTAGGGAACAGTTATACTTCCCACATATCAGTAGCCAAACATTTTCCCCTTAAATCTAGATTTCTAAATCTTCAAGCCTATCAAGAAGAAACAGGCCCACAATGGAGTCACTTGTGCTAAGCCCACCAAGACTTAATACCTAACCTAATTACAGTTTCAGCATTCCCCAGGAATATAATCTTAAATTCCAGTCAGTCTGGAATTTTCTGGTCAGCACCAATGAGGTAATCTGCCAAATAGGCCCTTTCCTTGCCCCAAAGGAAGATGAAGTAATCCCCCTTAATTGACCCTTTGTCCCTAAAAGGAAGGTGACCTCACCTGAAACAATCTTTTTTTTTTCCCCCCATTTATGATTTCCTTGTCTTACTTCTAAAAAGCTTTCTTTTCTGTAGCCCTTTGGAGCTCGTTTCTATTGCTAGATGGGATGCTGCCCGATTCATGAATCATCATTCAATAAAGACAATTACACCTTTGAAATTTACTTGGTTGAGTTTTTGTTATTTAACAAACCCTATTTTACCATTCTCAGGTTGTTTAAAGGACTGATCAGAGTGACAGAAGAAGTTCACACCAGCCTTGGTGAGAAGCTCCGGAGTCCTGACAATCTACAAATAGCCAGAGAAGCCACTTGATCACAACATGAAGACGAGGTCTCTAAAGCCTATGGACCCATTCGCCTAACTGTATACTCAGGAAATATGAAAGACTTATCAAAATCAAGCATAGTGTTGTGTTTTTAACACACTAGCCTATGTTAAATAATACACACCTGGAGAAGACCCTCAAGAACTGAATTCCAACATGGGCATCATCTCATTGAGACCTCCTTGAGTTTGGATTAAAGAGATGCAAGTCTTTCACGGTTGTTTTGGCAACTGCGTATGGAACGGAGACAACTTCCACATGTGTCTCCTGAGCCTCTGCAGTGACAGGGTCACAAACGAGCTCCTTTAGGAGCTTAATTCCTTTCATTTATTCAAACACTTCTTCTTCTTTTTTTTTTAACTTTATTTATTTGACAGAGAGAGACAGAAAGAGAGAGCACAAGCAGGGGGAGCAGCAGAGGGAGAGGGAGAAGCAAGCTCTCTGCTGAGCAGGGAGCCGGATGCTGGATACCGGGTTCCATCCCAAGATCCTGGGATCATGACCTGAACCAAAGGCAGACATTTAACTTACTGAGCCACCCAGGTGCCCCAGACACTCATTTTCTATCCTCATCTGAACATACTTTGGAACATTATTGTGAATTCTTCTACCACTTTTATAGAAATGTAGTTAACAGAAATTAACTGGGTAAGCCTTTTCTCCCCAAGGTAGAACGAGGCCAAGGACTGGTATTTCTTCACCTCTGTGGGAGTTTAAAGGTCTCGATTTTGGTGCTGAATGAATGCTAAGGCAATGGTTTTCTGAATGTTGTTCCCAGAGCAGTAGCGTCAGCATCCCTGGGGAGATTGTGGGAAATGCAATTCCTGGGTCCTACTCCAGACCTGAGTTTGAGTTTGGGGAGGGGGCAGCAGTCTATTTGAACAAGCTTCCAGGGGGTTCTAATGCAGCCAGAGTTTGAAGACCACCATCTTAAGAGTCCTCCAGGAAGAAGCTGGCCATTAGCACTTGTGTTTTAAAACACTCCTTCTGAGAGAATGGTCTAGGGCTGCTCAGGTGAGCGCAGGTAGATCAGCGGAAGCCCCACCTCCAGGCAAGTCCCACGATATTTTTGATTCAGGCAAGAAGTCAGCCTTGTTTCAGATTTCCTGGAATGAACGGGGATGTTGTTCACGATCAGAGCTTCCAGAGGTCAAGTGCATCAACATTCTTCCACAGTGTTCTGGAAAAAAAAGAAAAAATCCAAAAATCTATAAAGTTTAAAAAAGACTGAATCTAGTTATTTTCGTCACTTCGTTACTGGGTATCGGTTGTATGTTAGTGGTTACTTACAGCTCTGAGTGGTTATTGGTGCTGTGGAAATTACTCCATCAGCATGATGGCTGCCGCAGGGCAGAGATGGCCCCCGACCTTCAGCAGCACCCCGGAGTGGTGAGTGCTCAGACACTGGGCCGCCTGTCCTAGACCAGGACCATTCCCACAGAGCAATCTGTTGCTTTGGTGCATCCTATTTTGTGTCACGGAAGTAGGATGAAGAGAGACATTAATAAGTAGTGTTTTCATTTCTGTTTCTTAAACTGTGAATCTGGGACCACAAAAATCCAACACCCTTGGGGAGGGGATGGGGGAAATGGTGCTTGAGAAAATGCAGATTCCTAGGCCCTGCCTTCCAGCTACTGAGTCAGAATCTCTGGGGAGGTGTTGTGAGGCTCTTTGTTTTAATAAAGCATCCCACCTTTCTCCTAGATTCGGTGACATTTGAGAACCACTGATCTGTGCTGTCTGACGTTGCTTCTTTTTTGGATTTTGATTAGAATATACAATCGGCTTTTACCGACTGGAATTTGGACCTATAGAAAGAATGTAAACTTGGAAATGAGACTAATCTGGCTTCAGATGGATCCAGCCATGATCAGAGGTTAAGACTTCAGGCAAGTTGATGAACTGGTTTGAACCTCAAGTTTTTCATCTGTAAAATGTGATGATTATAGTGTCCATACTGTGGGAGTACTGGGAAGAGTCAATAAGAAACTGGGAGCAAAGTTATGTATATAATATGTAATATACAATATAGATTTCTACACATATATATTACATGTAACATATAATAATATATAATATATAATTCATGAAATATACATATGTGATACATACAAATATCTGTATATATTTAATACGGGAAGTATGATTTAATAACACTTTCTAGGGTATCCATCTGTTTTCTAACCCTAGATTTTTTTTTTTTTTAATCTCCTTCCAAGATAGTTCCAAATGGAGGAAGGAAGGAAGGAAAGGAAAGGTATTATAATGTCTGATCTAATAATCACAACCTCCCTGTTTGGCAAGGGTTTTATCATCTAGAGTTTACAGATGAGGCTGCTGAGAACCAGAGAAATGAGAGAGATTTCCAAAGCTCCAAACATCAGGCTGTCTCAGTCTCCTCAAGGGCCAACCCCCGATGCCTGAAATCGTGGAGCTTTACCCGCGCACCACAGGGAATTCGCCTGTGAGGTTTAAGCAGATGTGACCTCAGAGTGAAAGGCCACCAAATGTCAGGTTCCCTGTGCCCGGCCTTCCCAAACCTCAGGGTTTTTATGTTGCAAGGAATGAGTCAGTACTGTTCCAGCTCTAGCCAAATAAACCACGTTCCAATTACCACGCTAATAGCGTGTTGTCTGGAAAAAAAAAAAAAAAGACCTAAAAACCTGTCTGCTCTTTGTGGTGACAGAAGTCCTGGTTCAACTTTTAATGGCCTTAGTCCTTCTATAGGAGTTCTGGTGACTTAAACCTTGTTTTGAATGTCAAACTTGATTCCAGTCTTAGATATGGCACCAGGACAAGCCATTAAAGCTTGACTGTGTTGCAAGAAGGGGAATTGGTATTTTGGGGACTGAGAGAGCTAAAGATCAAATAAAGTATCCAGGTCATTGATTACGTCACATGCACCGAATACTGAAACAGTCCTGGGAAAGATCTCAATCCTCGTTTGGAATGTCCCAAGTCCATTTAGGGTAAAATACACCAAACACTTCCCATGCAAACGTCAGCAAAGACACCAGTCACAGACTATGGAGAGTCTAGGAATTGAAAACGGACACACTCAACGCAAACCAGGATTCCAGATCTTTTTTGACTTATTGGAGAGGCAATGGAAAATAAACAATCCCCAGATAATCTAATATTGCAATAAAATTAGCTGTATCTTTTCCTTTCACACAACGTCAAAGCACAGAAGACAAGCTTCTCTTTTCCCTGTGGGAAAGTCAAGTAATTTAAAAATTCCCAAAGACAACAGTTTCTTCGTACACAAGGGCCTTCCACAAATTTGGCTGGTCTTTTCAAAGCACGGCTACAAGGTGATAATGTTTCATAGGTAGGTGTGGTCATCATTATGTCAGTGTGTGTGCATAATCACCCTAAAGGTAACAATTTCCATCGAATAAATGGACTAGTAGCAAGAAGACAAGAAGACGCCCTAGTAATATAATTTTTATTGGCTCTTTCCTTCACTCACTGACTTGATAGAAAAATATCTGCCTAATCTCCCAGCACAGCTCCTGGTGGAACGCTCCACTTGTAGGATTTGGCTCTGTGGTCTTATCTGTAATCCTAGGACACCCTCTTCCCACCATAGCCCATTTAGTCAGATGGAATCCAATTGAGGACAAAAAGCTTCTGGAGGTTTGCTCTCTGGCTTCCTTCTCAGAGCCATGCGGAGCTGGGAGTGTCCTGTTCTCATGGCCCAGCTGTTTGGGGGAAATCCTGGACAAGTCACTCCGAAGCAGGGAAGGAGCATCTCAATGATTTAGGGGGCTTTCCAGAGTCTCGAAAACCTGCCTGGAGTTATAGAAAATGGAAAGGCAGAGAAGAAGCTGCTGTAGATTCCTGAGCATGAGGTAAAGAATGAACTCTTGCCATGTTCACATCCATCACCAAAGCAAATGGGGTGATTTATGTTTTCCAGAAATGGCTGTTTGGAAAGATTTGATGTTCAGCAGTCCTGGGCCCTAACTGACATTTATCCTGCGTTATAAAATATCATCTGAGAGATACATCGATTTATGACTTAACAGAGAAATAACATGTACCTAAAAGTGTGTGTTTGTATGTGGGTGTAAAAAATGGAAATAACAGCCAGATCCTTGCTGGATCAAGGGTACTATGTCAGAAGTCAACTGTTTGGGGTATTAGACTCAGGGGGTTTGAAAGGGAAGCTTTGCTGAGTATCCTCTGCTGAGTACTACCCTCAAAGGGGAGTTTGGTTGGGTTTCCGCTTGAATGTCTCCCTGAGAGATGCATTTACTGCTCGTTGAATCTTAACTTGTCCTCTCTCGACTCTGGATTTTTTTCTTTATAGCAGATCAGAGACTATTGTCCTTTTGTTTCTCACTCTAAAATGCAAGCAAACCCGTAGGAACTGCAAACTGTCTTGTTTGTAATTTTATCCCCAATACCTAGCAGAATACTTGTACATACATAGTAGGGGCTTAATAAGTATTTGTGGAATTAATGGTCAAAAGGGGCTGACTCTGGGTTAGGACATAAAGAGGGTACTTCTGTAACAGCGTGTCTTGAAAGAAATACTGAAAAGAGGAAGACCCCAGGCAAACTCATTTCTAAAGTGAAGATTAGATTAGCTCGCCAATAAGGGGCAAAACTTAAGTATAACACATTCAGTTAAGTCTGATTATTTAGGGATATAGGGATACACTTAGGAATGAAATCCTCACGTCGTCTCTTTGGGGTGGCCATACAGTGTTATGGAAGGATCATGGGAATCTGTCTGTTTTCTATGGCACCCAACCTGCACCACATAGGGCCTGGCATGGGTGGGGTATCCAGTCGGAATGTAGGCAATGTGGCATGATTGCGTGATTGCCCCGTTTCAAGAAGAGATGGGGTTCCTCTTCATGATGGCATTTAGACAGAAGGAAACCAGGCATTACCTTTTTAGGATCTGTCTCTCTTGGAATATAAGGTGAGCCAAGGACAATTAGCTTGGCTCGAGAGAATTCCCAACATGGCACTGAGGAGAAACAATTCTTTATGAAACCCATAGTGTGTATCAGGCATTTTACAGCCTTAGCATAATGTATCTTCTTGATAATGCATATAGGTCAGTGCTAGCCCTCTACTTCAAGGGGGAACAGAGGGTCAGTGCCATCCACCTCAGGCCTGGAGGGATTAAGCGAAGGTTCTCTGATTCTAGGACTTTGACTTGAGATCAGCATGAAGGCATAAAGAGTGATCTTCTTTCCTGTGTGGTAGGCAGAATGAGTAGGGGATCCATCCTATTGGATTACCAAGAAAAAGAACATCTCCATCAAATGTCTGGGGTGTTTGTCTTGTTCTGGTTTTGAATTCTTGCAGATCTACCAGGAATCGTGTGGCCTGCATTTTAATTTTTATTGAGTACTTGTAACTAGCACAACCCCAAGAAGTGGGCTTGAAATCACACATTCAGAGAGCATGCAGAGCATTAGGGAACTGACCCAGCAACTCTATGTCCTAATCTGTAAAATGGACACAGTTGTACCCAGTCCTGGTGCTCTTATGAGGACAACTTCAGATAGTGCTTCGGAAAGCACTGTGTCTTACTTTCTCTCCCATCGAAATAAGCCTCTAAGTTAATTGAAGACAAAATAATTAAATTTTCATCCATTATTCTCCCAGGAGATCAAAGATTGGCTTCTGTAGTTTTAAATAGGAAAGAAAGTTACTTTCTCATCTAGTGCCTTTTTATTTGCACTTTCTGATTGCTGAATACACGCCAGCAATTTCTTCACATTAGAGCTGTTGTATTATCCCTTCTGGTGGCCTCTTACGGCTAATTGTGTTTAAGGGGAAAATCAGACGTTTGGAAAGCTCATTGGCCCAGCCTCGTTAGTAGGCCCTTCTTATTCTGTTGTATCCTGCAGAAGAATTATAAACATGTCATTCTCTGCCCCCGCCCTCACCCCACCTCGCTTTTAAAAAACTTTCAACAAAGACCAAAGCCGCAAGTACACATTGTAGATCATCAAAAGCCGGCACCAATTTGACTAATGGTGTGCACTTTGTTTTCAGATTCTCTTAATACTTTAAGCACTTAACTGGAGCCTGTGCTCATCCCGAGCTCTAGCCTGTGGTTTCCAGGCAGAAGTAACCCACCTGACATTTAGTGCCCCGTCTGTGAGTTGATAAGGCCGTCTGGAGTCTTTAAAGTCCTTTAAGTGCTAAGTGTCAAGCTGGAATGGGGGTGCCTCCTTGCTGAACAGTGTGTGTTGTTTTAGAATGATTACTTAATATGAAGAGTTTTCCAAGCGCACTAATGCGAGGGGTATTTAAACAGGGTAATGGGGTATCTTCAAAATGCCTTTTGAGTTGGCAACTTAATAATCTCCCTCTTGTTCAAATATTATTTACACCACAGTACATCTGATACTCTCCGAAAGTTAAACAAGCCATTCAGGAAAATGGGATTGAATTGTGACAAGCTGAATAGAGGCCCTAAAAGGTCCTGAGCTCATTTCTTCATGTATGGTAAGGTACACCTGGGCATGTCTTTTGTCGGTCCTGCTCAGGAGACACTGAGGAATTTCACCTGCAGATAAACAGGAAAATTAGACACATCCAATGGTATCTACTAGGCAAGACTCTGAATATATAAAGAACAATTTCTGCATAAAATTTCTTTCTTTCTTTCTCTACCTAATGGAAACGAGCCAGAGGAATGATCACCTATAGGAAAATGGTCCATTTGATGCAAAAAAAAAAAAGTGGTGCAGAGAGAGGCCCAGGAATGCTTGGGCTCCTGAAGTCAGGAAGGCTGCCGTGCTTGGGGCCTGACCAGCCCAGACCTGGAGACATCACTCTGTGAAGGTGGTGGAGAGTCATCATGTCACCATACTCCTGCTGTGGTGGTCACCTCATACATCTAAAGGTGGTGACAACAACCCCCAAACATGTGATCATGTCATCTTTCCTATTTCCTCCCCCTGAATTATATTCATTCTTGATCACTCAGTGACTCCATTTTTTTTTTTAAGATTTTATTTATTTATTTGACAGAGAGATAGAGAGAGAGAACAAGTAGGCAGAGAGGCAGGCAGAGGGAGAGGGAGAAGCAGGCTTCCCGCCGAGCAGGGAGCCCGATGCGGGGCTTGATCCCAGGACCCTGGGATCATGACCTGAGCTGAAGGCAGCCGCTTAACCAACTGAGCCACCCAGGCGCCCCTCATTTTTTTTTTTTTTTAACTCCTTGACTTAAGAAAGTTTTAATTAGGGAAGAAAGAGGTCTGTAAAGATCAGACTATCAGAATCTAGGACCTTTCATTCATATAGTTCAGAAGATGCTTCAATTCTGAACTTAAACATAAATTTCCCATCACACACAGTAATAGGTACGTGTGTACATGTGTATATATACATATATATATGAATACACACACGTATCTCAGTTTCTGAAAAGCAACTAAGAGCTTCATGATACTCATTCTCTAGCTGTGGCTTCCCAGCATGTAAAGATGCAAGTGAAAACAAACAAACAAACAACAATAACAAAAAAACAAAAACAAAAACAAAAACAAAACTCTTCCACATCCGGGTGTTTTGGAGAGTCCGCATATTTTGTGTTCTGTAGGCGGAGCCTCTGGTGATTGATGGGTGTGAGGGAGGGGAAGGAGGGAAGGAGAAAGTTCTGTGAGCCAGATGATAGGCAGTCAGCCTTGAGCCTGGGGTTCCCAAAAGCCTGGCCCATGACCTTGAACAAGTCTCAGGGCGTTTGTTTTCTCATCTGTCAAATGAGGATCACAGGATCGTACCAGTGCCTTCCATCCAGATGCGTGGTGTCACTGGAAGAGCAAAGAGGGATAAAGGAGCGTACTTTCCTTCGATACTCAAGATGCATTGTTGTTTTGACCACCCTTCCTGTTGCATGAACCCCAGCCATCGGGGGCCTATGGCCATTCCATTCCAACAGCTGAGAGGACCCACCAGCAGGTTGTCATAGGCCCACCCAGGAGTGCCTGTCTCCCTGGCCATGGGCCACTGTGAATGTTACTACTGCCAATAACAACCATCTAGGGGGGATTTCCCTGCAGGGTTAGAGTCATCTTGTACAGGGTTTCTCACCAGACTCCCAAATCAAGGCTCTCCAGCCAAAGCAAACAAACAACCTCCACGATTCTCACAGGCCAGGTGGACCGAGTGTTCCTGGGGGTGAGGACTGTGTGTCTGGACACCTCGAGGGCTGTCAGTCCAGTCCCTGCTTGCACACCCGTGACCAGATGTGCAACGGAAAGTGAGCTGGAGCATGAAGCCCATCCCCCCAGCTCCTCAGATCTGGGCTCAGGGTCACCCTACAGGCCCAGCAAGGGAAGGGACATACCCCAAGTTCTGTGGAGCGGGGTTCTGGCTTTGTGGCCAAGATCGGGGCCTGGGTCTCCTGGCGTCCAGGCTCCTGTGCCTTCTGGCTGAAAATCTAGTATCCCTGGAGCCACTCTGGTGAGGCTGTGAAGTCCCCATGGCCTCAGTTTCATCACCGAGGAGCTAGATTAACATTAGATTGGTAGTGGGAGGAAGAGCAGTGTTCCACCAGGAAAGAGGGCAATTTTCTGCTCCTTGGAACCTAGAAGGGGCCTCCAGTGATGGCTGGCAGCCTTTGAAAATCCTTCCCAGCTGCTGGCACAAGAATTTGCCCGGCCTACGTGGAAGTCATTTGATCCTGGGGGGGGCTGTGGTGCAATCGTGAGAGCCATTCCAACAGTGCTGGGAGCACCAGATCTGTTTTTAGCTTATAAATCAGGTCGCGGTGAACCCTCTGCATCATCCCATCATGGTGGGAGGTGCCATTACCATCTCAAGGGGCCCGGGGGGCCTGGCTTCACCCCCAGGCTCCTTCCTTCGGAGATGCCCGATAACCGCTCTTTGTTTTGCAGGGCCTGCTGTCTGCAGCGGTGTCTTTGCCCGTCCATGTCAGAACCTACACCAGTGCCTTCGTCGGCCTCTGGTGGCTGGCAGCCCGCCAGGCTGGGCTCCCTACTGCTGCCCACGACTGGGTCCCGCCCCTGGAGAGTCCGCTGCAGTCGCTTAGGCAAGATTTCTTTGGTTCACTCTGTTTGGGCCCCCGACTCCTCATCGGGGAGGAGCCACTCCTGTCCCTCTTTGTTCAGTCCCTCACGGCCGTGGCCTCCAGGCCCAGCCCCGTCCCGTCCAGTTGCGTCCAGGCCGGCCCAGGGGCTGGGAATGTAGATGGTCCGGATGCCAGGATCACCACGGCGGGGTCCCAGTCACCATTCAAGGGTGCAGAAGATTGCAGAGTGACCCTGCTCAACTGGTTGAGGCACATTTCTATGTAAAACATTAACATAGGGTGATTTTTACCATGAAGATACAAGAAAACATTCTACGAATATGGTTCAAAATTCTGGCACCATTGATTCATTGCCCTGATGAGTCTCCTTGGCCCGGACAGTTGTTTTGCTCTCATTTGGGCAAACAACTCTAAGTAGGATAAACGTCACTTTCCATTCATTCTATCTCCTTGATGTCAGCCTAGGCACCAGTGAGGCACAGTGTCTCTTTTATAATTTTCTCCAGTGGCCCAGGGCTGCCAGCAGGAAAAATTACAGCCTCCCCCGTCACTAAATCCGAAAGTCTGGTCCAATGACCTTTGCTTGGAGACTACATTTCTCACCACTGCACCAAAAAATCCAGCAAAGGGCTTTGATCCTGAAAAGCATTAAAAGAAAACAACACTCAAAACAAATAAACAAGTCAGCCCAGCCCAGCCAGGGCAAAGGGAGTTTCTTTTCATGTGGTTTCCTTTGCGCCTACATGCTGTGACAGGTTCAGGATGTCTCCGACTGTAGAACACTGAGATTTGATGTTTGAAGAGAGTAAAGCTGACTGCCCAGCACAGAGCAGTATTCAGAATCCATCGCCAGGCCCCAACGCTGGCCTGGCAGCCAGCCTCACCTCACCAGCCTCTCTTTGAGCTCCTCATTGCACGATGGTTCCTGCAGCACATTCAAGTGTCCTAGAGCAGAGCTGAGGTGCGGGTGGGTGAGGTGTGAGCCCGCAGGACGGAGCACAGTGGGGGCTCCATGTCCCCAGCTGGTTCCCCAGCCACAGTGGTCTTGTGTGTCCCATCTGATGCTTTCTGCCCCAGATTCCTCTCATTCAGGGACTGTTCTCAGCAGGGACTGGGGCTGGGTTGATAGGGGTTGCCAGGGGGCCTGAGCCAAGAGCGGTGAGGAGAAGACAGGGTTCTACCAAATTTTACAATCCTTGAGTTGAAGGAAACTTCGAACTCGTGTCTGAGTTCTATGACAAGAGAGTGTGGTGGGATACAAGTGTAAAAAGTTTCATGAAAACATGGAACACAGAGACACTGCTTCGATTCACATATTAGAGCATGACGTCTGTCCCAAAGGGAAGAGAGGTGTTTGTTCCTCCTTGTTACCCTGGGGGTGCCTCAGGCGTGCTGCTTGCCAGGTGTAAAACATCCCATTGGGTGAACGCCCACCATGAGACAGCAGAGCAGTGGTGGTCCTCTCAGGACCAGGCATGCTTTTGTTCACAAACACAAACCTCCTAGAGACTCTCAAATATTTGAGGGGACTCTTTAGAGGATGAAGGTCTCCTACTTGAGCAGGTGAAGACATTAGTCAATGAGATGTGGGTCATTATTATTGATGTTTCTCCACTTGAATCCATAGACCCTTTGGACCTGAGGAAGTGCCAGTTATAAAAATTACGTCCCAAGCTGATGGCCCTGCCAGTCAGCTGTGAGAAGCCATGATTCGAACTACACTCAGGCCCGCAGTACAGACTTAGAGTAAAGGGACAGTAAAATGGGACTCTACTGCAGAGGCCACAAAGCCCTTGACAATGGAACTGATGCCAAGCATCCCTACATCCTGCGAAACTGCAAAACCACATTAGGAAAAATCGAACACCAGCCTATGAAAGGCAAGAAACCGAAGAGCTAAGAGAGGAAGATCTTTGCGGAGAAGAGTGCTAGTGTGCTAATAATGCATATCCTCCAACAGGGGGAAAGGAAGGAATATTACCCCCTCAAATCAAGGCAAGTGATAGAGGGGCTGCAGGAGACTCCTTGACGTTGGACTCGCGTTCTCTGGAGTTTAAGCAAACTCTGGAATTTGATTCTATCAAATAAACCAAGAAAAATGGTTTCACTGGGATGTGGGTATAACTCCATCAACAACATGACAAAGACACCTGTGTTTTTTCCATGAGTCCATTGGATCCATGGCAAGGAGATGGCTCAGAGGCATGGGAAAGGAATCTTCCCTGGAAGGGAATTCTACTGGAAGAGAGGAGTTGAAATCTAGGAAGTCCAGCTGTGGGCTGGAATCAAGGAACCAGAGGTAGAGGCTCCCTGCCAGAGAAAGGGGAGACTCCACACATCTGCTCCTCAGGGGCCCCATGCCAGAGGATGACTGCATGTGAGACTGGCCTAGACCTAACCCTCTATTGACCCAACTGTGGAAAGGGTCAGATCCTGGGGCTGAGAGATAGAGAAGGAATGGAAGATCAACAGCAGAGACTAAAAGAAAGCCAGCCACCCCCCACTTCCTTCACTGTAGGCTTTACAAGGGGGAACACTTTACTTTAAAATTAAGTTTGGAGTTTTGATGATTGTACAAGTCTGAATATTTTAATTGCTGAAATGAGATTGCTTGTGGGACTAAAAGGGCTTGGAAAAGCTATGAGATCTGCTCGAGATTTCATCTAGGACAGTGAAGAGCTAGCCCTCAGGATGACTTTAATGGAGAAGGGTGGGAAAGAATGCTTTTTTTTTCTTTCTTTCTGCACCTAGTAAATTCAGCTCATTCAATAAAATACTTGGAATATTTCACCATGGGAAGAAATACCCTTATCAAACCCTCACAGTGATCATCCTGACCAAAGAAGGAAAAAGGAGGGGCTGTATTAGTCTGCTAGGATGGCCATAACCAAGTGCCCCAGGCAGGGCAGCTTAAACAACAGAAATTTATTTCCTACAGTTCTGGAGGCTGCGAGTCCCAGATCAAGGTTGGGTTGATTTCTTCTGAGGCTTCTCTCCTTGGCTTGTAGATGGTCATCTTTTCCCCATGGCTTCACATGGTCCTCCCTGTGTGTGTGTATATGTATCTGTGTCTAAATGTCCTCTTCTGGTAAGAACTCCAGTTGTGTTGGATTGGGACCCATCCTAATGACCTCATTTTATTTAGATTTATCTCTTTAAAGACCCTCTCTCCAAATGTGGTTACTTTTTCCATCACTAGTCCCATTAAAATTGTTGATGATTTTCATGTCCCTCCAATTATAATTTTTCAAAAAGTTAAACACAAAACTCTCATAAAAATGCAGAATGAAGCCATGTTTAAAAATGTTTATTCATTAATGAAATCAATAAGATGATAAAACTGATTTCAAGAGCACTTTGAAGATCTATCCATTTGTATATAGTCTGAAGTAACATTGAAGAAGTTAAAATAGGATTGTGAGGTTAGATACAAAACTGGTTAATGTCCTACAGGGCCATAAAAACTATGATCTTTGGGGTTATCTCTTCCCTGCACAGAGATCTACAAGTTAACGTGTAACTTTACAGTGTTTGGGTTCTAATCAAATAATAAATAATGAAGTCAAACACAGAAACATTCTTCTAGATAATGAAATGATCGGCAGATAGGCTAGTAAAACATGCTCCAGTATGACACTGAAGAGACACGTCACTCTCATTTACCTTATTTCCAAGTTTTTGATAATGTGTCTGAATATTTACCATGGATGATTTCTTCCAACACTGGGGCCTCTCTGAAGTTCCATGTCTTCATCTTCTCTAATGACCTCGTTCTCCATTTTACCTCTGCTGTACCTCTTCTCCCAACCGTTCTTGTCTTCTGATCATGTCCTACCCATCACTACAAACTCTGCATCATCTCAGTTGTGAACATCCCACTCTCTATTTTTCAGCTCCAATATGAACTATAATCCATTGATCCCATCACTTTGGTCTGTCTCTTATCATCCTCTTCTCTCCACATGCTCTTTCACCCAGTTTAAATTCCATCATCAATCACTCCCTTTGAGAGAACATCGAATTTTTTGCTGGTTTTCCCCACTCCCTTGGCTAAATGACAACCATAATTAAATGCAGCTCTTCTCCTACTTTGTGCCTGTCCCTATGCAGCTAAATGCTGCTGGTGAGAAACACCAGCATATTGGCTTTTCTCACTTGAAATCCATGATCACTACCCTTTATGATCACCAACTTCCCAGATTTCAGATTGGTAAGTATAAGACTCTTCTATTCAGAATGTTTTGGGGAACCAAAGTATGATCTCTGTGGCTCCTTTCTTTTTTTGAAACAAGAAATTGGCTTCCAAATTATTCCATGCAATTCTAGAATCATCTTTCTTTCAAAAACCTATTCAGTTCTCATAAACTCAATCCATGGATATTTAAATTCCACAAGGAAAATTTGATTCAAATTGGCTATGTCTGTTTATGAAACATGTCCATCTAGGAGTGGGTTTCTCTGCCGTCTGAGTTTGTTTTGGGGTATGGATATGAGATTCTGGCTGGGTCCTCTACAGCAAGCCTATTTTCCAGTGCCATTTTTATTGGCAAAAACTTTATTATGCCGATCTAAATGGACTGATGAAATTATTTTGAAAATAATCTTTAAAGGTAATCAATAATAGAGGTCTGACTTTATGGAGATCGGTTTCCTCACTCCCCATCTAGCAATCCAGACTGTCAATCATAACTTGAAAACAGTCAGTGTTTTTTGTACTAGTAAGAAGAGGAGACTGAGCAGCAGAAAAGCAATGAAAAGTTTGACTTCAGGCAGGAGAAGCAAACATCTTTTCACTCAAATATCAGAATAAGGGGCATGGATCCCATGGAAAACTGAAAGAGTGCCTGTATGAGTGTAATGTCATCCCTACAGGAAACCAGCCACTTGGCATGTCCCAGTCTGAACTATAAACTACATTTTCCTGTTTTGAGGTCTACTTGTTCCCGGTGTTAGAGGACATCTTCTGGAGCACTTGTAGATGTGGTGGGAGCTGGGTCTACAACAACTCAAACCACCAATCAGCTCAGGGAAAGGATTACTCAAAGTGGTTGTGTGAGATCTTTTAGCCCAAAGAAGCTTTTGGTTGACTGCATTTTTCAATTTTCAGCAGACCGTATCAGTAGTGGTTTCTTCTGAGAGGTTGCAGCAGCAATTTTCTGATTTAGGAAGACAGTCCTTTGGTTAAGTCCTGTTGAACCCACTATCAAGCTCTTTGATGAGTTATCCAGGTTTTCTCTAACTACACAATCTAGTAGGCACTGGGGACCAGGATTGGGAGCATGAAGAAACCAAAGGAGCTCCAGAGGGACAAAAAGTAGGCAACAGAACAATCTCATGACCCAAACAGTCTGGTTGGGAGGTCACCACTATCTATGATAAATGGCCTCCCATGATTCTCTTTTTCTGTCATTCTAAAAGTGTAAAGTCATGAGAGACTCCTTTGCTAGACACTGAAGCATGCTGGTATGGGAGGAGGGAGTGAGAAGTACTGGATCCCCAAGAAAATCAGAGTTTTGTTAGGAAAGTGAGTGGATGCTGGCAGCCAAATATAATGCTTTCTGTTACAGCACACTGTGGGTCCAAAACCTTGAGGGTACAGATCATTTACATTGTTAATCTAGAACTATAAGCTTACATATAGTAATTTCCATATAATGCCCTACAGATGAATAATGAATGCACTTTGAATACTTAACTATATTAGCAATCTATTGCTGTAGAACAAAAATAACCCCAAACTTTAGTGGCTAGAAGAAACAGACACTTATGATGTCACAGTTTCTTTGAGTCAGCCATCCAAGCATGGCTTAATGGGGTCTTCTTCTGCCTCTGGGTCTCTCACATGACTGCAGTCAAGGTGTCAGTCAGAACTGAGGTCTCCTATGCAGTCTCGACTAAGAAAGGGTCTGCTTCCAAATTCACTTACCTGGCTGTTGGTGGGGTTTAGTTCCTGGAGGGTTGAGGGAACTGAGACCCTTGGTCCTTGCTGGTTGTTGGTTGGAAGGCTGTCTTCAGTTCTTTGCCATGTGAGCCTCTCCAACATGTCCACTTGCTTCATCAAAGCCAACAAGAGAGTCTTCTAGGAAGAGGAAAATCACAATCTTTTTTAACTTCATCACAAAAGTTATAGCCCATCAAAGGGGCTGTATTCTAATGGTTAGAAGAAGTTACTCAAGGAGATGGGATTATCAAGGGTGTGAACACCAGGACTCATTTCGAGCCGTCTTAGAGACCACCTACCACATAAACATGGTGCTTATGTTATATTAAGTTGCACTAAGCAGATCAACTTCTCTCAATAATTGGATTAATTGTTCTGGCCTTGTGCAGACAGAGCACAGGTACAAATCCCAACCCAGCAACAGGAGTCGAGAGATAGTCTGCAGCAGCCAGAAAAGGTGGATCCAAGAATGATATGGTGAAGTTTGACCAGAACACTGACTCCACTCAGGGTCTCAGCCTCTGCTGGCCTCTGGAACCACCAAGGAGTTCAGCCCATACAGCCACTGAAGCCATGTGACCCCAGTATCTTGCTTGGGACAAAGAGGCCAGCTATGTCCTTTGAGCCTCACATTTCTCTCACGCTTGCTCAAGTAGAGCATGAGGTCCTTCAGTCATATCATTCCTTTGTACTTTTATAGCCATACTGTTCTGTTCTTCCTCTCCTGTGCCCCAACCTCCCTGCCACCCCCTTTATCTCTCTTCTTTGTAAACCGAAGTTCCTAAGTACCATGGCAGATGAACTATTATCCTTAGCCCCTTCCCAGATACCTGTTGTGTCTGCAATGCTCTTCTCCCCTCAGAGTAACTTATCCTGCTTCTCTCAGTTTAATTATCATCACTACAGAGCAGGTTCTTTTGACTTGTCTGGCCAGGTTAGGTTCTCATGGTTTAGATATATAACCACACTGCACATTAGAGCTTTTCTCATACCACTTGTCACAACTCTAATTAAATAGCTGCTTTCGTCATTTTTTAGCTTCATGAATGCATTTCTTAGACTACAAATCCATGAGAGCAGGAACTACATGTTTTTGATCGCTACATCACCATGGCCTCTGCACAGGTAGGTGGAGCAGTGTCTCTTATATTAAACAAATGTTTTAAAATGTTTGACTCCTCTTGTATTTCAGAAAACTTGGTTGGCTTTTTTCTAAGGACCCTCTTGCCCAGCAAACCACTTGCAGAAAGGTTGCCATTCTTATGAGAGCCCAGAGGCTAGTAAGTTTCTTTTTGCCCTCCACATCTGCCCCCAAACCATCACTCATCCACTCATTTGGATTTACCCAATGGTAAAAATCACCATTCCTTTGAAACTCTTGTCAGCCACCCATACCACTCTCTGTAATCCCTTGAAGTTATAATCTTTGGACTTCTTAGTCATTTGCTCATATTCATCAAACTCTTTAGCACCTCACATGCATTGTCTTCTCTCATACCCTAAACACCTTAGTAATTTACCCAGCAGATTCGGGTATGTTGGGAGTACCTAACCAAGATCAAGTCAGATCACAAATCTTTGACCTGTGCCACTTCAACAACTGCTATCTTCCCTCTAATTCAGCCAGCACCACCCATAACCACACTGGACCTTCTTATCGCCTGGAACTAGCTGCCATTGACACCTTAAACTCTGGTCTTCCTCTAGCCGTCTGATCAACCCCTTTATGCTTCCGGTGTCCTCATTTTCTGACCTTCACACTCTTTCTTCTTTGATCCTATCAAGATATCCAATCTCTGGCACCATTCATGCTACAGAAATTCATTTTGTTTTTTAATCCATCACATCCATTATCCATCATTTAGTGGGGGCTCTGCAGTTGGACAACATCAGTTGAATCTAGATAACACTACTTACAGCTGTATAACTTGAAATAAGTTGTTTAACCCAGCTGAGTTACTGTTTTTTCATCTGAAGGTGGGGACAACAATATTACCTATTTCATAGATTTGTTGAGGATTAAAGGAAATCCATAATGAATGCAAAAGCTTGGTAGAATGACCAACAAACAATAAATGTGAAATAAAGTGTATTGTTCTGATCATGATGGTGGTGGTAGTTTCTCAGCAATATCTTCTACCCCCTTTTTTCCTCATACCTAATGCATCAGCCCTGCTCTGTATCCTACCCCATTGCACTTTTCAAGGCTTCTCTAACTCACCTCACCTCCAGCAACCCTCAGTTTGTTTCCTATAGTTAAGTGTATACACACCCACACACACACACGTATATATACACACATATGTATATATATAAAAAGAAGAAGTCTTATATATACCACATCTTCTTTATCCATTCATCTGTTGATGGACATCTAGGCTCTTTCCATAGTTTGGCTATTGTGGACATTGCTGCTATAAACATTGGGGTGCATGTGCCCCTTGAATCACTATCTTTGTATCCTTTGGATAAATACCTAGCAGTACAATTGCTGGGTCGTAGGTAGCTCTATTTCCAACTTTTTGAGGAACCTCCATACTGTTTTCCAGAGTGGCTGCACCAGCTTGCATTCCCACCAACAGTGTAAGAGGGTTCCCCTTTCTCTGCATCCTGGTCAACATTTGTTGTTTCCTGACTTGTTAATTTTTGCCATTCTGACTGGTGTGAGGTGGTATCTCATTGTGATTTTGATTTGTATTTCCCTAATGCTGAGTGATGTTGAGCATTTTTGCATGTGTCTGTTGGCCGTTTGTAAGATGTTCCAATCTTACCTTTGTTAAACAAATAAGAAGAAACCTTTCTTAATTTTATGTCTTCCTTACCTTTCTTCTTTATTTCTGAACCAAAGTTCCTGAAAGACTGTGCCTTTGTCCTAATTATTCTATTGAAACTGCTTTTATTGAAATTACCACCTTCTTCCCAGCTTTCCAGGTGGGGCAGCCTCTTCTAAGCCATAAAATAGTTCCAGTTACATCATCTCCCAGGGGAATGGAGACCTTCCCTCTTTACATCTGCCACACTTGGATTATTCTTCCCTAGACAGAGAAGATCTGCTTCAAAGTGATGGTGGCTTTCTCAATGGAATAACCTAGAAATGGCTGATACCTTTTAAAGAAGACACACACACACACACACACAATTTCCACTCAGTCTTCAAATCCCCAATGCATTTTTATCACTTCTTCCTTCTTCTGGCTGCTTTTTTTATCACTTCTACCTACCAGGACATCTCTTGATATTTACTTTAACTCAACTTTCTGCGTGTGTGTGTGTGTGTGTGTGTGTGTGTGTGTTTTAGAAGGTGGGAAGGAAGGCAAGGACAGAAACCCAGGCTGCTATAGTCAGGCTTTCTCAATCACTCATAAAGATGATAGCCACCCCCTCTTATTGAAATCTTACTCAGCCCCGCCTGAAATCTTTCCCAGACACTGTGGCCTGCACTTATCTTGCTTTACAATCACAGCATGGGAAGAAGGCACCCAAGTCAGAAGCTGATTGTTGTGTGTCAAATTTATCATTTTGGGCCCAGATAGACAGTGAGCCCTTTGAGAAAGGGACCATGCTCTTTGCTTTTCACCCTTCCATCCCTAGCCACTCTGCCCTGAACATAGTAGGAATTTAATGAAAATTTGTTGATAGATTAATTGCATCTGCTACCTTGTCCTGTTGTAAAAGCAGAAGCTTGTCTTTCTGAGTCCTGACTCCCTTGCTTTAGAAGTCCCTCTGGCTAGACAGAGAGAGAACAGAAACCAGAAGCCTGAGCCCTTGGAAAGCCCCACAAATATCCCCTTTGCCATGGTCAAGGAGAGCGGATAGAAGCTTGCCTGTTCTCTGCTCCAGATTTGTGCTCTCTGGCCTTCACACCATCCCTGGTTCATCTTTCTTGTAGTACCTTCTTCTGTTCAGCCTCAGGTGCAAATACCCTCCCCAACTCTTCCTGCCCTAACCTTTTAGAGAGCAAGGTGTGGGGCAGGGTCTGCCCTCACCTGGCATAAAAGAAAGACCTTGAGCTGGGAAACAAGATACCTTGGTTCTGGTCCTGGGCCAGATACCAGGTTCAGAGACTTGATGCTATCTCCCAGTAAATAAGCATCAGGATCTGTTCTGAGGATGTGGGAACTGGGTTCAACCTAAATCTCTTCATCTTTACTGGCCATGAGTCACCTGAAATTCTTGCAGGTGGTTCAGACCTCTGGCCTCGCTCCTAGAGGTTTGGCTTCAGGGGGCTGGGGTGTAGCCTGCAGACAATAAGCACATCTGATCAGGAAAGTTTGGGCAACACTGGTTTAGATGACTTTCAAGTCTTTTCTAGCCCCGGCGGCTCTTGCTCAAGTGCCTTAAAGTGGGGCTTCTGAATGGTGGCCATTGTGGGCTACCTTTGTGATTTTTACCACATTTGTATACTCCATGGACTTGTTAGCTTCATGTTTTCCTTTAAATTATCATGCATTAAAAAAAATCTTCCGTAGACCATTTTCTGTAAAATCACTGTTTTGAGGTGTAATTTCCCCCTCATATACATTAATATGAATATATAATTCAAATCTAAAATGTTGACCCTTGCACCAACAAAAATCATTTCAAACACCACCCCACCGTACTATGTACCACTTCAGAATGCCAGAACACAGTCAGAAGGTGCCCTCAGGGTACAGGGAGCTATAAGACCACGATGGGGCAGAGGGTCTCCTGGGGTGGGGGGAGTTGTGAGATAAGGATGGGGCAGGAGACCTTCCCAGAAGCTGGCCAGTTTCTCTGTCTTGACCTGGCTTGTGGTTACAAAGGAGTTGCTTTACAGTTAGTCTTTAAACAATACATTATGTTTTATACATTCTTCTTTATGCAGCTCAGTAAAAAAAATAACCAGGACTTAAACAGTTAAAACACTTGAATGGTTCTAAGAGCAGCTGATGTAGTTGGCATCCCATCCCCTAAGAGGACATTTAAACCCTTTTCACCCTGCAATCAAGAATGCTGCAGCCCAATACCCCAGGCTAGGGTGGGAGCAGCTGGGGAGGGGTGAGGTCTGGGCCGTTTCCAGAAGCTTTGTGTTGTGCGCTCCTGACCCTTATCTCTGGAATTAAATTGCTGAGCATGGATAAGACTGACACAGAAAAGCTCTGTTTAATCACAACCACTAGCCGAGTTCTTGGTGGTGTTACTTTGGGAAAAGAGGAACGCACACCAGCCGGGCATTATACACCAGTGTTCCCGGTATCGTCACATCCCTGTCTCCTTCCCACTTCACACACACACACACACACACACACACACACACACAGGCCTGTCTTTAAAAGGAATCCAGTTAAGGTAAGCATGATACCTTAAAAGCAAAGCCTTATCTTTGCTCTCCATCAGGCTCCCTTGAAAGAGCAATGTTGTCTGGCTAGTAGTTCTCTAGGAATCTGTTTTCTTTGGGGCAGCTGCTGAACCTAATGAATCAAGCCAATAAACTATTTTGACAGCATCTGCTTTTTTTTGTTCTTTTCTCTCTCCAATCCCAGCCCCAATCTGAAGGACTCAGACACCACCCCCGCCCGCCCCCACGCTGGAGGCAGACAGCCTCTGTAACCCATTAATGGAGCCATTCTTCAGCAGATCAGAAGGCCTTGGCAGGAATCCAGCACCAGGGGAGGAATCAGGTTCTGCTTTCCAATCAACGCATTGATGAACGCCTTCAGCGGACTGGGGCACCAGTGGGGTGCGGGGTGGCTGGGAGGGCTGGCTGCACCCAGATACATCCTTCTACTTTGTCACCACCTCTGGCAGTCAACCATTTATTCTCTTGAGATTTGTTTTACTTAGTTTTTAGTGTTTTGGTCTTTTGGAGTTTTCCATCCAAAGCTCAATTCCCAGAGACATGTAGTAACACCTCAACTTAACACCTAGCAGGCTGAGTCAGTACCTGGCTAAGGGGCTGGGAGGGAGGGTCCTGGGTTACCTGGAGGGTGGAGCTCGCAAAAGGAGAGCTGGTTAAGGATCACAGTGAGGAGACAGTGGAGGGCACTCAGGCCTCTCCATGTCTTACACTTGGCTGACGTGGGTTGGGCAAGCACAATTTAGCAGGGCCACCACAAATGGATCGTTGGTGTAGGAATGGTCTGAATTCTCTGGGAAAGAAGAAGTTGCTAACTTCCCAAGCTTCCATGCCGATTTTTTAAATGTGGAGAAAAATGCAAAGATTTGGTCATTAATGCAACAGGTGGATCATTTGATTTCTAGGAGAGTTGTTTTTACCAGATAGTGAGACAACTAGTGGAGTCTTTATCTTCCATAGAGGTACTTACACACTGGTAATGGAAAAGGCAGGTATAAAAAAAGAAAGAAAGAAAGAAAGAAAGAAGGAAAGAAAGAAAGAAAGAAAAAGAAAAAGAAAAAGGACAAAGGGGTAAGAGCCTCTACCCTTGGACTTTGGGGTAGGCCTGCCCAGTACCTACCCCGTCGGTGTCAGGGAAACATTTGTGGGGCTCCTGCCACATTCCCAGAAGCACAGTGCCAGGTGCATGGTGGAAAATCAAGTAATAGAAGTTGGATGTATGAGTGGGCTTGACACATAAAGTAAACCCAGAGGGCAGGGAAGCTGACGCAGCTCTCTTTGCCTGTGCCAAGACTGTGGGCACATATCTTTACAGAAAAAGCTGGCTACAACTATTACTTAAGTTATTAAAACCATAGAGATCCTGACTTGTATTCACCGACATGGGCTTCCATCAGCATTTCCCCTCATAACCTCAGATGCAGCAGAAGGCAATTAAAGCAATAACACCCATGAGGTAAGGGCCTTGTGTTCATTTAGACATTACAGGAGGAGGTTCTGAAACCTGATGCATAACTGATTCTGAAAAAGTAGCACATTTGTGCACTGACTGAACAGTGTCCACCATTGGCTATCATCATTCCATTCATCGTGTAATAGTTATGAAGCTGAGATCACATTCCTGGACCCTGAGAAGTCAATAGGCTTGGAGTAAGAGCAGACCTCGCACCTGAGGAGGGGACACAATGCGCAGAGGGAAAAACAGCTGAGAGCAACCTGGAAAGCAGCCATCAACATTCCACTTGGCAAGTATTGAAATGTACAAGTGCAATGGAACAAAGGCTTAGACACAGTGTGGCCCATCAGACCGGGGGTCCCCAGGAAGCAGAAAAGAAGGTGCAAGATCAGATTGATGGGTAGTTTTGTGCAGGGTTCACATCCCAGTGTTAGAATGTAATTCAAAACAAAGTAGACTGCATAGCCACCATGGTTAGACTTCACCTGTTGTGCAAGGTGGACAATAGATGTGGGTGGGCCCTCCCCAGAAGGAGCAGCATACTGATTTGGCTGGACGCCTGGGAAGAACTACCAAGATTTTCTAATATGTTTTGTAGACCATGAATGCACTATTTGAGGTGCTCCTGAGCAACTTATCTTGCTACTTGATTGAATGAACCCAGCTGACTTCCAGCTTAAGAGGTGATTCCAATTTCAGAAGTGAGCAAGAGTTTCTGTCAGTTTGAACTCAGAGAGGCCTTGGTCTAGGTGCTTATTTTGAACCAAGAGCTAGAAGTACATGTTATTAATTTGCTAACACTGCTATAACAAAATATGTGGTTGGCTTAAACGACAGAAATTTATTTTCTCACAGTTCTGGAGGCCAGAAATCCAAGATCAAGGTGTTGGCAGGTATGGTTTCTTCTGATGCCTCTCTCCTTGGTTTGCAGATAGCCACGTTCTTGCTGTGTCCTCTCGTGGTCTTTGCTCTGTGTGCATGTGCCCCTGGTGTTTTTGTGTACCCTAATCTCTTCTCATAAGGATACTGGTTAGATTGGATGAGGGCCTACCCTAATGGCCTCATTTTTAACTTAATTGCCTCTTTAAAGGCCCTATCTTCAAATATAGTCACATTCTGAGGTATGGGAGTGTTTCCACACATGAATTTTGGTGGGGGACACCATTCAGTCCATAACAGTAGGGAAAATTATGGAGGACACCAGGTATGTGCTTTTCTCCTGGATACATCTTCAGTGTCCTGCTTCTCCCTGAAGAGCACCTTCCCTGGACTGTAAAGAGATATTGCTTTTGTTTCCTGATGTGCCCACCCTAGACTCTCCCTTGACACCATCCTTCCTCGTGATTTTGGGGACAATCCAAACAGTCTCTCTGACTTGTAGCAGGAAAAACACGGTGCAAGATAAATATTGTGTATATTTAGCATGACATGTAAATATTTTATAGAATCTAAAGTAAATAATGTATGTATTTGAAAAGTCAGTGTAAATATTTTATAGGCTGCAGGACGACTGGCAAGTGTGGAATCTGGTATGCTTGGAGCTTCCCACAGGACCAGTGGCAGGCAAGGGCAAGGTCAAAGGAAATCAGAATTGGACAACCTGTTTATGGTGCATCAGAAAACATCTCTCTTTTTCTCCCTCTGCCTGGCCATTTCTTTGAACACACAACCTATTCTCAAATGAATTATCCACAACAACTCAGGACCAACTCCTTTAGCCTGAGAAGCTGCCAGAAAGAGAACGGGATTGCGTCAAGAGCAGCATGTAAAACCCTAAATGACTAGCTGAAATTATTTTATTTATTTCTTTACTATCTGTCTCACCTACAGAAAGCAAATTCCAGGAAGGCTAATTTTACATATGCTTAGTGTGCTGACACATACTAGGCAGTCAATGAATATTTCTTAAATGAAAAAATGGTGAGATTTGATATCAAATTGAATACCTCTTCCACTACACAAGTTTCAAAACATTGCAACCCCACCCTGAAGGGTCAACATTTTAAATCTGTGAGTCAGGCAAATCTTTGTGCATTTATCCACATTGACTGTAGAACGAGCTGAGGTCATCTTCTGTGAGGAGATGTTATTGCTGTTTACGTGGAATTAGAAGGAGGTATTTGGGATCACAGGGACCCAGGGTGGATGCCACTGCAGTGGAGAATCCTCCAGGAGGCCTTGGGAGAAGGGAGTGGCACACTGCAGATGGGGAGAGAGGAGGCAAAAAGCCAAAGATGGGAGGGAAATGGGAAGATCCTAGAAGATCTTTACTACCTTTGCAAGTTTGCCCATGAAGTACCTCTTCACAAACATAACCATGAGTGTTTCAAAATTAAGTGTAAGCAACTATTAACTGTTCCAGAATTTTTAGTCCATTCAGAATACAACCAGTAACAGCATTAATAGCAAACACTTATTTAGTACTTACCATGTCCCAGGCACTGTTCAGATTGCTTTGCATATATTAATTCATTTCATCCTTAGAACAATCCCACGAGGAGTAGAAAGTAAAGGTGAAACATAAATACAGAAGATTATGTGACTGAATTATCTAGAACTTTTAATTAACCATTCTCCTTTCACCCATGATATCAAACACTGGTGTCAGTGGTTAAAACATGTTCCTCCTTCTAGATACTTCCCCTTCATGTGTGTGTGAGCACTCGCGTGCGTGTGTGTGTGTGTGGTCCTTGTATGAAGGTAGAGTATTTGCCAGGTAAACAGAATCTGCTTGGAAACAAGTCTCACCTCTCACAAAATCCCAGAGTCTGAGGAATGTGGAAAGACTCTGAGAGACCCCAGCTCCAACCCATCTACTGGACAGATTCGAGGGGACACTAGTTCCAGGGAGCCACCATCACGTGGCTGTCCCTCAGCTCATTAGTTGTGCACAAAACTGCGTGATGCCCTGGACCGCACCCAGGAGCAGATCTGTTGTCAGTGTTCAGAGCATGGTGAATACCAACTGGCTTTGTCAATGGGAGAGATGTGGGGCAGGGAAGGGACAAGGGAAAAGACAAAGAAATAAAACAGAAAAAAAAAAAAAAACAACTGTTTCATTTCTGATATTGCTGTTAGGAGAGCACATGGCAATGCAGCAATCAATCCCAAGCTTTTCTTATTCTTTTCTCAGTTTAAAACCAAAGCCATAAATTATCTGCACCAGAACTCCGCTAGAGGCCTGTGCTGCCTTATATTGTGTTCAACAGGAAGAACAACTGTCTTCTCACATCCTACCAGGTGATGCTCTGCGATGGATATGAAAGGTGGTTCAAGCTACAGTGTACCTATCACACAAGTCACACTGCTGTGGGGAGTGTGCCCACCCACCGTGCCACTTTATCCATGGTCCCAGAGTGCTGTAGACAAAGCCAGAGTGAGCTAGATGTCTCATAGGATGGGAGGGAGGCATGTTGTGGGCCAGTGTTTAGTTCTTGATGCCAGAGAAGGAGATGGGACTCCCAGAGGCCTGAGTTGACACATTGGGCCTTTCCCCAAGGGCAGCTGCTGGGGAGAGGACACACTGCTCACTGCTCCTCTTGGTTCTGTGACCAGGTCCTCAAGTTCTGCCATTGAGTCAAAGCAAATGGAACACACTTCCTCCTCCTTCTACATGTACAACAATAGCCTGCACCAGGCTTCTACATCACCTTGGGGTTTATTCAAGTCATTCATTCTTGAGAGGTTCTAACTCAGGTGGGGCCGGGGCGCCTACCTGTACATTCCACATCACTGCCAGGGATCCCCAGAGTCTATAGCAGGGACAGAGCTGGGCTTGGGAATATCCTGAGCCCCCAGAAACATTTAACTGCACTTCACAGAGGTACACTTGTAGACGGATGCATTTTACTGACACTTTCGATACCATGGAATTGAACACAAAGTGTTTTGTTTCTTTCTTTTTTACTTTTTTTTTTTGTCTTATTTTTTGTTTTGTCTGATTTTGGTTGACTTTGTTTGGGTCACCTCATGAGGCAGAAAATGCAAGGAACAAGAAGATTCTTTTTTGTTTTGTTCGGATAAATAAATATTAAGTGAGTGACTACCGATTGCTAGATATATGTTGCCTCTGTGGATTGAGAGATGGATAAAATATCCATTCTACGCTTACTATGGGACAATTGCTAGAGAAAATATGTGTATAGGGAGCAACAGGAGCAAGGACAAGAGGTTCCCAGCTCAGACAGAGAGTGCGGGGACGGTGGCTGGAGAGGTTCTGGTTGATTGAGTTTCCACATTTGTATTTTTTATTTTATTTTATTTTTAAATTTTATTTATTTATGTTGAGAGAGAGCGAGAGGGAGAGTGCATGAGCAGTGGAGAGGGGCAGAGGCAGAGGGAGAAGCAGACTGCCATATGAGCAGAGAGCCCGATGCGGGACTTGTTCCCAGGACCCTGAGATCATGACTGAGCTGAAGGCAGACGCTTAATGACTGAGCCACCCAGGCGCCCTACATTTGTATTTTTAATGTACCACGTCAGCAAACCCAGATTTAGAGTTCAACAGAGCTGACTTCAAATGACAGCTTTGACTCTTACTATCTGTGTTAGGGTACACCGACTGCTGTAACCAGTTCCCCACATCTCAAAGGCCCGATGTAGTAAATGCTATATGTCTTGCTCAGAACACAGTCCAGTGCACATCAGTGGGGTTCTTCTCCGTATGGTCGTTCATGCTTCTCATATTCGCTTCTCCTGTGCCAGGGCCTCGACTCCTTGGCACTCAGTTGTAGAAGGGAAGACAGTGGAGTGCGCTTGCTTTTAAGCTGCCTCAGTCCAGGAGTGACCAACATCCCTTCCGTTCACTTTCCATTGATGAGAACAAACCATGGGGCCAGAAGGAAGATGTGGGCGAGTCACAGCAATCTCTGCCATACTAGCAAGGTCGTATCAGTCAAGTCACCAAAACACAGTGGACACTGGGCACTGGCTCTGACTCCAGCTTCCACCTTCTGGGTAAAGCAAAGACTTATATCTAGGGCACCTGTATGAGTCTTTGTTACCTGGGAGCATTTCAATCACCTGCTGTGATGGTCACATCAGGCAACTGGTCAACAAGTGTATGTCCGGGCTCTGTGCTGTCTGGGAATACAGCTGTGGTCCCTGTCCCGATAGAGACACATTGCATCTGGTTTTCTTGGTATTCTAATTTTGAAGAATCCTTTACAGTAAATTGTATGTATATTAAGAGGGTATCAAGTATTTATCCCTTTCTTTAGGCAGCTTAATTTAAGCAGATTGCCTCTAACCTTTGAATCTCAGGTGTTTTCTTAGAGCACTGAAATGTGACTCTTTTTTTCACGTCTGGGGATAACAAAAGACCAGGTCATAAGGAGTGACCCTGCCCTGCTGTTTTGCTTCCAGAGTGTGAGGTCTTCCAACATAAAATACTCCAGATACGTTTCCTGGTACAACATGCCTTGGAAATTATATGCTTTCAACTCAAAGCATAATTGGATACAAGAAACTAATGTTCATGCTGTTTTATAACATGTTTCTCATAGCCTGTGGCCTTTCCTCCCACCTTCCTCCCCCTCCTTGAGTGCACAACTGTTTCAGAGAAGAGATTAAACCTCAAAAGAATCCGAGTATAATCTCCGAGCGGCGATGGATTTGTCAGGAAAACCCTGTCTCCACGGCAGGCTGGATACTGTTACCTGCACCACATTTGTCACTGAATCCGGACTGCCAGTGTTTTTACAGACAGTTGGGATGAAAAAAAAGGAAAGATAAAATTTATGGATGCCCTGGGGTCCTCTCCGTAATCTGACAGTGCTAATCTTTGGTGTTAACGGTGTGGAAGCTACAGACTGCCCCTTCAGAAACTGAAAACGAAGGCATTTAAAAGAAATCAAAGAGCAAATATCACACAAGCCATACCTCTTCCATCATCTATTCCGTCGTCTGTGTACCCTCCATGCTTTAGGCTGAGAGAGCACTTGAGATTCTGGGGGCCTTTCAGGAGCTTATCTGTATCAGTTAAGGCTTTGAAGTAGAGGTTTCTGGCATCTCATTACTGACAGAGATCCAACACCAAGGCTGGAGTGCAGTCTCCAGCCTGTGGGGTTTCATCCACACATCACACAAGCACTAAATTATCAAAGTCGGAGACAATCTTTATGTGCTACCTGCTTGGCCCCTAATAACCCTTCCTGCTTCCTACCGCCTTTCTCTTTCTTGTTCTTGCTTTTCTTTTAGCCTGTGCTAATTCCCTCTGTTTCTCCTCAGTCGAGAAAGTCTTCTTAAAAGTTGGAATGGCCGTTCTCTTCAAACTCAAGAACTTGTCTTCAAGACTTTTGCAAAAGAAAAAAAAAAAAAATGAAGCTTCCATGAGGTTGAATAGCTTGAGTTGAAAATGTGCTTTGGATGGAAAAATGTCCTAGCAACAGGTCACTCTGTGGTGCCCTGGGGGGTTTAGCCGGAGAGTGAGATTGTGTTACTTATGGTCCGAACCTGGTACTGAAGGGGCCCAATGAGTTCGCAAGCTTTACCACACCAGGTTTGTGAATCTAGACTGGTAGCTGGCACAGAGTCTCCTACCCTCAGTGCCATGACCCTGGTGGGCAGTTTTCTGGGATGGTTGGAAGAGATAGGTAGGGCATCTAAGCAGCTGTCCTGCTTGCTGTTCATATTTTCCAGAAAACTTTTTACTTCTGAGGAGCAAGGTGGGGGTCGGGTTATCATGGAACGAAGATGCAGGCCATCGTGAAAACTTTCTCTTCCCTTGGCTTTCCTCTTCTTGCTCTCTCTGCTATTCTGGGGCCTGCTATTCTTTTGCAAAATGTCAATTATTGCTCCTGTACTTAGGTCAGATTCACCCAATAAAATGCCAACCCTGAATTGATCCGTTCACCTTCACAAATCCCATAAATCCTACCCCTGCACTGTTGGGTGCTGCTAGAGATAGTCAAATAACTATGTTTTCTTGGTCTCCAACATCAGTTTGGCCTTGCAGCCTTTCTGGGTTTCTCCAGCTAGCTCCCTGCCATTCTCCTCCCAGGAAAACTTTCCTTTCTTCTTAAGTCCCTATTCATCACCTCTCCCAACCCTCAGGACTAATGAACTTGATCCTCACCATGATGAAGACAAAAGTCATTGGGTAGGAACTCCTTCAAATTCTAACCCACCCCCTCTCTCTGACCTGTAAATTTCCCCACACTCTGCCTGGCCTTGTTCCTTCTTTCAAGTTTCTATAAGATGTAAGTCCTTCCTCTTGACCATGGCCATCCCCACCCTAGTTGCTCAAGATTCCACTCCCCACTCGTAGGAGCCTCAATCTATCCTCCCTCCTCCTATATTTGCAGTATCTCCCATTCTCATAGTACGTTCTTACTCGTATTTACACATGTTCAGATGTCTCCCACCTGAAAAGCAACGCACAAGCCCATCCTTTGACCCCATGTTTCCTTCCAGTCATGGCTTTTTGACCCTGATTTTCTTCTCAGTCAAGATTCTTAGAGTTGTCTGAACTGAGTGTCTCCATGTCCTCATCTTCTACCTCCTCATCTTATCACAGTTTTGTCTCTGCCCTGCTGCCACCATACTATTGAAACTCTTCTCCCCAGAGATGACAATGCTCATCTTACCATCAAATCCAATGGCCACTTTAGTTTGTATCTGACTTGTCTTCTCATTGGTATTCGGTCCTTTCTTCTTGGAAGACTTTCTTTGATGCCAAGCTCTCTTCATTTTTTTTTTTTTTTACCTCCCTATGTGTTCCCCAGAGAAGATTTCACCACAGAGTAAGTACTTAATAGATGTTTGAACAAAGAACTTGCATTTATTATCCCTTTATTCCTGTTTTCTGTTTTTTTCTCTTTGTTTTTTTATTCTTCCTTGCTGTGCCATGGATCGACCAGCTTCTTGCTCTCTGGTGGAAGATGGGGAGGAATTCTGGGCCCCTACCTTACCTTGCATGACATAAACCCAGTGATCTGAATATCTATGGGAAGTCTACTCAAGGGAAATGGAACCCTGGCCCCAGCCCTGATGTGTGGTCATGAAACCAGCTGAAGGGAAGGAGCCGTTGAGTGCAAGTCCATGAGCTGGATCATAATTTTCAGGAAGTGAGAAGGCACTTTGGCAACATGTTATCAACACCTCAAAACTAGGGGCCATATCTGCTTTCTTCTTTAAAACCCCTCAAAATACTTATTATCTTTGAATAATTTTGGCAGCTGAAATCCCCCAACAAGTGACTCTATCTGGAAATTATGAAATGCAACTTTAAGCCTAATTTTTGGATAAGTCAACATCTTCTTTCTATTAACAGAATCTGGCCCAATGGAGGTAAGCAAGAAGTTTTGTACAACTCTACCTCTGTTCTTTTTTTTTTTCCTGGCATTTTGGTAGCATTATAATTGCCCATGGTCATGGGGAAGGAGATAGCAAAATAAGTAAACTAAAAATATATTTGAATTATGAAGAGCATACTTGATGCCAAGAACCATGCTATGTGCTTTACATATATCAGGCTAATCTTCAGGTCTATAGGTAAATATTATTATACCCATTTTACAAATGAAAAAAAAAAAACAGGTTAAGAGGAGCCTTAACCATGTAGGCCATGTAGATAGCAAGTCAGAGGGCCAGGATTTGAACCAGCTCTGATGGCCCCATAGGCCTCCACGTGCTACTCTTATCAAGGTCAGCACTGACCATCATACTGATGAACCCACCAGGTACAATAACCTGGACCAGTAATATTTACCCAGAGGTGCTGATACATTTATATTTAACTACCATAGATCTTATGTGCTGTTCCTCTCTGTGGAGGGTGCTAGAAACAACAGAAAGAGTAAATAAAGGAGGATGAAAGAAGAGAAGAGGGTAGATCCTTTCTCAGTGTAGATCCTCATTCAGTCATTCAATAAAACCATTTATTGAGCAAGGAATTTTACTAGGTACTTGGGAGACTCACAGATAAAGGAAATCCTATTCCTACCATCAGGGAGTTTATAATTTAGAAGAGGAGATAAGGCAATTGTCCAGAATTGCAAAGTTATGAGGAAGAATGTGATCTATGCCAAGGAGAAGTTCAAAGGTCTCTGCAGGTGAGGAGAGTGGACTGATATTTGGGAGCTGTGGGGGTCAGGATTACATCACCAAGAATGGACACTTCCAAGAGCACAGAAGATTCACTGTGCTTGGTGGGCGGGGGGTGGGGGCGAGGGGTGGGGGGATGCACACCCATGTAGGAATAAACCCATAGAAAGGACAGAAACAGTGGAAAAGAAAGAGGGGCAGGGAGAAACAAATGTTAACTATGAAGTTAAATTTTATTTTACAGTAGTCCTAAACTATTTTTTTCCCTCTCTCTCCCACTCTGTGCCTGGAAAAAGACAGCCATAAAGGAAAGAGGGAGAGAGAGAAGGAACACATGTGAAGATCTGATTCAGAGTCAATCTTTGGCCACTGAAATCATCTGGCCCAGATGAGAGATGCCACAGTCCCTCCAGTGTTTGACTGCCACAGGGCAGGGCCCTTAGGAATGCATCACCAGGAGGAAATGGAGGCTCATTTAAATAACTCTAAAGCCAGATTTCAACTGAGATTGCCCCGAGGGTGCTTGGAGAACCAGGAGCAAAAGCAGATAATAAGCAAAATGGCTTGGCTTTTTAATTTTTTTTTGCTCCCATCTTCTATCACAGAGCTTGACAGACAGGTCTTTCTGTCCCAGTGTATATGCTTTCCTAGGGTCCAGCAGGGAAGGATGGGCTTATTAAACTGGGATCAGATCTGAAGGGTATGTAGTTTCTATTGTGGGGTTGTCAGGACAAAGAGGGCGAACAAAGAGGAAGATAACGGGCATCTGGAGCATTTGCTGAAGCATGAAGAAGGGCCAAAAATATCCATACTGATCGCACCCCTGTCAGATTTGTGCCACATTCTTATGTCAGTGAATCACTTCTGCTCATTGAACCTTAAACGCCAGACAAAGTGCATGTCCCCCAGTCTCCAGGTAGCCCTGTTTGGACTGCCCGCAAGGATGTTTTGAGGATGGGGCCCCCAGACTTGCAGGGCACTGACAGCAGTGGGAATAAATCTATTTGCCACATTTGGACTTGATGTGCGGTTTCTAGGATTAGTGGGAAAATATTTCTATGGGTAAGCGTGGTGTTTCCTCATGAGCTTCATTTGAAACTGGAGGGCTCATTTCTGTCCCCACTCTGTGAAGTTTGGAAGAGAAAGGTAGGGCAACAATTGAAGGGCTGATGTGTTTGTTGGGTCAAAACTGGGCCCAGCAGATATCTGACCGGTTCTAAAATTGTCCTTTTGCTCTCTGGCTCTTTCCCAAAAGTGAGCCACATGTTTTATTGCTGTCATCTGTTTGTGTTTCAGACATTTATCGCTCTGGGAGGCTCACACTGCCAAACTTGGTTGTTCATGCCCAGCGCTCCTCTCTGGGGGAAGAACGACTTCTGTCAAACTGTGAACTGCCTTATAAACAAGACTGATCTGTGAATACAGAAGTGGATCCTCAAAGCCTCTGCTCGAACTGTGGTCAGACTAGTATGGAGGGCATTTGGTCTGAAGTCCAGTCTCATGCAGAGTTTCTGGCATAATCCCAGTCCTTCCTGCTTCCTGAGCTGCCTTCAGGTTCAGCTCTGGTCACATCTTCTAGACTGAGAGCTGGCTGTGCCCCTCCCCCACCACAGCTAGCTTCTCTGGGTCTCTCTAAAATGGTGCCTTGGCCATTTAGGACTTCACATGTTAAGGAGGAAAAAACAGGTTGTTGGATGAAAGATCAAGGGACAGTGAATATACTTCACCTGGGGCTCATTGCCATGCAGGGTCAACTTGCTCCAAGAAGGTAAGATGACTCTGGATGACGTTGAGTAGTTAGAAGTATAATCCTTAGTATTTTAGTGTTCTCAAAAGACCAAAACCAAACCAAACCAAACCAAACCAAAACAAAAAACTATGTGCAGAAAGAACAGATTATGTTAGGATATAAAAACCCTTGTATTTCAAAATGTGTATGTATATGTGGGTGTCAGGAGAATAATATTGGGTCAGTTTCTGAATAGCATACAGTCTTTCATTCAACAAAAAGTTATTGAATGTCTACTAAGTTCCAGGCACTGTTCTGTACTGTGAAGATACAAAAGTGAACAAAATAAAAATTTTTCCCACGTGGAGGCAGGAGAGGGGAATAAACAAATAGTCAAATTATGACACTTCATATGACATACAGTAATAGGTTTAAGAAGAAAACAAAAACAGAATGAGATGTAGAGAATTCTAGAGGCAGAAGAAGGCTTACAATTTTAAATATGATGGTTGGGACAGGCCTCACAGAGAAGGTGGCATTTGAGAAAGACATAATAGAGAGGAACAATCATGCAGCTATCTGGGGAAAGGGCTTTTTAGATGTTCATTCATAATAAAATGTATTTAAAAATATCCAACAAATATGAATTTTTTGTCAGTGGCCCTCAGTCTAAAAACTTCACCTATCAGGGACACATGGGTGGCTCAGTCGTTTAAGTATCTGCCAGGTCCTGATCCCAGGGTCCTGGGATTGAGTCCCACATCAGGCTCCCTCTCTCCCTGCTTGTGTGTGCACACTCTCTCTCTCTAATAAATAAATAAAATCTTAAAAAAATAAAAATAAAAGCTTCACCTATCTCCTTGAGGCTTCATATTTTGCAAGAACACTGAGACAGAGGGACCAGCCACACCCTGGGCAGGGTGAGTCCCTTTCCAAGTAAAACAGAACCTTCCTCAGGGAAGAATCAGGAAGTTTCTGAGTGGCGAGGGGCACAATGGAGCAACTGTGTATCTTCAAGCAAAACCACATACACATCAAGCAACCAAATTAAATGATGGAAACAGGATAGGGGCTCTCACCAAATGGTAACCTTTTATATCCTATTCTTTCCTACTTTCATCCAATTTTCAATAATGTTCGATTCAATTCAGATATAAACTGTTATCAAATGTGTGAATAAATGGCTCCCAGATTCAACACCAAATTGTGCATGCTGTTCTCTAGACACTTGCAGGCAAAACAGAGGAAAGAACACATGACTAGCCCAGGTCTTGTCTTCAAGGAGGGCCCCACAGAATTAACTCCAGGGAGTAACCTATGTAGTTAGTAAAAATGAGCACACTTCATCCTCTACTACAAAAACATATGGAAATTGGTCACTCTCTGAGAGGAGAACACAATGGCCCCATTCTGCTGCCGAGGTCCCACGGCACCTAACATAAGAGGAATGACACTCTGAGCACCATGACTTCTCTCAGAGGCCTTAGGATTCATTTCTCTGCCCTTACCCTGACAACCATCAACCAAAGAAATGCGGGCAACACCCCACTGCCCAATGTTAGCAATTCACAGAGTTCCCCAATGTAAAAACTCATGTGATCAGAATCCATGGCAGCTAAAAACCCACACAAGAATCTTTTTTTAGCAGACACAGTGGAGCTATCCAGCCTGAGGTGAGGAATTGTGTGTGTGTGGCAGGGTACTGAGGGCAGGGTGCACCGGTGTGTGTTTGGAAAGGAATTTGTGAGAAAAGTCAGTGGAAGGTGCCTCAAACTCTAGCAGAGTCCCTTTGGTGATTTCCTAAGTCTATTTGCCTCAGTTTCTTCATCTCTAAAACAGACTATGGAAACAGTCTGTGTGTTATGAGAGTTAAATGAGTTAATATTTGTGAAGCATAACAGTTCCTGGAATATAGTAAGCACTTCATAATAAGTCTTTTTATTATTCTCAAGGAACAAGGAAAGATCTGCACCTCTATTCTTTGCCTTTCTGTGTATTTTCTGAATTTTATGAAACCCAATCTCAAATTCTGCTGAAAAAGGACTGCAAGATGAAAAAAGGAAAGGCATAAGCTCTCTCTATGGAAAACAGAAGCTTATGGAATGTCTGATTGAGCCATGTTTCAGGTACACTTCATCCTCCCCTCCCCCTCCTCTCCTCCTTCTCCCTGTCCTCCTCCTACTTCTGTGTCTTCCTCCTCCTTTCTCTTTCTCCTCCTTCTCCCCCTTCCTCCTTCTCCTCCTCCTCTTCTTCTTCTTCCTTCTCCCCCTTTTAGAGAGGAGGGAAGTGGGAATTGTAATTCTATACATATTTTAAAGAGTACCAAACATTAACAGTATTGTTTTGTACAGTCAATTTTATTTTAGATTTGCCCACATATTTACCATGCTCATTGTTTTCCATTGCTTCCTGCATCTCCAACCTTCTATTTGGATTATTTTCTTTCTAACCTTCTCTTCTATATCTTCTATATTCTCTATCCATTTGACTCTCTTCTTCATTCTATAATATTTTCTTCTGGTTTATCTTCCACTTCACTGATACCTTCTTCATCTGTGTCTAACCTGCTCTTTTACCCATTTATTGAGCTCATAATTTTGGCTTTATGTTCTTCAGTTCCACAATTTCTATTTGCTTCCTTCTCAAATCTTTTTTATCATCTTTCATACCTTCTAAATTTTTTCTGAAGTTTTTGAGTTTTTGGTCCCTTTTTTCCCCTTGAACATAGAAAGTTATCTTAAAGACTATTTCTGGTAATTGCACCATCTGGAGTCCCTCTGCATTTATGTGTGCTTTCCACTGTTTCTTGCGGTTTTCATTTATGTTGTCTTGTCTCTTCTTTTGTGCCTTGATATCTTTAATTTTTGTACTTGAAATTGTACTTGAAAAACTATAAAAATTATATGAGATCTTTTCTTCCAGTAAAGTTTATTTCTTCTTTTTCCAGGCATCTGGGTACACTAGCACTCTTGGATCATCTCAATCCAATTTCAAGGACTAGGATTTGCTGTGCCACCAAGATTATTTGAAGCTGAGCTACAATCCACTTTAGGACTGACTTGTCTTTCTTCTGGTATTTCTCCCTTCTGGGTCTCCAAGATTGAAGGGTTTGCCAGAGCCTCCCACACTTGGTGAGCCTTCGACACCTATTTTTTGTCCTCCTAGCCCCATGAGGCTTCTGTCCTATTTTTGATTTGGTTTGATTAAATCTTATTTTGGTTAGCTTCTTGATACCTTCAAGAAGACTTTTAAAATAGTTTTTCAGATTTTCTAATTGTCTTCGGCGAGAGAATTTGTTCAACTTGACCCAAGGGTACTATTATTTGTCACTCCTTCCACTGAGACATTTTTCTGGGGTTCTGTAAATGGTATGGCTGAAAGATCACTCCACAAGTCTTGTCTTTACTGCTAATAAACAGTATGAATTTTGGCAAATAACCTCAGCTTTCTGGATTTTATTTCTCTTTTACATCAGGAAATTCAATTAGATGATCCTTAGTCTTCCTTCAAAGTCCAAAATTTTATGATTCCTTGGCTTAGGACTTTGCAAAGAGAAAAGTATAATACATTAGGAACAGAGTTCCTCAAACTTGTGGGAGTTTAAACTGACTAAAAATACCAGACATGTTTGCTTTATTGTAATCCCAGTATTTTTTTAGGAAAATATTTCCTGATATTCAAGCTAGTGACTGATTTCATCATTCTTTTATCTGAGGATGGAGGAAGCCTGAAGCCCATCTGCATCATCAAGATCCACTCAGACGGTAGCAACCACTCCAGCTTTTTAGAAGAGAAAATTTAGGGTAAGTAATCGTTGGCCAGGTACTGGGGAATTCTAAAGGTGAAAAAGGAACTCGTAGGTACTAAGTGCTTCGTTGTAGCTATCTCCCCTCGAGCTGGATGATCAAAAAAAAAAAAAAAAAAAAAGAGGATGGAATTACTAAAGCATAGAAGCTTGGAAGAAGGGTCTGTGGAGACAAAACTCAGACTTCTGAGTAGGGGACCTGCTGGTGCCGGTGTTTTAGGAACTTTAAGCAGAGTCCTCAGGGGCTGGAACTCAGCTTTTGAGGAGAGTCCCTGTTGGATAATCAGGTGTTGCTGACGGGGCACAATCAGGCTGGTTCTGAGTGCTGGAAGAGTTGCCAACTGCAATCAGTGACTGCTACAGGAACAAACTTCTGTCCAGGGAAAGACAAACACAGAAAGGAGCCAGTCTCTTCTCTCTCATCCAGCCTTCCAGCCTCTCTCTACTGCCTCCAACTGGCAGAACCTCACGTAGAAACTGCGGGCAAAGGAGAAACCCTGCCTCAGCATCACAAAGGTGATTATAAAAGGAGGGGTTTACACTTGACAGACAATATTTTAATAACCAGCACACCATCTTTGCAATCTGCACTGACTCTGGTTTATTTTGTCATGCTGTCGCTGTGGATTATTGGAGTTTTAAAATAATAAGCTGTGTTTATGCCCCAGGTGTTTATGTTGTTTTACTTGGACATACTAGGTACACTAATAGCAAAAAATAAAGGAGCAAGGCTTCAGAGCAATAATTGAAAAGATAATCACTTTAGGAAGCAAAAGCTTATTTCTTATTCCCATTTTCAACCTATCTATATGTTACTATTTAATAAATTACCTTGTCTTAGCTCATACAACACTCACTTCACTGTATTGTAATATACCATTAGAAAACAATTCTTGCCCCTATATTCCCAAACTAGCAACATTTGAAAGCTCATTTTACTGAGTCTCTGAAGGGTCTCTATGATTCATATACTCGAACATGAGCTTCTGCCTAAATACACAGACTCCAAGGGAGCCTTCCCTCAAGTGACCTGTGATTAATCTGGTTACTTGTAAACAAATAAGCTTCCTTCTGCTTTGGTTTGCTGCATTTCTCTGTCCCTTCCTTTCTTTGCCACTATAAAAGGACTGGCTCACATTGTGTTAAAAGTCAAATTTCATTTACAATGAACTCTGCTGTGGTATTTCAATTCTTTTTATTATTGTGGCGTTTGTTATATCTAGTAATGTTTGTTGTTATTCAACTATTTAATTGGGTTTCCCGAATCCTTGTGTTACACTGGAACAGTGATGTTTATTTTGTAATAAATGAGTTACTTCTTTTTTTTTTTTTTTTAAGATTTTATTTATTTATTCATGAGAGACAGAGAGAGAGGGAGAGAGAGAGAGAGAAGCAGGCTCCCAAGGAGCAGGGAGCCCGATGCGGGACTCGATCCCAGGACCCCGGGATCATGATCTGAGCTGAAGGCAGACGCTCAACCATCTGAGCCACCCAGGCGCCCCAATGAGTTACTTCTATATGGTAGAATGGTCAGGGGATTTTCCAAACCAGCTGAAGAGATGAGAGCTCTGTGTTCTAGAAATTTATACCCTCCAATATCAGCATGAGTACCAATACATTTACCAATATAGAGCACCCGGCATAAGCCAAGTCCAAAGCAGAGCATTATAGCCATTAAACGTGGACTTTGCTATCTGTTAGGAATAATGATATGAAGAAGGACCTCAAGGCATGACGTGCTTGATACCACCATTTGTTAATCAGGCTTCTCCAGTTGCAAACAATAGAAACCCTGTCCAGTAAATTTAAGTAGACACAGAATTTACTGTAAAATATTTAGCAGTGCACAGATTCTCTGAAAGGGCCAGAGCAACAGTCTTGGAGGCAATGCATCAAGGAACAGTGCCCAACACTAGTACCATTCCAGTGAAAATTGCAAAGGCCCTCTAATGAAGGGGCCATTAGAGGTCAAGCAAGATGGTAAGTTCTAGAAATCTGTATGACATCGCACCTATGCTCAACAATAGTGTATTGCACACTTAAAAAATTGAGAAGGTAGGTTTTATGTTAAGTGTTCTTGCCACAATAATATAAAAATTTAAAAAATACATAAAAATAAAAGGAGCCCAAGGTATAGACACTGTAAATTGTTCTTTTGACACTGAGTTCTGGCCTCTACCAGTAGAAATGTTCCCTCTAAGCCTGAAGCGGTCTGGGTTCTGGACAGCATTTCTTTCCGGTATAGTCTTATGTGACCACATCTGGTTGGTTGAGTCTAGCTCACATCCCCTGTGCCCTAGCTGCCAAAGAGGCTGAAAGAGCATGTTTCTGCCTGCACGGAAGGCTGAAGGAGCAAGTCTGGGAGGCACTGACTCATAAGATAGGGAATTCCCAAGCACAGGAAGAATGTTTAAAGGTACTGGCGACCAAAAAGAATGGAAAATGCCTAAGTCATTTCTCAGCGTGTGATACTTAGCATCTGCATCCTAATAACTCAGGGCGCTGATGAAAAGGAAGATTTCTGGGCCCTGCAGCCAAATCCAATGAATTAGGAACTCTGCAAGGGAATCAGCAACCTACATTTTCCAACAGGCTCCTCGGAGGATGGTGATGAATGCTACTGAGTGAGAGGCCCATATGCAATTTATATTTTCAAAAGCACTTTGAAAAATTGTATTTGATTTACTTTTAGAAGTGAGTAAGAAAAAAGCTATTAACTGCTGCCTCAGTCAGAGATCAACATCTCTGTAATTCTATATAGAAAAGCCTTCTGCTATGGACAAGAGAAATGGTAGATATTTGCTCTTCTTTCCTCAGGAGGGGCCTCAAAGGAGAGGACAGAAGACAGTATGACAGTGTGTTCCGGAGCACGGACTCTGAAGCTGGACTGCTTGGGTTTGAATACACTTTATCCCAATTAGTGGTGTGGGGCAGACTATATTTTCCAAAGATGGCCACAACAACATCACCCATCCCACATGCTATACTGGAATCTCTAAAACACTGACACGTCCCCATCAAGAGATGGAGGCAGTTTCTCCTCCTTTTGAATCTGGGTGGGCTGCTTCAGCCAATTGAATGTAGCCAAAGTAATGTTTCGTGACTTCTGAGACAAGCTCATGCAAATCTTGTGCATTTCTACCTGGTCCTCTCGGGACACTCACTCTGGGAATCCAGCCATAGTATCACGAGGAAGCCCAAGCAACCCACGAACAGGCTGACACCCTGGCTCACAGACCTGGCCCATCTCCCCAGTGACTTGCCAGCCATGTGAGTCATCTTGAAAGTGGATCCTTCGGCACCCCCGCCCAGCTGAGCTGTCCTACCTGATACCATTTAGCGCTTCAAGGACAAGTCATTCCTGCTGATCCTTGAAAAACGGTAGATTAGTGAAAAAAATAAGCGATTGTAATTGTTGCAAGCCACTAAATCAGGGTGGTTTGTTACGTAGCAATAGGTCACTGATGAGGAGATGAGTTCTTTAACCTCTTTGAGCTGCAGTTTCTCTGTGTAAATGGGGCGACAAAAATTGTATCAACTTCATAGAGTTGTAATGAGCATTATTTATTATTAAATGTAAAGCACTCAGAAAATAGCCTTACGAACTTACAATAGGTGCTGTTTAAGTGTTGGTTTGAGGAAAGGGGTAAGGGTGGATGTGATGAACACGAAGGACATAGGCAATCCAGAATTCCTTTACACATGTAGTAAAATTGCCCCAAATTTCACATATTCCAGCTGGGGCAATTTAAATTTGTAAGTACCCAAATGACAACTTTTTTTTAGAACAGAAAATTAGTTTCATTTTTAATTTTCCCTCTAATTTCAGCTAAACTAATTTCAATACATATTAATTAAACCATATTATTCATTCTTACCATGAATCATTGATTTTTATCATTTCCAAGTCAGATTTCAGAGGCTAGTTACCTGGTTCTGTTTCATAGCTCCCTTTCCCTTCGTGAATGACCCTAGCCAATTACCTCAGTTCTCTCCCGAGACTTAGTAATTTCCAAATAAGCACGTGGAAAATAAACAAATAATCAGACATGATACAAACCTTACTTCTTCCTGTTATTCCAGCACATGGTTGTTTACCAGGCAGATAACCTGTTGGGAATAGCAGAGCTGAGAATCAGAAAATCTAACACTGCAGCTTGAATATGATAAAATCTGCCTGGGCACTAAAATGTCATAGGAATGAGGTGCCAGGGGCTGGGCCATTGCTCAAGGAGACAACAGTCATAATTAGAAAGATCTAAGAGGACAGGTGACCCTTGTCAGGTCATAGTCATATAAACTTCCATCATCTAGCAGATGTCACTGGGACAGGGACAGACTGCCTAGTTAACAGGAGTCCTCTCTTTTTCCCACTATCTCAAAATACCTGCAAGACAGTGTATTCGTTCCTTATTGCTGCAGAGAAAATTGCCCCCCAAACTTAGCAGCTTAAAACAACAAACACTTATTATCCTGCAGTTTCTGGGGGTCAGGAAGGAAGGGTAGGCTTAGCTGGGTGGTCCGAGATCTTATAGGAGGTTGCGGTTAAGCCATGGGCTGGGTTAGAGTCTCATCTGAGAGCATGACACAGGAGGATCTTCTTCCAAGATCACTCACACGGTTGGTGGCAGGAGGCCTCAAGTCCTCACTGGCTGTTAGCCAGAAGCTGCAGTTCTTCAGCCAACAGGTCTCTCCATAGGGCTACTCACAACACGGCAGCTTGCTTCCCATAGAGCAAGTGGTTCAGGAGTGAGAGACAGAAACTTAGAAGGAAGATGAAGTATTTTCTTTTTTTTTTAAAAAGATTTTATTTATTTATTTGACAGAGAGAGACACAGTGAGAGAGGGAACACAAGCAGGGGGAGGGGAGAGGGAGAAGCAGGCTTCCCGCCGAGCAGGGAGCCCGATGCGGGGCTCGATCCCAGGACCCTGGGATCATGACCTGAGCCGAAGGCAGACGCCCAACGACTGAGCCACCCAGGCGCCCACTGAAGTATTTCCATAACCTAATCTTGGATATGACATGGCACCCTTGCTACAGTATTGTATCTGTGTCACTGAACAACCCTGGTATGGTGTGGGCTGGGATCACACAAGGTATGGATACCAGGGGCCACGGATCACTGGGGCCATGTTCATGACTACTTACCCCAGACATCTCTGTGTGAAAACTTCTTTTCTTTGTGTTCCTTTCAAGTCTTCTCTCAATGGTTATCTTAATCATATTTCATCTGTATCAAAGTATGGGCGGAAAGCTAGAGGATGCTTGAAGCACCCTGGCATTTCCCTGGACTCCAGTCAAGTCATGTCAGCAGCTCTCCAGCCAGGCACTACCATGTGCATGGCTGTGAGCTGGACACCACATGGGCTGCAGACATGAACAGCTAGGGTGCCTGTCCCCTGAGAGCTGGCATTCTTCTGAGGGCAAAGGAGTCAGACCATGCATAATTACAAGACAAGACAATATATAGCAGATACAAAATAAAGAAGTTGTGTTTACATCAAGAATGTAGTGAAGTGTTATTTATGTCTAACTTTTCATTAGTAAATTGAATGAAGACATTAGGCTAAGTGATCTCAAGAACCTGTTCAACTTTTAGTTTTCTGAGGATTGTGTGCCCAAAGAATATAGAGAGTGGAAGGAGACCTAGCCTGGCCTCATGATCAAGAAGCTTCCAGAGTTGGCCGAGATGGCCTTCTGGCGCTCAAGGAACTATGGGATGTGTGGGCTAAGAAGGGAAGGGGTGGAGGTTGAGGAATGTAGTTCATTCCCAAGTGTCAGAAGCCAGAACTCACAATTTCACTGTACTCTCATACAGTGCCCTAGCCTCTGTTTCCTGGGGACAGAGCATCAGCAGTACCTGGGGTCTTGCTAGAAATGCAGAATTGCAGTTGCTATCTGAGAGCCGCTGAATCAGTCTGCATTTTCAACAAGAGTTCCAGGTGGTTGGTACGCACATTAAAGTTGAGAAGCTCTGTTCGACAACTGTCATCGAGAGTTTGAGTGTTACCTGTGCTTCTCGATGGTATGCATGCACCCAGACCAGGCTGACCGATGGACATGGTGAGTATCTGGAACGTTCGGAGATCTCTCCCTCCCTCCCTCCCTCTATTTCTCCATCCCACTTTTTTTCCCTCCCTTCCTCTCTGCCTTTCTTCTTTCCTTCCTTCCTTCTTCCCCTGCCCCCCCTTCCTCTCTCTCTATCTACCCCCTTCCCCTCTCCTTCCATCCCTTTCTTTCTCCCTCCCCCTCACCTGCATTAGCATTATCTTTTTATTTTTCTATGGAAATATCGAAACAATTGAGACTTGTTTTTGTTTTTCTCCATCACTTGGAGCCGATCCCTTTCATCTTTGATTCAGCCAATTCCCTTCAAAGCTAAATATTAAACAGATCTGTCTCCTGACAGCTGACCCTAAATTGGGACATGCCGTGGTCCTCCCCTCGGGGGTTGAGAGCTGAGCCGACAAAGGTAGAGGAGAGACAGGACGGAGCCAGTTCCTGTCCCCTGGGGAAGCCCAAAAATCGTGTCTCTGCCTTCACATCAGCCAAACAGCCAATAGCCAAACAACCGATAGCTTCTGGAAGGCATTCTTGTAGAAATTCCTTCTTTTGCCAGAGGGTGGAAGGGTTGCTAATTGATTTTGTCTGCCTTTCAGATGGACTCAGAAAGACACAGGGTTTGGATTCTAACAGAGAGATAATGTTTTTAGATACTGGACCGAAGTTTTTATGGACGCCATGTGACCTAGCTTGGCACATTAGTACTTTTTTTTAACCAGCCTGTCGTTCTGTTCAGTGAAATAGGAGCAGTAAAGTTCATTAGTTTGACCACCTTCTAAAAAACATGCTTATTTCAAAAACCATTACTTATTCACAGCAAATTAATAAAAGAAAGCTAACTCTTCCCAAATGCTCCTAGACACAAGTGGCTCTGCCTCTCAAGGTGGAGATGGGTGGGGGGTTCAGCCCTGAAGACAGATCCCCGGCCAGAGAGAACCACCTCAGACTGCTTACAACCGCCAGGGCTTGTGCCTAAACACAGCGTGCTGCTGACTTCACATCGGAGGTGCTGCGTGCTGATCCACGAAAATCTGGAAGAGAGGAGTTGTTAGAGAAAACCGAAATGACAAAACACCAGTTTGCCTTACCATTTCATGCTCTAATGAGAGAGAGGGAAAGGGAGAGAGAAAGAGATTAACCTCGTTCAGAGCTTTAATTCCTATCCTTTTGTTTTTCTACATCACCTGCATATATCTTTCTATACTTTACATATTTCTCTAAATGGGTCTAAAATCTTTCTAGATCAAGCAAGAATAGAAGTTTCTTATTTTGATAACTGTTCAGAGTTAATTTTTATTTTTTTTAAACCTGAAGTTACTCTGGAGTTCAGTAATCAAAGGCTTTGTAACTGCTGTTAAAAACCAAGGGCTCCTCCTAGTGATACTGCTGAATCAATGCAGTGTACTAATTCCAGGTACATTTGTTGTTGTTGTTGTGTAACAGGTCCATTACCCTTGCTAAATATGTACTGAGAATCTATGAGTTCTCAGACCAGTAAGGGATGGATTTTAGCAAACTGCAGTAACTCTTTCTGGCCACTAGGGGCCATTGGACTAAATTATCTTCCCACTTCAAGGCAGAGTTCCCCAGTGGACCACCAGGGCGTAAAAGGAAGACTTGCTCCCACTCCAAAGTGGGATATTCTTAGGGGTAAAATCAGGCTTATCATATTCAACAGTTCGGTAGTTCTCTAATTTGGTTATCATTCAAAATGTCTTCAAAAGGGAAACCATGTATATTCCCTCAGTATTAGTCCTAGAACCAGTTATTCTACAATAGTGATGCACCTACAAAGAGATTGCTCTGGCTTACTTATAATCGTCAGCAAAAGTGGAGTAGAATGAAAACAAAGAAGCTGACATTCCTTTTACTATTATCTGCTGGAGCCACGATTGCTTGCCTACTCCTTACCCTAACAAAGAACTGTAGCTACAATCACTACTGCCCCCCTTCCAAGCCCTCCATCTGCTACCCCCTTTTATCCTCTGGCTAAGATGAGAAAGATTGCACCAGGTGCTCAAGGGGGAGAAAAGTGTTATTTTCTTTCTCCTTCCCTGCCTGGGATGATTTATTAAGCAGTACCATTGCAGGCCAGGTACACGAGGCACCATCATCTTTTCGAAAGTGCTCAGCAGAATTTAGAAGACACCAGCTCCCTGGTTTTACCGATGTTTGGCACCAGAAAGGACTATTGGACACTACAGGTAACTGCACAGTTCCTGGAGACCCAGGTGGCTTTGCGGCATTGGCTGGAACACGACCAAGGCTCGGCCGCCTGCAGGAAGGCCTCTCCTCTCTTCTGATGAGGTTACAAGATGGTTCGTCTGTGAACGTGTGGAAATAGCTTTGAAAGGAAGTACCGCAAGCTGGTTTGTTGTCATTGTGTTTGACTAGTGTTGAATGCAAAATGGACGTGTCCTCCTCATAATTAAAGTTGTCATCTCCAGGTTTTATTCAGTTTTAATCATGCTTGAACTCGCAGATTTGCCTTAAAGCTTAGATGTTTCATCTCAAAAGGCAACTGGCTGTGTGAGCAGAGCAGAAAATCCGGTAGCAGGCTAGAATTTTCTTCCATAAAGCGCTGTGTTATCGCAATGCGGTCCCTGTCATCTGGACAGCCTGTTCCCGCCACGTAGGGTGATTGCTAAAGACAGGACTTCAGGACTGGTGGACATTTTCCCTTCTTCTGATGCCCACTGTGTTGGGATATCAGGGTGAGGACTGAATTTTCTCGGTTGGAGTCTTGCTGTGGTTGCAGCTTTTTTATGGAATGGTGGGGGAAGTCAAGTTTGACCAGTAGGATGTGGACTGCAGGCAGGAGCTCTGCCTGCAAATTATAGCAAGGTCTGAGCTCGCAGGGCCTGGCAGAGACAAGGTGGCCATGGTTGGCTTGGGCCCTGAGCCAGGGCCCTTACGGCGCAGGAGCCGAGCTGGGGCTTCCTCTCTGGGCCACCGCAGCTCGGCCCATGCTTGGATGACAGACAAGCTCTTTGCTGCTTCTCCTGAATCATGGAAACAAACAGGCTGGGCCAGGATGGAATAAATGAAGCCGAAGATTAAAGAACATTTTCAAAGAGATGTGAATTAGCGATCTGGAGAAGCCGATTTTGTCTTTCCCACTCTCTTTTATTTCAAAGTATCCTCTTGTCGGCCTTCTCCTTTCAGCCTTGGGCCCGTTGGCTGCTCAGGCAGCTCAGACCTCTGCAGGGACTTCTGGAGGCAGAAGTGCAGGGAGGACCCGGAGCCAGAACCCTGTCTGTAGGCTTCTTCATCTGGACCGAGAAAGTGCTCAGGGTCTGTACCTACTGCAGCCTGTAGTCTTCCTGGAGAGCTGAAAGGAAAGAACAGGGACACTCACAGAGCCCAAGTTTCCCTGGTTAGTTCTACACTCTACTCCTTCCTCTCTCCCTACAAACTCCAACCCCCCGGGATGTCAGGTTTTTTTTTTTTTTTTTTCAAGATCCAATTGAGCTCACCATGAACTGCCCATGGCGAGAGCATCAATCTGTCTGTCTCTTGAGACAGTCTCGGGTGTGTTTATGAAATGAGCCCCGAAGAGTCCAGTTTCACAATCAACCATGTGCCTAAAAATAGGAGAGGTTTTGTTCCAAGATAATTTTGTCTTTAAACAGCAAGATCAACAAAAGATGCCTTCAGGGAAGTGGTGGTCCTACACTCAAGTCCAGTGAAACTCTGCACTCCCTCTCCGAGAAAGGGCAGGGATGTGGCTCCAACACGATTCTCTTCCCATCTTCTCACGCTCACCAACAGTAGGGATGAAGCCCCAAACAGTAAATTATGACTGGAAGCCATTAGGACCCTATCACCTGGGGCCAGTGGTCCTATTTAATGAGCTATCTCAGGGCAAGGCGTGGTATAATTGGTTGGAAAGCTTTTTATGAAGCCCAGAATGCTGGTTGCCAAGCCTCTTTTTGTCTAAATTTTTAAATCCCTGGATAATTCCCTGGAAATGTAATCCGGATGTTTCTGACTCATGTATTTTTAAACCTGCCCCATTATTGTTTTCAAAAGGCATTTGATAAAAATTCAGACTGAGCTTTTTTTGTCTTTATCCAGTCAAAGACTCCTGTAAATTAGATTCCCAGAAGTCAGGATGGGTTGCTGTCAAGTCTGACTATTTCTGTCTTGTATTTGCTTACTTCTTTCTTACTAGTCTTGTTAAATTTCCAAAGAAGCCAGGAAAGAGAGGTGTTATACCATACCATACTACTTTTAGGGTGGAGCATCCTTCCTTTGAGCGGGCAAACTGGGATCCCATCAGTAAGCAATGAGGTAGTATGGAGTTTCTAGCAAGTCAGCTTAGGGAAGGGAGTAAAAAAGACTAAAACAAAACTGAATATCAATTCTCAGGTTCCTGCTGCGTTGTAGGAAGCACTTTCTATTCTAGCTGGTAGATATGGAGACAGTTTGGTTTTGCTGTTATGTCAGTGGGTAACAGATCCCCAAACACAACTCAGATTCAGTATGAGGTTTTGGAGTCAAAGATGGATAGGATAGATCTCCCAGTAGGTAGGGAAGAGAATCAATATTTACTAAGAACAGACCAACTACGTGCCATACCCTATACATACTCCACTTTCCAAGGCTGTGATTTTGTTTGTGTGGGCAGAGTTTTGTGGAATTGGTTTGAAAGTTCTAGCAAAAGATCTGAAGGAAAGTCCTAAAAAAAAAAAAAAATCCTCCAATTTCCCTGCAGAAGGTCATCCTCATCCACCAAGCACACAACTTTGAGAAGGATGCATAGAGAATGGTAAATGAAGAGCAGGCGAGGACTCAATCAGTCCTTGAAGTAAAGGGAACGAAGAATCCCACATTCTTCCCAAAGGGATTTAGCTATGCCTCTGTGCAGTACTAATGCAGGTCTGGAAAATATGGAAGGAGGAAGATTTTTCTGTTCAGTACTTTATTTGTGCCAATGACAAGGTTTCTAATGCTTTTCAAACCAGCAGCAATTGACTCTGTTCAAAAGGGCTGATAGTAAGTGGGTGCTCTGTCCCCCAAAAGATTCCAGAATCCCACATTGTCTGTATCAGGCCATCCTGATTCAATTACCTTTGCTCTGATGGACAGAAAATATAACTCTCTATAGATATGTGTTCTAAAAGTCCTTTAACTACCCTGATTTTAAAAAAGAACATGTTTGCCGGATTGAACTAAGATGCTGGATAAGAATGGACAGTGTGGTTACAACAGATAAAAATAGGAATAAAAGAGCTCATGAAAGTGGGAATGCTTTTCTTTTTTTTTAAACAGTTGACTCACACAAGAAATAAACCCCACAGCCATGTTTATGTTATAGACTTTGTAGAACATTGCTTCCTAAGAAATGAAGGTTTCCATTTCACTGAATCTACTGGAGCATATATTAATCTCCTTTTTATTTGGGGAGGAAGAGAAACACATGACAGAAAAGGTATGAAGTGATTGAAATGTCCTTTGCTGTTTCCCCAAAGCATGATTAAACATAAGATTAACCTCATAATATAATCTTATGAATATCTGTGTTTGACATGAATCATAACGATGACAGTAGTAACTTCTACTTGTTGAGCATTTATCCTGGCCCTTTGACATAAATTACTTCATTTAATCTTCTGAGTAATCCTATTGAAAAAAATTGAGACTCAGATTTGAAATAATTTTTCTAAGACCACATCCATAATGCAAAGATTTGCATTTCATGTCTCTTTGACTCAAAAATCCACACTAATCCACGCCTCTTGTTTTTAAAATGGCATTGACGTATAAAGGGAAAGGGAACAGGGGTTGAAAGGCGAGAGCCATTGACAACTGTTCAATACCTGGTCTACATCAGGTATTTTAAACATATTTTCAAATGTCCAGATTTACATAATTAATAAGTAGGTGGGCTGGGATTTAACACTAAGTGGATCTGCTTCTGTAGTTCGCCCATGTTCTCTCACCCGGACTTGCTGCCTAATATCCTTGAAATCGAGTTACTTTATGTGAATTTTTAAAATTGAAATATGATGGATGAGTAAACAAACAAACAAAACACCCCCAAAATTGAAATATGTTAGATTAGGAACCACCTATTTTTGAATCTAACTAAAAGCAATATTGGGAATTAAATTTCAAACATTAATGTTCTGATTATCCATTGCTGCATAACAAACTATCCCAAAGTATAGTGGCTTAAGAATAACAATTTATTATTTTTATAATCCTGATTCTGTGGGTCAGAAATTTAGGCAGAGCACAGCAGACATGACTTGGTTCTGCTCCATGATGTCTGGGGCCTCAGCTGGGGAGACCTGAATGGCTGGAGAGTAGAAAGGCTAAGGACTGAATAAGCATTTCCTTCTCTCTCTCTCTCTCTCTCTCTCTCTCACACACACACACACACACACACACACACACAGCCTCTCTAAATGGTAAGCTTGTGTTTCTTCTAGTATGGTGGTCTCAGGCTAGTTGGACTCCTTAAATGGCAGCTCAGAGCTTCAAGAGTAAGTGTTCCAAGAGGTAGGAAGTGAAAACTACTGGTGTCTTAAGTCCAGGATATCCAGAAATGGGGTCCATAGTCTGTTTCTACTAGATTCTACCATATTTTGCAGGTCAAAACAGCCACAAAGCCCACCCTGATTCAAAGGGAAAGAATAGTGACCCTACCTCTCAATGGGAGGAGTACCAAAGATTTTGGGGTCAATTTTTAATCCACCACAGTTAACGTCAAGATTGTCTAAATACATTCATGTTGGCTGAATCACTGATATTATTGTGACAGACTATGCATTGAACTGTTTTTCCCTCTAGGCACTATCCAAACTTGTCAATAGATATTAATATTAGCCAACTACTATAGATATAAATCATCATTTGGTCTTTATTGTGCCTACATGTGAAGATCTTAGAATGTATCTGAAGGGAGGGGTAAAGGAATATTTATTAGTAGGTGACCATGTCCAAAGCAACCATGGAAGGCAGTTTGCCTAGCATGGTTCATTTAATCCTCTCAGTTACCTTAATGAATTATGCCCATTTTATAGACAAGGAAGCCAAGCCTCAAAGAGACCCAAAGTGGTTTCGAAATATCAACATCCTTGGTACCTCCACATCCTGCAAACATTCAGGGTCATTCTTCATTTAAAACTTAAATTCAAATCACTCTGGCCCATCTCCCATCCTATGTGTTGGAGGACTCCAACATCTGCAAACTCTTGAAGACTTAGGTCTCTTCCTTGTTCTAATTTCCTGTTTCTGCCAAATTCTTGATCAGATCTTGTCTGTCTCCAGTTATTGGTCACATCTTTTTACCCTATCCCCCGCCATGTGAATCCCAGACCCCTTTCTACTGATTCCATACAACTCCTGTTACAACAAGGCTGTTTTGAATGTATCTGGGTTATCTTGAAGTTTTGAAGGTAGTGGGGAGATCACATCCCACATGGCAGAGAAATGTCTTTTAAGTGAATACTAGGAAACACTCTTTTCTAAAGTACCTAAGCCATTTCAGTCCCTGGGAATTTCTCACTGGTCATTTGCTTGTACCATGAATGCAGGGTCCTACCCTTGTCCTCCAACCTCTTGGTCTCTGACTCCCTATAGCTTTCATCCCACTCCCCTACTGGTTGTTGCTAGAAATGAATATTCCACCAACTGGCTTTATGACAGCAATCAGGTCCCCCTCTGTCTCGCCCTGGACCTCTGCAGCCATATCCTCACCTGGTGGGGTCTGCTTCCACGTCCAGAAGGGCCATCAAAATATTTTCATGTGCGATGACATTTCTCTTCCCAATAATTCTACTGTTACCTTTTATAAAAATGAAGGTTGCCCCTCTCCCTACTACACCAAAATTAAACACAGGCCAGTCTGATTCTCTCTAGCTGTGATCCTGTCTCTGTCTCCTGCTGCCTTTGAGAATCAGAGCTAAGGCATGGGTGGCGCAATGAAGCTGGGCAAGGGTTTGCTGTCAGTGTTCATATAATGGATATGCCTTTGGATTTACCTTCAATTCAAATGAATACTTTGAAAATCTAAAATTCATTTAGCACATAAATGTGCTCCACGTGTAATAGGTATTTAGTAAAACGTGGAGAATGAGTAAGTGAATGTTAATGAATAAGAAGCCATAACGCTGGGTAGTAGAGAAAGCTTCAGTCCTTAGTCTCATAGTTTGGCAAGTAAACTAGCAAAGAATGAGTGAAATTCAGTGAGGGAAAACATGAGAATGCATTAAAACAAACACAAGCACAGCTGAGGGAGACCAAGGAAGAATTATCAATGGTCATGGATGAGGTAGAAGAAAAGAAACGGTAGCAAAGTCTACAGAAATTAGTACTGATTGGATATTTTTATAAGTTTCTTTAATAAATACTTGAAAGAATAAATGCCTTAATAAAGCTTTCAATCATTTACAAAGTGTTGCGAATGTCAGGAAGTCATAATGCAGTAAGAGATTACCTAAAGAACTACAAGAAGGATTGTTCTTGGAATTTAGACAAAGAAACTTTAGAAGTAAGGCAGCTCTGAATGAAGACAGAACCACCTAAGGAGGAAAACAACGGAATCATTTAAATCCGCATGCAACTAAAAGCCAACACATCCTTGTTTTTATGAATTTGTGTTCTCCTTAGAGCTCAGTCCTGCTATAACATCACTGAGTGACTCTGTTACACAAGATGGTGGATCATGGAAACTGTGGTGCAGAACCATGCCCCGTCTTTAGCTCTCTCAATAACCGTCCTCGGTCTACTCGAAGTACACAGTGTGGGCTGATATGTGGAAAGGAAGCTTTCCCACAATGCCAATTAAGTTAAATTTGGAGGACTCAGTCACTTTTTCCCCCAAGGGCTTAGCGTGAGCCCACTGGAAAGCATCTCGATCCCCAGATATCATACATCCCTGCTGAGTAGAAAGGATGGTTCTCCTGTGACACGGAGCACTGCTGAGGTTGTCAAACTCCTCTGACCACTCATAAATTTAGCACTTCCCTTTTCTACGTCAGCAAATCCTGGACCATGATTTTCCTTATTTCACTACATTTTTAAGAGCAAAGGGGACCAAACAAACAAAGAAAATAATCGTTCCAGTGACAAGCTATAATAACGCAATAGAAAACTTGTTTCCACATTCGATTAAACCCATTGGGGAAATGCATGTTGCAGGGTACGCTATCATCACTACTTTTGTGTACCTTTATTTTAGAATTCTTAGTCTCCTCAGAATGTCTAAAATAAACCAATTTAAAAAGCGAATGCCAGCAAATGAAAACCAATACTTACACATTTAAAAAGTGATGTTAAGAATGTGTTATCTTGTAGGAAATCGAATTCTAGAATATATGGTGCCTGGTGCCTTGAGATGATTTTAAAAATTCACTGATCTCATCAATTCCACCAAGTCGGTGGCTGCCTTTACTTTCCCCGGATGCATTTTAGTTGCTTCTAAATTTTGTTTGGGGATGCAAAAAGACTTTTTTTTTCTTTCTTCTTTTTTCTTTTCTTTCCTTTCTTTCTTCCTTCCTTCTTTTTTTTTTCTCATTTTCTGTGAAACATATAAGGGCCCATTGGATACAACCCTCTTAAAATTAAGTAACAGGAAAAGCGAGTATCTTCTGAAGCAGCGAAATGCTCCCTTTCATCAGATGCTGAAAACAATGTCACCCATTGTGTTTCCTCTTTCCCTAAACTGCCAGGAAGCTCAGAATTAAATTTAATGTTAAGCTATAGTAACTATTTTAAGTTTCCCCTTTTATATGCTTTCTGATTTTCTAGTTTAACGACCTTATTTTTGATTGCACATTTTATTGAAAACTGCCTAAGATATTTTCTGAAAGAAGGAAGAACAGAAGTTATTCTCGAAACCAAACCAAACCAAATTCTAATTACATCGGCATGTATGGGTTATTTTAGATGAAAATCCACAGGTCTGTCTCCAATTGTTATTCACTTGGGAGATCTGTCCCACCCATTCCCTCTGTCCTCGTGCATAAAAACACCAAATTGAGAAAAGTAGAGAGGCCATTTGGAATTTGACTGCTTGATGAAAATCTACCTTCTGATTTGATTGTCTGCTTAACTTGCTCCTGGCATGAGAGGCAGAAATAAAAATGCCACCTGAGTCTGATTTTTTTCTCCCTAAGATATTCCCAAGTGACAGTGGGGTTCCTTGCCCCAGACCAGTACCTTGTATGGATCCTTGCCTTGGTGCACGTGGTTCTGGGAATGAAAAACTGGGCAAAGGGCTTGTTTATGTACCTTTACCAAGAGATGCTTATTCTAGCTGGCTCCTGGAGAGGTTTAGAACGTTGTCCAGTCTGCCTTTCTGGTAATGATATTAGTACTCTAATATCTGATATTACAAATTCCAAAGGGCTAAAAAATACAGTCAAAGAAAGCCAACCAAATTGCTCTAAAGCTTTAAAAATAAACATTTGCATTTCAATTATGGGTAATGGCCTGGGAAAGAAGAGAAGAGTCTGCAAAAGTATTTAAATTAAACCAGTTTGCCCACCTCTGAATCACATTCTCAGACTAGTGACACATTTGGGGGTGGGGGAGGGGCTGTAAACTCCTTGTCATTGTGTGGCAAATAATACCTTTTTCAAAGATCTTATGAATCGTGAGTCGAATTTAATGCTGAAACCCAACACTTCCTTTAAAAAAATATGTAGTCAGTAAAATCATTCTTTATAACAGAGAGCCTGGGAAAAAATTAAGAAAGGTCACATAGGAATTTGTGGAATTGGTAACCAATCAGAAAGCCTCAGATAAAAACAGTTCGTATTCAGTATGACTTAAAGAACATTTTGGAAATTCAATAAACCTGGGGCAGAGTTATTTGAAATCCCAGTAATAAATAAAGTGGTTAAATTCCACTCATTCCTGCATCCGTGCAGAGCTCTTGGCTTGGGCCTTATCTTTGAGCACAACACCCAAACCCACAGAACCCCGGACTCTATCTGCCGCTCGTGGAGGGCAGGCAGGCTGTGGGAGAAGGGAGAAATCAAAGTGCCTTATCTTCCACAATGTGTACTTTCTACCAAGTCTGTCACCTTTTACTTCTCTCCAAACTGGAAATTGAGAAGCAGGGCCTCCCCGACGGGAGAAGCGGGGCCTCCCCGATGGTAGGGGCTACTGATGTTGGGAATAAATATATAAATGAAATAAAAACAGAAACAAACAAACAAAAAACCCACATGAAACCAAACTCCTGAAATTCAAGGCTCCACTCAACCCTCTCTAAATAGACAATAGACTTAATTCAAAGGTAACTTGCCAGATGTTTGGGTTTCTTTTAAAAAGCCTATATATATACTAATATTTTTTTAAATAAGAACATTTAGTCTACTTAGTCTACAGTAAAGAATATTTAAATATATAAACCAAGTCATTTACAGACAAAACATCATGTTCTTATGATACTAAACCGACTCATGCCAACAGGAATTCCACTGCTTGACTGTGTTTTTCTTGTGATGTATAGCCATGATTTCTCTCTGCTGTTGGGAAAGTGCTGGAAAGTGTGTCACCGGGCATGGGGAGGACAGGAATGGCTGCTTTCTGTGCCGGAAAGGGAATTTCAGTCGGCCGTTTCTTGGCCTGCACATGCTCTCTCCAACAAGACCCCCTCTGCCTTGTCGCACAGAGGGCATCTGGGAAGAACAGAAAGTTACCAGGTGCTAGTCTGTATCACAATTTATGGAATACTAATAAATGCTAAGTCTACGACGTCTTTCTATTAGTCTTTTCTGCTTTTCCCCAGTGGCGTTAACTACAAACCATCCTTCTCACTATAGACCTAAGAGAAGTGCCCGACAAAAATACAGTTCCTTTCATGATAAGCAGAAGCATAAAATGCTGATGGATACATATTTTATTGTTTGAGTTGAACATGAAGTTCCATGGCTTTTGGGGCTGTATGGTTTTCCTGGGGATTGACCGCTCTTACCATGGCAGTCCCGGGTCCTTGAACCTTGCCACCTGTGTAGGTGTGGGCAGGGATGAGGACACAGGTGTGCAGTGATGCTAGGGCAGCAGAACCTACGGGCACATGGCCTCCGTAAGTACTGGCGGCACATTTTCAAATGGTATTTGATGGGTAAACTCATAAATGCCAAGGGATAAAGTTTTATGTGCTAGAAACCAGTGGCGTGTTGCTTTTCCTCCATTTCCCTTCTAGATCCTCTTTCTGTGTTTCTCTGCTCTTCTCCATCCCCTGGAACCTGATGCCTGTAGAAGGCATCGCTGGGGCATCCACGGCCCTTTGACTTGCTGTGATTTCAGCCAATGGCAGCCCCTCGCAGCCAATCAGCTGGTGGCGACAGTCCTTTCCCAAAAGCCGCAGCTCCTGTTCTGTGACCCTAGAGCTCTTGTTAAGTTCTAAAACTCCTTATATCCTTGCTTTTTAGGCTTAAAGGTAGCACTGACTTCCCAGTGTTGCTCGCTTTGGAGGGGCTTCACTGCCCCTGGTTGGTTTCTCTGCCTGTGGCTTTGGATAACATCTTTTTTTTTTTTTTTAAGATTTTATTTATTTATTTGAGAGAGAGAGAGAGAAACGAGTGGGGGAGAGGGAGAAGCGGATTCCCCACAAGCAGGGAGCCTGATGTGGGGGCACAATCCCAGGACCCTGGGATCATGACCTGAGCTGAAGGCTGATGCTTAACCAACTGAGCCACAATGGTACCCCAGATAACATCCTTTTTATTAAGCTCTTTGCAGTTACCACTTTCCAGACACATCTTTTTCTGACACATATGTGTAACCGTGAAGATCAGGAAGGATAACCGTACTTACAAAATCAGTAAATCAGACATCTCATTCATTCATCTGGCTCCCCCCTCTCCCCCTCGGTCCAATACATTCTGCAATATTGAAATATGAGGGTAATTGATAAAGGCTATCCATATCAAGTTTGGAGTACTTAGATACTAAATGTTCTATGTAGCTCATGTCATCCTTACTACCATTCTAGGAGGTGAGTGTTATTATCCTGCTTTCCACACCAGGAAACCGAGGCACAGTGTTAAGTCACTTGCTGGCCTCTAGAGCTTATGGTCTTCACTCCATGTGCAAAATCACCCAGTAATTTCCTGGGCTCAGAGCAGCTGTTCTTAAACCCACTCACTCTCCTTGCTTCTACACCTTGTTTCTCCCTTTCTGGCTCTCCTTCTGTCTTCCATCTGATTGTCTCGCTTTCTACCCTTTTATTTGACCCCATTACCTCCCTGCAGCCCCCCCCAACCCCTTTCCGCTTGTGCTCTCCCATGAGCTAGATCATCTACTCTTGTGCAACACAAAATAAAATGACAGCAACAACAGACCATTGTAAGAGTAAGATATAGACATTAGAAATTACAGCTATGGAAAGTTCTTAATGATATGGAAAAGCTGGACCATGAACTCCCTAAAGCAGCACCTATCTTGGTCACAGTGCATCCCAGAGCCCAGTGCGGGGCAGGTACTCAGCTGACCTTCAGTGCATCTTTATTTAAGGAATGCAGTATGGACCTAAGAAAGCAGATCACACAGAGAGCACAGAGATGCAATCTCAGGAACAAAACACGAATGTAGCATGAAGATTGGAAAGGTATGTGCCCATATAGCATCAGTAGTTGCTTTGAGATCATGGCTTTTCACGGTGTTTATCTGCATCCTTAAATTCTCCCATGTTTTCCAAATTTCCCACAGGGGGCATGTGTTACTTTTTTTAGACTTATAAGTAACCAAAACAAAGCAAAAAGGGTCCTGTATAACTGGATAGCAAGCCCCGATTCTCCTGGCATGGCTGGACTCTGCCCCCAGGCCGTTTACCTACACCTGACAGCCCTTCTGTGCACCTCTTGGATAGAATCAGAGGCACTGAGTCCCAAAGGGCCGGGAGGTTATCTAGTCTGACTTTATCCAGTGTCAGGCAGAGAGTCTGGAGGAACACAAGCTAAGACCCTGGTCACTGGGATCCTAATCCAAGGCTCTGCTCAGTCCTCTTTGCAGCTCCCTAACCTGGCAGAATCGTTCTCAAGGCTTGCTGTAAAGCATTTTTAGGCAACAAATATTTGGCTGTAATTTCTATTCTTGAGATCAAGCACTATTGAAAAGACACAAATGTGTCTGGTCCTCAAGGCACTGAAGTAAAAGGGGCCATTTCATGATGCTTCTAGGTACAGTTGCCAATGATCGGCAAGGGATGCTGTCTTCGGACAGGAATCCCATTTCCTGAGTGCAGTTTCCTGTCTGCAGGCAGCAAGGGGATGCCGTGGTGTGAAGTGTGCAGAGAGCGCAACGTCTGGGCCCCACGTTGTCCTACTGACAGCTTCTTCGCAGAAGCCTCCATGGAAAGGACCTATAACTGCCTGGAGCTAGCTAATGTAGTTGGCAAACACACTCAGCGGCTGGCCCCGTTTGTTACAAACAGGAAGATGTAGTTAAGCATGTAAATAGTTCTTGACATTTGAATACCATCAGTTGCATCCTCTTAAGAGGGATTTGATCCTTTTAGAGAGAAGAAGCAAACAATTTAGAAATGATGGCCTGTTTAAGACCCTGGCCATGGACCCCCCTTTCCCAGGATACGTCCTGGGCACAGAGATTGCAGGAGCTGGAGATGGACAACCGAAACTTGATTTAAAAGGCTTCAGACCAAAAACACCTTCAAGGACAAGGGAATTCTCCCCAGGGCCCCGGGTGTCTGAAATGTCATGGAATCGAAAAGTTAGCTCTTTCTCGTCAGGAACAGGAAAAGATCTCGCAAACAAGGTCTGACATATTTTTAAAAGCGTGGTTGTTTTCCTCCTGAAGACTCTCTTCCCATTTTCGCTTTCTTCCTGGGGACTCCTTTCTTACTGTCTGACGCTTACTCTTTCAGAGACCATGAAAGTGATCTAAGTTACAGGGAAGGAGAAACATCGCAGGGGCCACTCTGAGTGTGCTGTGATTTATTTACGTTGATGTAACTAGGTCTATTAGATTATAGAGCCTCCCAAGGGTAGAGATCAGTTTTTTTAATTTATATTTTTAGTCTCTTATGGTGTTGCTGTGTCTAAAATACAGAACACTCTAAAAACAAAATCTGCTGAGAGAAAAGAAAATGAACATATTACTTTCCTGCAGCGTGGTTTTTCTGAGGCTCATAAAAGTGTCCTCTTTCTCTCTTTTACAGAAGCTTATTATCCACGTTACAATGCATTTTTGGGAATCTGGAAAAATGCACTGGAGAAAAGGAGCTGAACTGGGCAAGAGATTAATTTTAAGTAAGTTTACAAAAAAGAAAACTGTAGGGTTCTGGTTGCTTGGATCTACTATGAATCAGGGTTTACACATAAACTCTTTTTCAGCCAGTTTAGTCCCAGAGATGTTTATAGAGCACATCCTTTGAGCAGTAGTCCTGTGGGCCCTGGTGGAAGACCAGGATGAGCCGGACAGAGTTCTCGCCCTCAGGGCGCTCACACGGTTAGTGGCCTTTTCAAAAGCTTTAGATTCAAGCTTTAGGTTGGCCTATTGAAAGACTTTCCCCGCACAGATAAGCAGGCATTACTTTATCCATCCATCTTTATGCACTCAGGATTTCAGGTCATCATGCAGGCCAGAGATGCTCCTTAAATCGGTGCAGCTCCAGACTCATTCACAGCAGTGCCTTCCCGGCACCGAATCCGGATCCCCAGCCAGCATTTCTGTCCCCCCCCCCCCCCCCCCCGGGGCCCATCCCTGAACAGCGACTGCAGCCTCCCGTGTGCCAGGTGCACTGAGCTGGACTCCTCCGTTTGCTCTGTCTTCAGGACTTTTACTAAAGTGACCACTCTGGCCTGGCCACTGTGACATCCTTGTTGTGGGCGGCTCCCGCGAGCGGCTCTCTGCATCCTCCCCCGCAACCCCCAACACTGTTCACGGCACTACGACCAGAGTGATCCCTTTAAGAAGTCAGATCGTGAGCCTTCTACTCCTATGGCTTTTCTTTTTTGATTTCGATTTTGATTTATTTAAGAGAGAGAGTGAGAGAGAGCACAAGAGAGGGGTGAGGGGCAGAGGGAGAAGCAGACTCTCTGTTGAGCAGGGAGCCCATTGTGGGCCTCCAGGATCATGACCTGAGCCGAAGGCAGCCGCTTAACCGACTGAGCCACCCAGGCACCCTTTCTACGGCTTTCTATTTAGTTTAAAAGAGAAGCCCCCATCCTTTCCGTGTCTGTTCAGTGACTTTTAGGTTGTCGCACGGTCTGGTCCCCTCACCCCCTATCACAGCACATCTCCTGCCACACTCCCAGCTGGTCTTTGGAAACACCAAGCCCACCTCAGAGCCTTTTTAACGTTTGCTGTTCCCTCGGTCTAGAATGTTCCTTCGGGGATAGCCCATAGCTCATTCTCATTCTCTCTTCCTTCAGTGCTCTGGTTAAAATGCCATCCTGCCTAACCAACCTGCATGAATGGCGCCCCCTACCCCTTACCTGCTATGTCCAGTCTCCTCTTTGAGTTTATTTTTCTCTCCCAGAGCTTCTAGGCTGATCTATTTTATGTTTACTTGTTTATTTGTGTATTTTCTATCTTCCTTCCCCTCCCCCATTCTATCTCACCACTTGAATAGAGGGCAGGGTCCCAGTCTATTTTGTCCCCTGCTCTGTCCCCTGCACCTAAGCAGTAACTAACATCTCAAATATATTGCCAGTTCCAAGTCTAAGAAAATGTCAAGCTTGGGCTGACTCTGTTCACACCTCCAGAACTCACAAATTCTGTTCTGATTAAGTCCATTCCACGGGCCTATTTTCTTTTGCTCCTTTCATATCAAATTGATTCTACATTTTGGATTCTGATCATTTGAGAAAGTCATTGCCTGAGACTCTTTTGACACCTAAAAAATGACAAAGTCTAGGGACGCCTGGGTGGCTCAGTCAGTTAAGCAACTGACTCTTGGTTTCGGCTCAGGTCATGATCTCAGGGTGGTGAGACTGAGTCCGGTGTCAGGCTCCACGCTCAGTAAGGGGTCTGCTTGAGATTGTCTCTTCTCCTTCTGCCCCTCACCTGGGCTCACTCTCTCTCTCTGAAATAAATAAATCAATCTTTTTTAAAAATGACAAAACCTAGTTAGTAACATAACACTTTTTTCCTTCATTTTCCAAATGACTGCTTCAAACTTCATCTACCTGAAGTCATAAAGGTGAGGTGAGTGCAAAATAATAGTAGTAGTGGCTTTTCAAACAGTTAGACATTATTAAGAAAAGTATTTTTAAAGCTGAATCTTCTTGGGGCACCTGGGCAGCTCATTAGGTTAAGCCTCAGACTCTTGATTTTGGCTCAGGTCATGATCTCAGGGTCGGGAGATTGAGCCCCTCATTGGGCTCATGCTGAGCATGGAGCCTGCTTGGGATTCTCTCTCCTTCTCCCTCTGCCCCCCCTCCCCAACTCTCTCTCTCTCTCTCTAAAACAAACAAACAAAACGAAACAACTCAATCTTCTTTCAAGTTCATGATGGTATCGAACAATAGTTCAGAGTTTCAGAAACAGTCTGAGGAAATCCTGAGTGCCAAATAAATTCTAGCATCAAGAGTGAAGCTGAGAGACCCAAATATTACTTTTGTTACTGATAAATATAATGTTGGAAAAATATGACTTTTATCTGCAGATAAGCTGAGTCCCTAGTACTGAATCCCCAAACCCAAGAGGTTTATCCAGCCAGTCATAGGCAGTGCTGGCCCAGCCTAGACCTAGCATGTGCAGAGTCATAACTCCCCACAGGAGCAGTGTGGAATGTCTGCTTTCTGCAGATAGTCACTTCCAAGAGAAAGGGCAGAGAGAGGACTGGGCTGCACGTACCCACTTCATTGTCTCAAACTCAGCAGTTAAAAAGCTCCTCCTCCTTCCCTGGAGAGGATTATCATACTAGTGAAGCTCCCTCCATACGCAAAGGCAGAAGCATTCTCCCTGCAAAGTTTCTTATGGTAACCTCCAGTAAAAGCCAAGAACATACTCCAGAGCACTCTTGGGATGCTCTGACCTGATCCCAGGAGAGAGTTTACAATCCCTCCAGGAATGGACAAATAACATGTCCAAATAGTCTTCCCTTTCCGTGTGTTTACTGAGTGACCTCTCTGTGTCAGACATTTTCATGCTGGGAACACAATGATGAGCAAATACACTGACACTGAGCACACAAATGTGTAATTGCAACAGTGCTAAGTGCCACAGAGGAAAGGTACAGGCAAACTTGTGTATATTCAGTGGGAGAAATTCAGTGGGTGAAATTCTAAGAATTCTTTCCAGAAGACATAGACTTTGAGCTGAATTTTAAAGGATGCCTAGGTAAGAGAGGAGTAGCATCAGGGAGAGGGCATGTCAGGCGCAAAGGTGTAGAGGTAAGAGGACTGTGATATGTTGGAGAAAGTTCCAGAAGGCAAAGGGCGGTGGGGAGGGGAGAACAAAGATGCAAGGTTATACAGGCGCATGGGGTCTTTGATCTTCATTACCAACACAGTAGTTTTCAACAGAGAGGGTAACATGGATCAGCTTGACACACAGTCTTTGATGAGTACTCACTAGCAGACCAAGTCCAGCTTTTTATACTTGCGTGAGGATCCCATACTGGTGTTTGATGATGGATCATTCTACTTAGGGCATCATATGCCCCAGTGATATAACATTCTGCTAGTAGGTTAAGTTACTTAGCTTGTGCTTTTCTTCCCAGGCACACTACCTACCATCTCACACAGTGATACTGCGAATACTTCATAGGAGACAACTTTCTATAATTTTCAGAACTTATACAACTATTCAGTTGGATCCTTATGTACGCATATTTTGGGTTTTGGCAGAGAAGATGTGGACTCGGACCTTTTTTTTTCCCCCCAAAAGGTATTTTATTTTATTTTTAGCCCATTTTTTTTTAAAGATTTTATTTATTTATTTGACAGAGAGAGAGACAGCGAGAGCAGGAACACAAGGAGGGGGAGTGGGAGAGGGAGAAGCAGGCTTCCCGCTGAGCAGGGAGGCCGATGCGGGGCTCCATCCCAGGACCCTGGGATCATGACCTGAGCCGAAGGCAGACGCTTAACGACTGAGCCACCCAGGCGCCCATTTTTAGCCCATTTTTGATAAAATTAAATGTGGCTTACAAAAATATATAAATTGTTGGGGCGCCTGGGTGGCACAGTTGGTTGAGCATCCGACTCTTGGTTTCGCCTCAGGTCGTGATCTCAGGGTGGTGAGATGGAGCCCCGGGTCGGCCTCTGTGCTCAGTGCAGAGTCTGCTTGAGATTCTCTCTCCTTCTCCCTCTGCCCCTCCCACTTGTGCACACACTCTCTCTCTCTTAAAATAAATAAATAAGTCTTAAAAATATCTAAATTGTAGAATGAAAACACAACATATAAATATGTGACAAAGGAAATCCAAGGATGGTGGGGGTGTGGGGGCAGGTACTTGCAGTGCCTAGAACTGTAGCTAGCGGCCCGCACCAGCCTTGCTATGGGATGGGGGTGCTAGCGGGGCCCAGACAGTTCTTTGGAACGCCTGATTCTGAGCATCATGATCTTCTGCTGCGCTTGCCTGAGTGTTTTGACTGCAAAATATACCTCTGGCAACTGAAAGTGCTAAAATGATGGCATTTGGAGAATATATATACACGAAAATAATTTTCACTGTGTCATAACGAACACTATGCCATTATTTCAGGGAGTAATTGGTTTACCTGAAAGATCGCTCCAGGTCTATCCTCAGAAAATGTTTCATCAGCACATGGAAAGGTGTTTTACTTCCTTTAGTAGGTAGTTCTACATGCAATGAATCTAGAAGAGTTTGCTATCATTAAAGGAAAAATAAGGGATCAGAACTTAAATGTTTTACACATTTGAAAGCGTCTTGTCTATCTAGAGTTTAACCCAGCGGATCTTGATTCCTGGGGTGCAATTCAAGTATAGGTTCTGCAGGAGCTTTCATATCCCACTCATAGAACTCAGCCAGACTGTAGAACCCCCTCAGGATAAATGACCAGCTAAAGGTGAATGAGAGATACTAGTGATCTCAGCTTTATGGCGGACTTCTCCATAAAATTAAGAGATAAAAAAGTAGCTCTTCATGAAAGCCTCTTGCTCCTTGAGTAAGAGTCTCATTAAGTTTTTAGAAATATCAAAGAAATTATAGGATTTTTATTGAAAGCAAACAACCAGCAACTATTTGTTCTTTGTATCTATCATTCAGCATACTTCCTATCCTTCCAAGCTTCATATTGCCTGCAAATATAATGAGAATGCCTTCTACATATTCACCCAGGTTACTGATAACAGAACTAACTAGGATCAGACTGAGAACTATCCCTCTCAAAAGTCTATTCTGCAAGGGGACATCAGTCAGCCTCCCTTGCATCTTTTGTTCGCCACTAGCTACTAATGCACCTCATTATTTCAGCTTTTGGTCCACACATCTCTATCTTGTCTACAAAACAATACGAAATATCTTGTCACATGTCTTGAGGAAAGGTCGGGTCTGCTGTGCTTATCCCTGACTGCCCTTCTAATAAGCTTGTCCAAAGTGGAAATGGATAGTGGTTAGACTTGACTCATCCTCAGTAAACTCTGATTTCTCTTCATTTTCCAAGATTTTCCTTTAAGAATTCATCTAGAATCCTGTCCTTCCCATCTCGGTTAAAGACAACCTGAGATCTGGATTCTGCTTATTTTTATGTGGCCCTAGCAAGAGTCGTTTGTCAACATGTTGGATTTCATTAACTTCCTATTTGACCTTTGTCAGTTTTAACCAGACTCTCTATGAAGTGACTCAAATAAATACCATTATACCAAATTTACATATCTGATACAAGATTAATCAAAGTTTATCATTCGAAGACATTTATAGTTTTCCCAGCTTGGTTTTGACAAAGGCATTTACACACACACACACACACACACACACATGCCCACACATACCCTGGGGTAAGGTATAATAAATTTGTTCTTACATATTTTTCTATTAGGTCTCTTCCCTCATTCTTCTGCAAGACTTTTTCACTTTGTTTTCCTTACCGGTCTCTCCAGGAACTTTTGATTATTGGCGTTTCCACATCTATTTCAAACCTTTATTGAAATCCTCGTATTGACCTGCCTGAGGAGTTTTCTATTCACGCCTAATTATTCAGCACGCCTGTCTCCAGTGCGACTTCCATTGCTTATCTGCTACTTTTTGTGAGCCACAAGTGTAAGCCAGCTCTTCCTTAATTTTCTAAGGATAAAAGAATAGTATCTGCTGATTTTCGTTCCTACTGTAAAAGAACGTTGTTATTACTTTGTTGTCAGAATCCATTCCAAAAACAACTGTGGAGTTCTGAGTGATGGTGCTTCTGCCAGGTTCTTGCAAATATTGTGTCTCATTCTCTGAAGGTCTATGGACTGGCTGGGATGGGCAATTCTCAGCTCCTTTGTTTACTACCAATAGTAGTATAGTAGTATCACCAAAAACCCAAACAAAATAAAACAAAAAAAACCCAGCAACCCCCAAATAGACAAAATCAGTCTGCTAAAGGTTAATGGGTCTCTGGCTCCTGATAGCACTAAAAGAAGCAGCTCTGTGTGAGCAAGAAGCAGAAAATACCAGACAGCCTCTGCTGTGCGCATTTGGACAGCGTAAACGCATATCCCTGAGCTCCGGCAGGTAAGGTGACTAACTGACCTCCCCTTCAGCTAAAGCAGCTCTCTAGCACTAAAGTACTTGCTTGTTTTATCTTCGTGGAATTGATGGTGCTGGTCCAGTCCTGCCCCAAGATAAACTTCTGAAGTTGCAACGGCAGTTGGGAGAGAAGGACTGCAGCGAATTCCAAGGGAAGCCCTGGGGTTATCACAAGCCCAGTGGCCGCATGATGTCACCTTGCCAACTTCAACAGAGCTTGACCTCAAGCTGAACTCCACTTAGCCAAGCTGCAGAGAACTAAGCCGAGCAGCTATATCGAGCATATAGCCAAGCAGGAGCCACCTAAACAAACCGATTGCCTGTTCCCAAGAGAACTTTCTGATTGTTTAGAAATAAGGTAATGAACGGTGCAGGCCCCAGCCTTCTGGCTCAGGGGAGAGTGGTCAAGATGTGTCGGTATACATTCAGAGCATCCTGGGTACCCCCAAACTCCCGGTCTGTACCCACCAAGAGTGGCTCCTTCTCTTCTTGGGCCTCCTAAAACTCTTGAGACCCAGGCAGAGAGGAGAGTGACCTCAGTTTAGTAAGGGCTAATGGGAGTCTGACTGTTCTGTTAAATTAATTAAACAAGGAGGCCATTAGACAGAGGTGGCCCTAATGTCCTGGCACCCTACATAAGCAAACCAAAATCTAGGCCTGTAAATGCCTCGAGGTCAGGAAATCGAAACCAACGGACAACCAATCACAAGCAGCCAAAGAGGCTTTAAGCTATAGCCGATCAATAATTTCCTAACCGTGCTTTTGCCTTTTCTCTGTGAAAGTATCTCCTTAAGGTCTAGTTGGTGGAGCATTCCTAGCCACTTCTGGCTTGGCGCTGCCCAATTCCAACTGATTTTTGCCTAAATAAACTTAAAATTTTGTATATGCCTCAGTTTATCCTTTAATACTTCCTTTTCCCCTGGGGGTGAGGGGTGAAAGCCCTTGGGTTTAGTTTCCAGACTTGCTGTCCTAAAATGATAGCTACCTTCACGGTATGCCTCAAAACATATTAACACATACTAACTCATCAATCCTGAGGACAGCCCTCTAGAGCCACCTCTCAAGGGCAGGCGATGATAAGCTCCACTCACAGTTGGGAAAATTCAGGCACAGAAAGGGTGAGTCCCTTTCCCAGCTAGCAAGCAATGGAAGTGGGGGAAGGGAGTGATCCTGGGCAGTTTGAATGAGGGGTCCACAGCTTTACACTCATTCTGTGCAACCATAGTCACAGAGCAGAAAGGAACTAGACTCAGGATTCGGGGTCAGGTGGGCTGGAAAGTCTAGGCATTTCCAAATCTTTAAGTCCAGAGGAATGGGAGAAAAACAACAAAAGGGACCACAGCAAGGGCTCTCAGCAGAATTCAGACCAGACTAAGAGGGTTTAGTAGATGGAATCTACCCCTCCTTTGCCATCCCATCCCCAACCCCAGCCTGCAGGCAGAATCCAATTGTAAAGGCATTTCCATTCAGAGGCTTGCCCCTAATTATGTTAAATTCCTGGGGGCCATAAATCCCAATTCATCTAAACAGAGAAACCAGCCCTGTCAGTGTAGAGAATGCCCTCATTCTTTCCTACAGTCTACCTGCCGGTTGGGACATATGGCACCCTCAGTGCTGCCCTCCACCCACCATGCTGTCTCACTGCCCTTGGCCAAGCTGCCCTGCCTTGGAACTCTAGCAGCTGGGATGTTCCACTGGTTGGCACCTCTTACATCTTCTGTACAAAGAAAGCTGATGCTCATAAGGTGACTTTGATCTCCTGCAAGGTCTGGGCAGACTCCAATGCCCATTAAAGATTCCATTTTCAGCATAACTTTTGTTTGTAAGAGCATTTTATATAGGGTCTTTGAAAGTTGGCATCATATGTGACATACCAAATGCAGTAGCCTGAATTTTCTGAGTCTACCCCCCTGGCTCCCATTAAGGGCTCACCCTGTAGGTAGGCATAGCCCCCATTCAGGTAGTAAAGCATAAAGAATACTGCTTATCAGATGCCAGGAGAATGACTACCAATATCACTTGGGTCAACCAGCTCTAGGTACCTCAAACTCAAAAGTGTACACAAAGGATTTGTGGGCAGAATAAGACTTTTTGGGGGGCTTTGTGGTTGGTTATTTCATGTCTCTGCATGTGGGTTACAGGATCTTGCTGAATTGGGTTTAAACAAATGTCCATTCTATTAAAATTGGAAGGATTGGATCAAGAACTTGAAGCTTTTTGAGGACAGCCACCTCATCTAACCTTAAATGGGCCAACAACGTAAGTGCAATACGGCAGGGAAGCAAGACCCAAAGCTTTGCGGAAACAGAGATCCCCAACCAAATTCGAGTTCTGGAAACCACAAGAGTTGTCACATTGGGTAAATTACCTAACCTTAGCTTCCTTAACCATAAAACAAGAGGGCAAAGTGAGAGAGATGGCAACACACAGAAGGTAACACTTGGATATCTCACAGTTTTGCCTGGGACAAAGTCTTTTTTTTTTTTTTTAAGATTTTATTTATTCATTTGAGATAGAGAGAGAGAGAGCACGAGCAGGGGGAGAGGCAGGCAGAGGGAGAGGGAGAAGCAGGCTCCCTGCTGAGCCAGGAGCCCACTGTGGGACTCAATCCCAGGACCCTGGGATCATGACCTGAGCCAAAGGTAGATGCTTAACCGACTGAGCCACCCAGGTGCCCTGAGCCTGGGACAAAGTCTTGATGGGCCCCATCAGAGTGTTCTGGCACCAAAGGTTGTTAGCCTCTCATGAGGTGAATCTGACCTTTGATGTCCTAAAGAAAGCTCCTTCATACTAAGAAATCAGAGACTCAGTCCTGGGATCAGTGGTAGGATTCCATTTGGATTTTCTCTGCGGTGCATCTCCACCATTTTGATTGGTGGCGGGTATACATATGATCCCAGACAACTTGATATTGGCTGTATTCTGCAATAACCCCAAGCTGATGGTGATTTATTGTACCGCATAAGAAAGACATTTTTATAAGACACATTTTAAAGTTTGTTTTTTGGAAAAACAAAGCTAAAAACAGGTTTCCCTGTTTAAGGTTCTTGGCTGAATGTTTCTGTATTCCTTAGAAAATGTTTATTACTTGGCCTTTTTAAAAAAAAATCTTAATATAGGTATCTCTATCTCAAAGGGATTGATTAAAGTGGTAAGCTGAGCATCATTCATCTACCCCTCCAGCTTGCAGTCCTGTTAAAACACACATTCTAGTTCAGTAGATCTGGGATAGGGCCTGAGATTCTCAATTTACAACCAAGTTTGAGGTAATGCAGATGCTGCTGGTCCACAGGCCACACGCTTTGGGTAGCAGGGCACCAGCAATAGCTCTTGCCAGACTGAACTGCAAATACTTTAAGCTTTCAGGTCCCCGCCCCCCCTCACCCCCTCCCCCGCCATGCACGACCCTCACCTACATGTGCTTCTCCCTACCTAGGAACTCTTGGCCGAGTACCTGACTTTAATCCCCGCTTCTTGTCCCTCCTTGACCCTATGTCCTCCCTGGCAACCTAGTCAGCATTTTGGGCTGAGTGTCTCCAGCCTGATTCATGCTCTATAGCTCATGCCTCCAGTTTGGCACCTTCAGTGTCTTATCGAGGACTCTTCAATACAGCCTTCATCATCTCTGCCAGTGCCTTGGGCCAGCCTATTCTGAGTGCCTGAAAACAGGTTCCTTAGAACCTCACTATGGTCACCCCAGCAAGCAGAAGCAGAAATGGGCTGTCCACAACAGGGCTCCTGTGACCAACTATATGTCATGTCTTTGAACTCTGGAGGAAGAAGCCTAAATTTCACATGCCTGAGGATCATGGCATCTTAAAATTGAAAAGAATCTTGGAAGCAGTCTTACAAAATCATCATGATGAAGGAACTCAAGGTCAATAATAATAATGACCACTTACTGGACATTTTCTGTATGCTCTTTAATCTTTACCCCACCCTCATGAGATAGGTATAATTATTATGCCCATTTAATAGGGGTAAAACCGAACCTTGGAGTGGTTAAGTAACTTGCCCAGGATCACTCAGCTTATAAGTGATGCAAACCCAAGTTTCTTTGATTCCACACTCATGCTCCTCACTAAGCTAGGGGAAGACTTTCAATCAAAAGAAGCTGAGAAAGTCTCTCTGCAGCTACACAGCAATATCCGGGACTAGAATGCACGGCATCTGACTCATGGATCTTTCCCCTAGACAGTAGGATGTCTTTACCTTAAATAAGCAAGTTTAATGTCACATGTTTCTGGCCCTGAGTCTTGAGTTTGAGTATAATTACAATAATGAAAAAAGGTTTTTCTCTCACGAAGGATTTATAACTGAATACACAGTAGTATAGAAATAATATGCAAATCACGTCACAACACAGATGAAAGGCTTAATTCTACCAGTTCCTTTTTGAAAGGGCACATCAGGTTTCCTATTGAGTCTGAAATTTGTATAAGGGGTACCACTAATGAATACACAATGCCTCAATGACATAGCACTTTTGATAGCTATTCCCACACATAGGTTATATCTACCTAACTTCAAAAGAATTGATTGAAAAACATTTTTCAAGCCAATGAATCAGTTGTTTGATGTGGTATGTGGCAAAGACCTTCCTCAAACTGACTAATCTTCCAAATAACAGACTGGCTTTTTGTACTGTAAATGTTGCTGCAATGTCAAGTTCTTACTTAAGCGCTGAAATTCTGGAGTTGTGGACTAGCTGTTTTGTCCAGGTTGGTAAGGGGATAGGGGTTTAATGGGCTGGAGGTAGGGGCAGGTAGGAAAAAGAATTAGTGAGAGATTGTCGGCACTTGTCAGAGAATCCAGAACAAGAGTTGTTGACCAACATGCTGCAATAACACATTTCCTGAGGAGTATCCCAAGCCTACTGGAATGTCTTGATAGTTACCTCAGCAGGGCTCAGGGGTTGTGGGGGTGGAGAGATGGGGGACAGGGATCTGAGAGGACTCCTTATGTCTACTTCCAGAAACCTCCCTCTTTTTTCTTCTCTGCAAGAAATTGGGGTCCAATTAAGTGTCTTGTCACCTTAGCAAGAGTCTTCTTTAAGCTCTGCTCTAGTACTTCATTTATCCAGACCCAAGCCTGGCCTGTGCATTGCTGCACCCTCTGTCCACACCTAGCCACAGCCACAGGATGTGTTTACCTGTCCCCCAGTGAGAATTTAAGCTATGGGGTTCCCATGACAATATAGCTATAAAGCCCCCAAATCTGAGAATATTAGAGTGAGGAAAGGCTTTGGAGAACGTCCAGACGCTTTCAAGCTGTCCTAGGGTAGTGTTTTGTCCCCAGCAAAAATCTTTATTCAAAACAAATCCTGCTCAGTCATACTCTACAAGAGAAGTCAGGCAGGAGATGTTCAGGGTGAAATAGGGGATAGGTAGAGTCTCACCGGGTTTCTTCTTTCTTGATTCCTATGTCCTTGAGGTTTTTCCCCAAAAACCCAACAACTCTCCAGTAGACTGTTCAAAAACCTCTAATAATGGAAACCTCAAACTAAGAGAACAGCTTACCAAGATCCAAGAGCTTATAAGTGTCTGAAAAGAGCCTATGCTGCCTGTCACCTGGCACAGAATTTATAACTCTTTGACTCCTAGCTCTCTTGTAGAAATGCCTTGATTCTGTCCAAGACCAGGACTGCTCATTTGAGCCCCTTAGGGCAACTCCTTACTCACGGATGTACCGGGGAATGCTATTGAAGTTTCCTGAGGCCTGGAGGACCGAGTTTCTCTATGGAGCTGACTTTGGTCCCTTACATTCAGACCATTGGGTTGAGATCTAGATGTTACAGTCTGGTGCTCAGGCTGTAATTATACATTTGGATGATGAAACAACAACAAAACCAAGACTTTGCTAGGTCTGTTATATGATGGATACATTTGCATTAAATCAGAACATAGGGAAATTCAGGGACTTCATTGTCCATGGGCAGAGTTCCTCTGCTTGAATATGCAGGTTATTCGTAGTGCTCTTTGCAGCCAGCAAGCATGGAGTATAGGCAGATGTTGGACAGTGCTGGCCCATGTGAGGGAGGCCTTTGTTTGCACTACAAGGAGGAAGTGCACGGCAGTTTTGGGAGATGTTAATAGCAATGGCTGAAAGACCACAATAAACACCCAGGACACCCGCGGGAGTAGCCCCTGCAATGGTGGAGGAACACAACACACCAGGGCTCTGGGAGACAGAAAATCATTGTGCATGAAGCCCCAGAGTGTTCCTTCCCATGGGCCCCACACAGAAGGCATTGTTTCAACACCCTGGACACATCTCCAGCTTATTCTAGTCCATGACAATAACTTAATTACCAATTTTAAGCTTGACAACAAATGCCCCCAAATCTCTATGGCTTAATAAAAGATGATACCACAGGCCTTTATGTGTGAACACATTGTTTGCTCAAAACCACTTCTACTGGGAGCCTCTGCATCCTTCCTTCCCTTGTCTGACAAAAAGTAGCCCAGCTGATTGGGCATATTCTTGCTGTAATGCATCAGATGTATCCCCAATGTGTCTAAGGGAGCTGATGTCTTCCATCATGTGTGATACCTGAGGATGTGGACAAAAGGATGGGCTGAGTCAGGGGAGCCCTGGACAGTGTGGAGTCCAGCAGAGAACGCTAAAAGTGGGCTCCACAGGACTTGCAGGAGTTTGCATAAGATTCATGTGAGGTAGGTGAAGACTGTGCCAAGAGAAAACGGAATGGAGAAACAGAAGCCACACAGTCATTGGCTTATGTGGTTCTTAAGTCTGCAATAAATAACAGTCCCATTCCCCAAAAGGGACTGGCCTGCAAAGGTCCCAAGCCTCCCAAATACCCCAGAAACCTCTCCTGCCAAAACTCCAGGAAGCCTTTACACCAAGAGGACTCAGTTCTCCCTTTTTGAAGGCAGGGCAAATTCAGTTTTCTTCTTGGGAAGAGGCAGGAAATTGGGGATTCTCTAAGGGCACTTTTAGAAAATTGAACACAGAACCTTTTATCAGTGAATGCATAGACGGTTTTTGGCCACAGCCTTCACATTCATCAGAAGCACTTCAGGGAGAGAAAATTAATGATAATCCTAAGTACATAATGACTTTCTGGAGACCGGAAGGCTCCACTCTGATGGTTTGACTGGAGGCTTGCCTCACAGTAATGAGAGATGCTGCCTGTGAGCTTGACCCTGGTATTGGTTCACGCTTCAGAGCAAAGAGCTGCAACGTGGGTACGTTGGTACGGGCCTACTGAATCTCTTTCCTGGTAACTGAAAGCAACTCACATTAGGATCACTGGTAATAGTGCTGTATTTGGTCATTTAAACAAAAAGAAAGGAAGAAAAAAAACTCCTTGCTTTTAGGACTTCTTTTCAGTTTAAACATAAAATCTCACAGAGCCCTAGGAGAATATTATACCAATCACAAAATAACAGGTTATTGTGCAAAAAGCACTCAAACATGGGTGCAGCCTTCCTGTTAGAGCACATTAGTTCAACGGCATGCCTGCAGACAGAAACCAATTACTCCTGACCTAGTGTGTAAGTGAAATTGAAGCTTTGCACTTTCCAGAACATGAATTGTACAGCTATTACCCAGCAAGAAAGTTTGAAATGGATTTGATATGTGCTGCCTTCCTCCTCAATGCTGATCTTGGGAGTGATTGTTTTAGCTCACTTTGATATACTCAGAGTGCTGGTCACGCATTAAACTCTAAAGCAAATTTTAGAAATATTCTCACTAAGGTATTCATGACTGATACCAGAGTTTATTCCTGAAATCAGAGAGGGAGGGAAGAGAAGCCTGGGACTCACTAGGTACCCAAAATGGGGCAAGAGCTTTGTGGAGCTGTTAGAAATTGCTGTTTGAAGGGGAGACTAGAGAGAGGTGGAGGAGGGCTTCACGGTTTTGTGGAAGTGGCCTCACTGAGGCATTTTGCTACAAAGAAAGGATCTTGGGAACAATAAAGCCACATCCTAGATTGCCTGAAGCAAACTTCTGGTGCTTGAGCTCGTTGACTCATCCTGACCGCTCTTCCTGGTTCTGCTAGGGAGCTGGGCTAGGCCATTTAATGTTCATCTCTAATCACTTGTGTCTGTATTCTTGTCATTAGAGTGTAAACAGGTTTATAATAGGCTTGAGTTTTCTGTGCTGAGATCAAAGGCAAGCCAGTTGGAAGATGGCAAAGAGAGGAAGAAGGGAGAGGAAGACAGAGGACAGGGTGGTTCTGGCATTTCTACTGCTCCGTGGCAGGGTTGGGCCTGCTGTGGCATGGTAATGGCAATCGGTTCTTCAGAAGCCAAGGTCCTGGCTTGCCCAGAGCCACTGGGCATTCAGGGATTGGCTTTGTCTGGAGCCTCAGGAAGCTGCTCACCTACTCCTTCCAAGGGCCAGGGCCCTTTGAGGTTTGAGAACCAGCCTTTCACAAGGAGGGAAGGGAGCAGGAGCAGTGGGGGATTAACTTCCTCAAGGCAGTGTCCAAATCCAGTGGCTGGATTTGTGGAGGTCTGCCAGTCCACATGGCCATGAGAGTTTCTGGAAGAGCACTAGCAGGGCTGGTCTGTCCACTCTTGGATCACAACTGGGACCAGATCACCTTTTACAGAGGGTGACCTGCTTTGACACCACATCTATGACTCTCTACTCGGCTTCCCTCTCCTTTTAAAACCTCAGCTGCTATGGCACAGGGATCCTTCTTCACCTGGTGTCCTAAAACCTTAGCTACTGTAAGGGAGGAAAACTTTTCTCTACCCTCTTAAGTTCCTCAGCTGGACCCTGCATGTTAGACTGACAAGACAGATTAAGAAGAGAAAAAGCATACACATTTTATTTGATGTTAATATTTTAAACTTTATGTGCACAGAGGACCTTAGAGAAAAGAAATAAAGTCCCCCAAAAGTGGTTGAACTCGGAAGACTTATATACCATTTTAACAAAGGACAACAAGTTGTGGAGAAGTGACAAGACAAAGGAAAGGGCGATTGGGCTTCTAGGGGTAGTAAATTGTGGGAAGATAAACATATGGTGTAAACTAATGGAAGTTAAGGGTTAATTAGGAAGCTTTTGTCTATGCACTCATATCAGGGCCATCTCCAACTCTGGTGATAAAAGTTGTCCTTCCCTTCCTGGTACAAGAGTAAGGGACACCTTCATAGTGGACATTCATGCTCTGCTTTTAGGCAGGTAGTAGAAGAGCAGATTGCTTTTCCTGTGTGTACTTTTGCTTTGCCTTCAGCTCCAAATAGTCCTTATTTCATAGTGGCACAATTTGGGGAGGCCAAGTCTGATCCCCTTCACTACCCAAAGCTCGTCAAGCCTTCTGATGGGACCCCAGGGTCAACTAGGTAGTTCAAGAGCATGCCTAGAACATAATTAGACACATAGGTGAGGACTGGAGCAGGCCCTCAAAGGCAAAGCCACGCCATTTAAAATGTAGCCATCCACTGCCATAGCATTTGCCTTCTTTAAAAAAAGAATACTATTTTAAAAATTTTTATTGAGGTACAATTTTATCCTTAAAATAGCTACATCTTAAGTGTAGATTTGTATAGTTTTGTCTAATCTATGTACCCATGTAAATAGCACCCAGCAAGATTTAAATTTCTATCACCCCTGACACGATCTTCCCAGTCACTCCCCCATCTCAGGTGATCACTGTTCTGATTTCTGTTCCTGACATCCTTTGTCTACTCAGGCAGTGACTCTAAAGGTGGAGATTTCATGTCCCATCACAGACCTGGACCTTGACTTGGCCCCCTCTCTGCTAGGCCTGCATTTGTTCCAATACACCAGGTGTGGGGCAGGTCTACAGGAAAGTGGATGGCTGAGATAATAAAGGGGAAGGATAGGAGACTAAAAGAAGAGAATGGTAAAGTGTTACTGATTTGCCTGCGGCAGGTGCTGAGCTGGATTCTGATTGATTAGGGTGGGAGGCAGATCTTGCTTGATTAAGGAGGGAAGTATGCAGAGGAGAAGAAAAGATGGATGAGAAAAATTTGTCCATGGGGTGAAAGGCAGTATGGTCTCAGAGAAAACAGTCTGGGGTTAGGCAGACCTGGCTTTGGATCCTCAATCAATAGCTTTATGACCTTGAAATGTTCTCAGCTTCCTCATCAGTTGAATTGGAGTAATAATTTGGAGGCTATCAATCAAGGATGTAATGAGGTTTAAATGAGATAATGTATGTGAAAGACCTCTTGCACTGCCTAACACTCACTATGATAGGTACTTAGTATACAGTAGTAGCTTATTATTGCTGCCAGGTAATCCCAACTTTTGGTAAATAGTTTTTTTTTTATTTTTTTAATTTTTAATTTTTTTTAAGCTCAAAATGGTCAACAGGATACGGATCTGCTAAAATCAGAGAAGAAGCTTTCACTTTGCAATGATACATTAGAGACACTAGCATTCTCTTATCATGGAACAAATTACATAGCAGTCACAGGATGTGCTAATCTGTGCCTTATAAATGAGTAAAATCACATGTTTCCTATTAGTACTTACTGCCACTGTGAGGAAACAACTAACATAATTTTGTATAACTACATTAACCATAGTACATTTCCACTTGGCCAATAAAATGACAAATCATTCAGGATTTATAGGTCCTGTTTTTAAATATATAAAAAGTCATTATTAAAGAGTGTTGGTCTGTTACCATGAGCTGGGCTTCTTCTAAACTTTTATTTCCACAACAGACCACCGAGTAAAAAACAAAACAAAACAAAAACTAATGGATATGTGTTCAAAAACAAAATAAAACAAACAAGCAAAAAAAAAACCCCAAGCCCCAATTAAGCAACTTAGTAATCAAATAAGACCAGAAATACTGGATTCATATGGAACCATCTATTCTGGGAAAAAAAAAAAAAAAGAAAAGATGGCACAATCCATGTTCCAGTCCAGAGTATAAGCCAGACCAGACAAAGCTGGTTGAGCACATGGAAAGTTTTCCGGATGTTGATTTGGTTTAGTGTTCAAAATTCAGAGAGAAGAAATAAGCCACTGTACAGTGGGAATTGCTGGGTCAACTGCAGTCAGAGACTCACACATAGACACATAGACACTAAAAAATACCCACACAACTAAACTTCTGTGAGAAAAGGCATGTTTCTTATCTATAAAGTAGGGTAATAAGAGAAAGGTTTAAGGTACCTCTGTTTCTTTTTTTCTTTTTTTAGAGAGGGAGGGAGGAGCAGAGGAAGAGGGCGACAGAGACTCTTAAGCAGCCTCCATGCCAGCACAGAGCCCGAAGTTGGGCTCAATCTTACAGCCCTGAGATCATGACCTGAGCCAAAATCAAGAGCTGTACACTTAACCAAGTGTGCCACTCAGGCACCCCAGAGTATCACTGTTTCTGATTATGATGTAGAAAGTAAAAAGAGGCTACCACTCTTACCCTAACAACCAAAACAAGATGAATCAATGGGAAGAGGAGAAAGGTACTATAGATGGTAGAGGAAAATCCACCAAACTTGTAAGAAATTGTAACGACAGGGTTTGAGATAATGTGAAAAAGTGGAATGCCAAGGAGGCCCAGCCACAGCACAAATCTGTACCCACCTTTCAGCTTTTCTATACAGTATTTTACCAAGTTAATGGGAAATGTGTTGAAGGCTGGGAGCAGAGAACTGAGAGAGATTCCCCCATGAGTCATGAGGGATCTTACCCAAGTGGGAAGCAGCTGCCTTCTAAAAGTGGAGGGCAGGGCAGGAGAGCTGAGAGAGCATCTGAGGCACCGTAGGCTTTCAATGACCAAATGGAAGGGAATGGTCACTCCAGGCTTTCACATTTCAGAAGAACAGAAACTTGGGGGTAGTTCCAGAGAGCTTACCAGTGACCCTAGCAGCCAGGCTATAAGGCAAAGAAAGATCTCCTATGTCTTGGAACACTGGCATCTTTAGATAAACCATAAATCTCTGGACTCTGTTAGGTGCTCGGGTTCTAAGATCTGCCAAAGGGAAAAACTGACCTCTCTCAAAACATTTGAAGCCAGCTGGGAACTGAATCAAAATAAAGCTGAAATAAAGTTCAGACCCAAGTTGACTACATATTAGATGGACCCAGCTCTCCAAGTTTGAAGCCTTACAGAAGAGATATAACATCTCTTAGAAATATTTACTTCTTTTGCTAGTGTTCTTTTGTATAAAATGTTCATCATTCAATAAAAATTATGAGACATTTGAAGGTGAAAAAAAAGTGACCCATGGTCAAGAGAGGGAATAGCTCAATAGAAATACACCTAGAGATGGTACAGAGAGGAATTTTAAAATAACAGTGATAAGTATGCTAAAGGATATAGTGAAAAAGGAAACAACATGGAGAAAAAGATGAGAATTTCAGTAGAGGGATGCAAACAATGAAAAAGAAGCAAAAGAGGGCTCCTGGGTGACTCAGTCAGTTAAACATCCGACTCTTGATTTCAGCTCAGGTCATGATCTGGTGGTCCTGGGATCAAGCCCCGCATCAGGCTTTGTGTTCAGAGGGGAGTCTGCTTGAGGATTCTCTTTCTCCCTCTCCTTCTCCCCCCACTCATGCTCTCTCTCCCTCTCTCTAAAATAAAAAATAAATTTTAAAAAAAGAAGCAAAGAAATACTAGTGGGATTCTACTTATAACCAAGATGGAGTAACAGTGACTAGATTTACCCTTCTGTGTGAAACAAAAAATAACTAGAAAAAAATACATAAAACAAAGGTTTTTCGGAACACTGGACATTCAGCAGCAGAAAACAATGATTCCTCAGACACGGAAAATAAGCAAGAGGTGAGTCCTATGAATGCCCCAGGTTTTGCCTTGTAAGTGTTTTCAGGCTGTGACACAGGGAAGGAAAACTGAGGTGGAACCCATAAGACTCTGAGTTTAGGAGATGGAGCTAAACATTCAAGAAGAGCAAGTTGGCCAAATTTGGTAGGATAGAGTACGAGAGAGGGAAAGCTGCCTAAGGAAAGATCTCTGCATAGCTACAGAGGGTCCTCCATGAGTATTCAGCAGAGTACTGATCAGTGCATGTCTATGAATTCCTCTGAGCCTGGGGGAAAAAAAATCACCTGAAAATATGAGAGGGGACAGTAGCTGGTGTCCACACAGGGCTGAAAATTATTCTTGTTCCTGCAACTTAGAGAAGAAAAATCTTATAAACTACATTGCATAGTGTACTTGGAAGAATCTTATCTCAGTAGTGGGAAATTATTAGTCCTAGATTAAGCACTGTTCTGATCTTGCATAAAAAATATCTTAGAAATAAGACCTGGAAAGTTCAAACCATTTCCAAGCAACCTAACTGCACCTCAGAACGAAGATCAGGCATATTTACAAGAGTACAAAAATGTCCTGAATCCAATAAGGTAAAATTCACAATTCATTCAATAAAAAATTACCAGACATGTAAAAAAAATCAGGAAAATATGACACATAATAAAAAGATAAATTAATCCATCAAAACTGACCCAGAAGCAAGATGAGTGTTAAAATTAGCAGAAAAGGACATTAAAACAATTATTATACCTGTATTACATAGTTCAAAAAATCAAGACAACGAAGATATATTAAAAAAAAAAAGACTGAAATCAAACTTTTAGAAATGAAAACTACAATGTCTGATGTGAAAATACGCTGGTGGTATTAATAACAGATTAGACATATAAGAAGAAAAGATTAGTAGGCTTGAGGAGATGCCAATAGAAACAATTCAAAATGAAACACAAAGAGATAAAACAATACAAAAATAAAGAGTTCATCAGTGAATGATAGGAAAACTGTTAGTCAGGGGCGCCTGGGTGGCTCAGTTGGTTAAGTGTCTGCCTTTGGCTTGGGTCATGATCCCATGGTCCTGGGGCTGAACCCCACATTGGACTCCTTGCTCAGCAGGGAGTCTGCTTCTCCCTCTCCCTCTGCTCCTCCACACCCCCCCCCCCAACTTGTGCTCTGTCTCGGTCTCTCAAATAAATAAAATATTTTTAAAAAGTAAAAAAAATAAAAATAAAAACTGTGAGTCAACTAATATACATGTAATTACAGTCTCTGAAGAGGAAGAAACAGTGAGGGGTAGAAAAAAAATTTGAAAAAATAATAGCAAAAAAAATTCAAATTGGATGAAAACTATAAACTCACACATCCAAGAATCTCAACAAACTCCAAGCACAAAAAGCTTAAAGAAAATTACAAACATTATCATAATCAAATTGCATAAAACCAATGATAAAGAGAGAATCTGAAAAGCAGCCAGAAAAAAAAAAAAAGACAAGTTATATATGGAGAACAAAGGTAACAACAGATTTTTTATTGGAAAGAATGCAAGTGAGAAGAAAATACAGCAACATCTTTAACTTATAGAAGGGAAAAAAACAAAAGAAAACAAAACTGTGAACCTAGGATTCTATACCAGGTGAAAAAATAATTTGGAAGTGATGGCAAGGGCGCGTGGGTGGCTCAGTCGGTTGAGCGACTGCCTTCGGCTCAGGTCATGATTCCAGAGTCCCGGGATCGAGTCCCGCATTGGGCTCCCTGCTCGGCGGGGAGTCTGCTTCTCCCTCTGACCCTCCCCCCCTCATGTGCTCTTTCTCTCTCATTCTCTCTCTGTCAAATAATAAATAAAATCTTTAAAAAAAAAAAAAAGAAAGTGATGGCAAATAAATCTTTTTTTCTTCAGACTTACAAAAACTAAGAATTATACAAGAAATATTGAAGGGAGTCCTTCAGGCTAAAGACAAATGATACCAGAGGGAAATATAGTCTTTTATTTATTTTTTTATTATGTTATGTTAATCACCATACATTACATCATTAGTTTTTGATGTAGTGTTCCATGATTCATTGTTTGGATATACACTCAGTGCTCCATTCAATACCTACCCTCTTTAATACCCATCACCAGGCTAACCCATTCTCCCACCCCTCTCCCCTCTAGAACCCTTAGTTTGTTTCTCAGAGTCCATAGTCTCTCATGGTTCATCTCCCCCTCTGATTCCCGCCCCCCCTTCATTTTTCCCTTCCTACTATCTTCTTCTTTTTTTAACATATAATGTATTATTTGTTTCAGAGGTACAGGTCTGTGATTCAACACTCTTACACAATTCACAGTGCTCACCATAGCACATACCCTCCCCAATGTCTATCACCCAGCCACCCCATGCCTCCCGCCCCCCACCACTCCAGCAACCCTCAGTTTGTTTCCTGAGATTAAGAATTCCTCAGTGAGATAATATGATACATGTCTTTCTCTGATTGACTTATTTCACTCAGCATAATACCCTCCAGTTCCATCCACCTCGTGGCAAATGGCAAGATTTCATTCCTTTTGATGGCTGCATAATATTCCATTGTGTATATCTATTTCTCTATCTATAGATAGAGAGATAGATAGATAGATAGATGATAGATAGATAGATAGATATAGATATATATACACACACACACACACCACATCTTCTTTATCCATTCATCTGTCGATGGACATCTTGGCTCTTTCCATAGTTTGGCTATTGTGGACATTGCTGCTATAAACATTGGGGTGTACGTACCCTTTCGGATCACTACATTTGTATCTTTGGGGTAAATACCCAGTAGTGCAATTGGTGGGTTGTATGGTAGCTCTATTTTCAACTTTTTGAGGAACCTCCATACTGTTTTCCAGAGTGGCTGCACCAGCTTGCATTCCCACCAACTGTGTAGGAGGGTTCCCCTTTCTCTGCATCCTCGCCAACATCTGTCATTTCCTGACTTGTTAATTTTTGCCATTCTGATTGGTGTGAGGTGGTATCTCATTGAGGTTTTGATTTGTATTTCCCTGATGCCGAGCAATGTTGAGCCCTTTTTCATGTGTCTGTTGGCCATTTGGATGTCTTCTTTGCAGAAATGTCTGTTCATGTCTTCTGCCCATTTCTTGATTGGATTATTTGTTCCTTAGGTGTTGAGTTTGATAAGTTCTTTATAGATTTTTGGATACTAGCCCTTTATCTGATATGTCATTTGCAAATATCTTCTCCCATTCTCTTGGTTGTCTTTTGGTTTTGTTGACTGCTTCCTTCTGTGCAAAAGCTTTTTATCTTGATGAAGTCCCAATAGTTCATTTTTGCCCTTGCTTCCCTTGCCTTTGGCAATGTGTCTAGGAAGAAGTTGCTGAGGCTGAGGTCAAAGAGGTTGCTGCCTGTGTTCTCCTCAAGGATTTTGATGGTTTCTTGTCTCACACATAGGTCTGACATCCATTTTGAGTCTATTTTTGTGTATGGTGTAAGGAAATGGTCCAGTTTCATTCTTCTGCATGTGGCTGTCCAATTTTCCCAACACTATGTGTTGAAGAGGCTGTCTTTTTTCCATTGGCTATTCTTTCCTGCTTTGTCAAAGATTAGTTGACCATAGAGTTGAGGGTCCATTTCTGGGCTCTCTATTCTGTTCCATTGATCTATGTGTCTGTTTTTGTGCCAGTACCATACTGTCTTTTTTTTTTTTTTAAAGATTTTATTTATTTATTTGACAGAGAGAGAGCCAGTTAGAGAGGGAACACAGCAGGGGGAGTGGGAGAGGGAGAAGCAGGCCTCCCACAGAGCAGGGAGCCTAATGCAGGGCTCAATCCCAGGACCCTGGGATCATGACCCGAGCTGAAGGCAGACGCTTAATGACTGAGCTACCCAGGCGCCCCAGTACCATACTGTCTTGATGATTACAGCTTTGTAACAGAGCTTGAAGTCTGGAATTGTGATGCCACCAGCTTTGTTTTTCTTTTTCAACATTCCTCTGGCTATTTGGGGTCTTTTCTGGTTCCATACAAATTTTAGGATTATTTGTTCCATTTCTGTGAAAAAAGATGATGGTATTTTGATAGAGATTGCATTGAATGTGTAGATTGCTTCAGATAGCATAGACATTTTCACAATATTTGTCCTTCCAATCCATGAGCATGGAATGTTTTTCCATTTCTTTGTGTCTTCCTCAATTTCTTTCGTGAATATTCTATAGTTTTAGAAGTACAGATCCTTTGCCTCTTTGGTTAGATTTATTCTAACCAGGTATCTTACAGTTTTGGGTGCATTGTAAATGGGATTGACTCCTTAATTTCTTTTTCTTCTCTCTCATTGTTGGTGTATAGAAATGCAACTGATTTCTCTGCATTGATTTTATATCCTGCCACTTTACTGAATTCCTGTATGAGTTCTAGCAGTTTTGGGGTGGAGTCTTTTGGGTTTTCCACATAAAGTATCATGTCATCTGCAAAGAGTGAGAGTTTGACTTCTTCTTTGCCATTTCAGATACCTTTTATTTCTTTTTGTTGTCTGATTGCTGAAGCTAGGATTTCTAGTACTATGTTGAATAGCAGTGGTGATCGTGGACTTCCCTGCCGTGTTCCTGATCTTAGGGGAAAAGCTCTCAGTTTTTCCCCATTGAGAATGATATTCACTATGGGCTTTTCATAGATGGATTTATGATATTGAGGTATGTACCTTCTATTCTTACACTGTAAAGAGTTTTAATCAAGAAATGATGCTGTACTTTGTCAAATACTTTTTCTGCATTTATTGGGAGGATCATATGGTTCCTGTTCTTTCTTTTACTAATGTATTGTATCACAGTGATTGATTTGCGGATGTTGAACCAACGTGCAACCCAGGAATAAATCCCACTTTGCCATGGTGAATAATCCTTTTAATGTACTGTTGGATCCTATTGGCTAGTATTTTGGTGAGAATTTTTGCATCCATGTTCATCAGGGATATTGATCTGTAATTCTCCTTTTTGATGGGGTCTTTGTCTGGTTTTGGGATCAAGGTAATACTGGCCTTCATAAAATGAGTTTGGAAGTTTTCCTTCCATTTCAATTTTTTGAAACAGTTTCAGAAGAATAGGTATTAATTCTTCTTTAAATGTTTGGTACAACTCCCCTGGGAAGCCATCTGGCCCTGGGCGCTTGTTTGTTGGGAGATTTTTGATTACAGCTTCAATTTCCTTGCTGCTTATGGGTCTGTTCAGGTTTTCCGTTTCTTCCTGGTTCAATTTTGGTAGCATATACGTCTGTAGGAACGCACCCATTTCTTCCAGATTGTCTAATTTGTTGGAATTTAGTTGCTTATAATATGTTCTTATAATTGTTTGTATTTCTTTGGTGTTGGTTGTGATCTCTCCTCTGTCATTCATGATTTTATTTATTTGGGTCCTTTCTCTTTTCTCTTTCTTCTATCTTGTTGTTGGTGTATAGAAATGCGACTGATTTCTGTGCATTGATTTTATATCCTGCCACTTTTCTGAATTCCTGTATGAGTTCTAGCAGTTTCGGGGTGGAGTCTTTTGGGTTTTCTACATAAAGTATCATATCATCTACTTTGCAGAATCTTTACAAGTCACTATCAGATATGTTCTGGAGTTTCCAAGGAAACCCATAATAACCAGCAGCCCTCCATCCCGCCAGGGATTTTATATGTTGTAATATAAAATAATAGATTAAATAAGGAGACTAAAATATCATTTTTATTAGATATCACTAAATTGGAGAAGGTCATTTAGTGTGATAACCAATGGGCTTACTCATTGACCTCCAGATTTAGGCAGAATCATCTTCCCAATAAAGCAATGTTGAACTGGTTTAGGTTCCCACCACCTACTGAGTCTTGCTTCAGTAAGACCGAGGACTGGAGGAACAGGTGGGAACTCATGTTTTCTATGGAGAAGCTTGCTCCCAAGAGGAGGAAATCAAGTTATATATGCCATATTTTTGAACTATATATGGTACATATATATTCCTCTAATAAATATATATATGTTACTCCTCATATATATATATATTTATTTGTATATATATTTCTCTAGTCCTACTTTTCTGTTTTCCTTAGATGAATAGTTTTTAGTATTCTATTTTAACCCCTCTATTGACTTTTTCTTTAGCTCCTCTATTGACTTTTAAACTATAACTCTTTGTTTGCCCTAGAAATTATGACATGCATATTTAGGTTCACTGTCTATTTTTACATAATATTATAGTACTTCATGTACAGCATAAGAACTTTACAAAAATATAATTCAATTTAAGCTCTTCACACCCTATACTTTTGTTATTTATATTTTTATGTATATATACTACTATAAATACAAAATTAATTACACACAGACACACACACACACACAGTCTTTAATATTTACCCCTTGTATTTACCCTTTCTGGTGGTCTCAATTCTTTCTGGGAGTTCTAGGGCTTCATTTGGCATCATTTTCCCTCAGCCTGAAAACCTTCATTAACTTTTCTTGTACTACAGGTCTGTTAAGATGAATTCTCTCAGCTTTTTTTTTTGGTGTGAAATTGTCTTTATTTGACCTTCCTTTCTCTGAATGATATTTTCTCTGGATACAGAGTTCTAGGTAAATTATTTTATTTTATCTTTTAGCACTCTGAAGGTGTAATTAATTTTCTTAATGCTTCTTTTGATCAATTTTTTTGTGTGTCATTGTTTCATTCTATGTGCTCTATCTTTTTTTTCCTCTGGCTACTTTTAAGACTTGCTTTATTTTTTAACAGTTTGACTACAGTATTTACAATATTCATCCTGCATTGAACTCACTGAGCTTCTTGAATGTGTAGGTTATATCTTTCTTCAATCTTTCAAACTTTTCTGCTAGATCTATTCAAATATCTCTTCTATTCTGTTCTCTCTTTCCTCTTTTCATGGATTCCAATTACCTGTATATAAATTGCTTGATATTGCCCCACAGATCCCAGAGACATTGTTCTCCTTTTTTGTTTATCTCTCCATTAGGCATAATGTTAGCTGGAGGCTTTTTTGTAGATGCCCTTTGTCAAATTGAGAAAATTCCTTTCTATTCCTAGATTGTTAATAATTTTTATTCAGAATGAGTTTTAGATTTTTTAAAGTATTTTTTCTATACTTATGGAGATGATCCAGTGGTTTTTCTTTTACAGTTTGTTAGTATGGGAAATGACATTGATTAATTGTTGAATATTAAAGTGACTCTGAATTATAGGGATAAAGTCTACTTGATCATTGTGGCAGACAAATATAACATGGTCTCTAGAATCCCTACTTTCTGGTATTCATACTCTCATATCATCTCCTCCCCTTTACTGTAGACATGAACTGTGACTTGCTTTGACCAATAACACGCAGCAAAGGTGATAGGATATATATGATGTATATGATCATGTGATTATACGACATAAAATTGTAGCACTCATCTTATAGGAATCTCTTACTCCCTTGCATCTTTGAGGAAGTCAACAGCCATGTTGCCTCCCCCATGGCAAGAAACTGCAGCTCACCCCTAGGAGCTGAGGGCACCTTCTGGCCAACAGCCATCGGGAAACAGAATTATTCGGTATTACAGTCACAAAGAACTGAATTCTACTAACAAATGCATGAGTTTGGAAGCACATACCTCCCCAGATGGGAGCCTCATCCTGGCCAACAGCTTGATTACAGAGAAACCAGCTAAACCATGCCCAGATTCCTGACCCACAAGAACCGAAAGATAATATATGTGTGTGTTGTGTTCTAAGCTGCTAAGTTTGTGGTAATGTTGTTATGTTGCATAAGATAACTGATACAGATTTTGGTAATGGAAGCAGAGCGTCAATATAACAAATGTCTAAAAATGTGGGAGTGGCTTTGGGACTTGTCAGTGGACAGAGGCTAGGGGAATTTGGAAGAGCACAGTAGAGAAAGCTTACATTGTCTTGGACACACTGTTAATAGAAATCTGAACATTAAGGATGTACCAGTGAGTACTCAAAAGGAAGTGAGGAACACGTGGGAATCTGGAGGAGGGAGGATCCTGGTTAACTAGTGATGGAGGGCTTAGCACAGTTGTCTTCTGCAATTACGTGGAAAGTGGAACCTGTGAGTGATGAACTTAGTTATCTAAGGATACTTCCCGGGAAAGTGTTGAGTTGCCACTTGGTTTCTTCTTGCTACTTAGAAGAAAGTGTGTGAAGAGAGAGATACATTGAAGGAAAAACTGTTGAACTGAAAGGAACCAAGACTTGATGATTTTGAAAATTCTCAGCCTCTCCAATTGGTAAAGCATGGTAATATTGAGAGATAGCTTCCAAGTACTCTCAGGAAAGTGCACACCAGAGAAAAAGCTGAGGGTGTGACTATATGATCTTCTACTAAAATTTCAGAAAGATAAAAGGTCATGGTATTCAGCCAAACAAAGAACCTTTTCAAAGATTAGGGGTGTGCCTCACAGATCTTGATACAACCACAGATCCTCTAGGAAATGTAAGGCCATTGCCCCTTAGCCATCTATATCAGCAGAAGCCCAATGTAGAATCATGCTTCTTCAAAAAGATCTGTAGGTGCAGCTTTTGTCTAATGGAGTGAACCCCAGGAAAATCCATGGGAGGCTCACAAAGTTTTTGAGAATATTGTTTCAGAAGGAACACTGTCAACTTGGATGAAAAAAAACAGAGAGCATCCTCTCACTTTCAGGGTAACTATTGAAAGATATGAATTTGTCATGCTAATGGACATCAAAGGAAAGTTGGGGTGACAATCTTTATATCAGACAAATTAGATTTTAAACTAAAGGCTGTAATAAGAGATGAAGAAGGACACTATCATAATTAAAGGGTCTATCCAACAAGAAGATCTAACAATTGTAAATATTTATGCCCCTAATGTGGGAGCAGCCAATTATATAAACCAATTAATAACAATCAAAGAAACACACCAATAATAATACAAAAAGAGTAGGGGACTTTTAACACCCCCTCTCTGAAATGGACAGATCATATAAGCAGAAGATCAACAAGGAAATAAGGGCTTTGAATGACACACTGGAGTAGATGGACTTCACAGATAAATATATTCAGAACATTCCACCCCAAAGCAACAGAATACACATTCTTCTCAAGTGCACATGGGACATTCTCCAGAATAGATCACATCCTGGGCCGCAAATCAGGTCTCAACCAGTACCAAAAGATTGGGATCATTCCCTGCCTATTTTCAGACCACAATGCTTTGAAACTTAAACTCAATCACAAGAGGAAAGTTGGAAAGAACTCAGATACATGGAGGCTAAAGAGCAACCTGCTAAAGAATGAGTGTGTCAACCAGGAAATTAAAGAAGAATTTAAAAAATTCATGGAAACAAATGAAAATGAAAACACAACCGTTCAAAATCTTCAGGATGCAGCAAAGGCATCCTAAGAGGGAAGTATATAGCACTACGAGCCTTTCTCAAGAAACAAGAACAGTCTCAAATACACAACCTAACCCTACACCTAAAGGAGCTGGGAAAGAACAGCAAATAAAGCCTAAACCCAGCAGCAGAGGATAATTAATAAAGATTAGAGCAGAAATCAATGAAATAGAAACCAAAAGAACAGTAGAACACATCAGAAAAACTAGGAGCTGGTTCTTTGAAAGAATTAATAAGATTGATAAACCTTTGGCCAGACTTATCCAAAAGAAAAGAGAAAGGACCCAAATAAATAAAATCATGAATGACAGAGGAGAGATCACAACCAACACCAAAGAAATACAAACAATTATAAGAACATATTATAAGCAACTAAATTCCAACAAATTAGACAATCTGGAAGAAATGGGTGCGTTCCTACAGACGTATATGCTACCAAAATTGAACCAGGAAGAAACGGAAAACCTGAACAGACCCATAAGCAGCAAGGAAATTGAAGCTGTAATCAAAAATCTCCCAACAAACAAGCGCCCAGGGCCAGATGGCTTCCCAGGGGAGTTGTACCAAACATTTAAAGAAGAATTAATACCTATTCTTCTGAAACTGTTTCAAAAAATTGAAATGGAAGGAAAACTTCCAAACTCATTTTATGAAGGCCAGTATTACCTTGATCCCAAAACCAGACAAAGACCCCATCAAAAAGGAGAATTACAGATCAATATCCCTGATGAACATGGATGCAAAAATTCTCACCAAAATACTAGCCAATAGGATCCAACAGTACATTAAAAGGATTATTCACCATGGCAAAGTGGGATTTATTCCTGGGTTGCACGTTGGTTCAACATCCGCAAATCAATCACTGTGATACAATACATTAGTAAAAGAAAGAACAGGAACCATATGATCCTCCCAATAAATGCAGAAAAAGTATTTGACAAAGTACAGCATCATTTCTTGATTAAAACTCTTTACAGTGTAAGAATAGAAGGTACATACCTCAATATCATAAATCCATCTATGAAAAGCCCATAGTGAATATCATTCTCAATGGGGAAAAACTGAGAGCTTTTCCCCTAAGATCAGGAACACGGCAGGGAAGTCCACGATCACCACTGCTATTCAACATAGTACTAGAAATCCTAGCTTCAGCAATCAGACAACAAAAAGAAATAAAAGGTATCTGAAATGGCAAAGAAGAAGTCAAACTCTCACTCTTTGCAGATGACATGATACTTTATGTGGAAAACCCAAAAGACTCCACCCCAAAACTGCTAGAACTCATACAGGAATTCAGTAAAGTGGCAGGATATAAAATCAATGCAGAGAAATCAGTTGCATTTCTATACACCAACAATGAGAGAGAAGAAAAAGAAATTAAGGAGTCAATCCCATTTACAATGCACCCAAAACTGTAAGATACCTGGTTAGAATAAATCTAACCAAAGAGGCAAAGGATCTGTACTTCTAAAACTATAGAATATTCACGAAAGAAATTGAGGAAGACACAAAGAAATGGAAAAACATTCCATGCTCATGGATTGGAAGGACAAATATTGTGAAAATGTCTATGCTATCTGAAGCAATCTACACATTCAATGCAATCTCTATCAAAATACCATCATCTTTTTTCACAGAAATGGAACAAATAATCCTAAAATTTGTATGGAACCAGAAAAGACCCCAAATAGCCAGAGGAATGTTGAAAAAGAAAAACAAAGCTGGTGGCATCACAATTCCAGACTTCAAGCTCTGTTACAAAGCTGTAATCATCAAGACAGTATGGTACTGGGGCGCCTGGGTAGCTCAGTCATTAAGCGTCTGCCTTCAGCTCGGGTCATGATCCCAGGGTCCTGGGATTGAGCCCTGCATTAGGCTCCCTGCTCTGTGGGAGGCCTGCTTCTCCCTCTCCCACTCCCCCTGCTGTGTTCCCTCTCTAACTGGCTCTCTCTCTGTCAAATAAATAAATAAAATCTTTAAAAAAAAAAAAAAGACAGTATGGTACTGGCACAAAAACAGACACATAGATCAATGGAACAGAATAGAGAGCCCAGAAATGGACCCTCAACTCTATGGTCAACTAATCTTTGACAAAGCAGGAAAGAATAGCCAATGGAAAAAAGACAGCCTCTTCAACACATAGTGTTGGGAAAATTGGACAGCCACATGCAGAAGAATGAAACTGGACCATTTCCTTACACCATACACAAAAATAGACTCAAAATGGATGTCAGACCTATGTGTGAGACAAGAAACCATCAAAATCCTTGAGGAGAACACAGGCAGCAACCTCTTTGACCTCAGCCTCAGCAACTTCTTCCTAGACACATTGCCAAAGGCAAGGGAAGCAAGGGCAAAAATGAACTATTGGGACTTCATCAAGATAAAAAGCTTTTGCACAGAAGGAAGCAGTCAACAAAACCAAAAGACAACCAAGAGAATGGGAGAAGATATTTGCAAATGACATATCAGATAAAGGGCTAGTATCCAAAAATCTATAAAGAACTTATCAAACTCAACACCTAAGGAACAAATAATCCAATCAAGAAATGGGCAGAAGACATGAACAGACATTTCTGCAAAGAAGACATCCAAATGGCCAACAGACACATGAAAAAGGGCTCAACATTGCTCGGCATCAGGGAAATACAAATCAAAACCTCAATGAGATACCACCTCACACCAATCAGAATGGCAAAAATTAACAAGTCAGGAAATGACAGATGTTGGCGAGGATGCAGAGAAAGGGGAACCCTCCTACACAGTTGGTGGGAATGCAAGCTGGTGCAGCCACTCTGGAAAACAGTATGGAGGTTCCTCAAAAAGTTGAAAATAGAGCTACCATACAACCCACCAATTGCACTACTGGGTATTTACCCCAAAGATACAAATGTAGTGATCTGAAGGGGCACCTGAACCCCAGTGTTTATAGCAGCAATGTCCACAATAGCCAAACTATGGAAAGAGCCTAGATGTCCATCGACAGATGAATGGATAAAGAAGATGTGGTACATATACACAATGGAATATTATGCAGCCATCAAAAGTGAAATCTTGCCACTTGCAACTACGTGGATGGAACTGGAGGGTATTATGCTGAGCCAAATAAGTCAATCAGAGAAAGACAGTTATCATATGATCTTACTGATATGTGGAATTTGAGAAACGAGGCAGAAGATCATAGGGGAAGAGAGGAAAAAATGAAACAAGATGAAACCGAGAGGGAGACAAACCATAAGAGACTCTTAACCTCAGGAAACAAATAGATGTTGCTGGAGTGAGGGGCAGGGAGGGATGGGGTGGCTGGGTGATGGACATTGGGGAGGGTATATACTATGGTGAGCACTGTGAATTGTGTAAGGCTGATGAGTCACAGACTTGTGCCCCTGAAACTAATAATACATTGTATGTTAACAAAGAAAAGAAAAGAAAAAAAGATTCTGCAAAGTAGAAAAGCAATACAGTGTAGTGATTAAAATTGAAGGCTCTGGTACCAGTCTATTAAAATTTCAATCCCAATTTTAGCCCTTCCTAGTGGTGTCCTTAAGCATTAAATCTCTTTGCCTCAATGTTCTCATTTGTAAAATGTGGGAAAAAACAATACCTGCCTTATAGGGTGATTTTGTAGGTTATATGAATTAGTATGTGGAACACTTGGGATAGTGTCTAGGACACTGTCAGTAAATGTCAACTACCATTACTATCTTTTATAGTGTAGTTATATACACTATCGGCATTTGAGTAAGCACTTAAGAACTTATAGATATTATCTTTTATTTTCTTTAAGGGGGCGCCTGGGTGGCTCAGTTGATTAAGCATCTGACTCTTGATTTTGGTTCAGGTTGTGATCGCAGGGTTGTGAGATCGAGCCTTGTGTGGGGCTCAGTGGGGAGTGTGCTAGAGATTCTCTCTCTCCCTCTCTCTCTACCTGTCCCCTCCCCTCTCAAATAAATAAATCTTAAAAATAAAATAAAAAAAAGAACTTATAGCTACTATTGTCACCACTATACAGAAGAGACATTTGTGTTATTTAGGCTAAATTGGCAGAGTGTACATATGCTATAAAAAACAGACCCAACTATTCAATGGCTTAGAAAGAAATTTATTTTTCACTCATGTAACAGTCCAGAGAAGTGAAGACTTAAGTGCACACAAAAACCTATACATGAAGGTTTATAGCAGCCTTACTCATAATGGCCCCAAACTGGAAACAACACAGACGTTTTTCAGTCGGTGGATGTCTAAAGGAACTGTTATACATCCATACCATGGATTACTATTCTGTAATAAAAAAGCATGAACTCTTAATACATATAACCTGGATGAATCTCCAAAGAATTATACCGAGTGAAGAAAAAAGGCAATCCAAAAAGATTGTATTCCGTATGATTCCACTTAGGTCACGTTCTTGAAATGACAAAATTATAAAAACAGAAAACAAATTAGTGGTTGCCAGGGGTGGAGGTAAAAAGGAAGTGGGTGTGACCACCCACGTCATGTTGGGAACGTTCTATATCATTATTGCCTCAGTGTTAATATCCTGGTTGTTACATTGTACCACAGCTTTACAAGATATTACTATGAAGGGCAACTGGGAAAAGTATACTCTGGGTCTCTCTATTATTTCTTCCAACTGCATGTGAATCTATAATTATCTCCAAATAAACAGATTAATTTATTTTTAAATCCCATGATTTATTTCCTAAAAATAAAAACAAAAGGATTGAAAACATAACTTGCATTTTTTACTCCTACCTGATTTTAAAAGACAGTTCAAAACTTATTCTTAAAAGAAGAAAACTCACTGGAAATCTTATTCTCATTGAAGAAATACAAACACATTTGTAACAGTTTGCAACGGTTTTGCTCATGCTGTGTTCATTACTCAACCTACTACCTGAGGTCAGTCGTGACTACGTTTGCTGTGGCAGGTGCCATTTTATTCAGAATAGACAACTCTTCAGATAAGCAATCAAATTCTAAAAAAGCCAGACCTGCTGCCAGTTTCTGGGGAGAAGCACAAAGGAGGAGCATCCACCGCTCTTGACTTTAACGGTCACGTTGTGGCTCCAGGATCTAGGGTCTTGGAGTTTCTGAGAGACAGTGCATTGGAGAAAAGAAATTCTGGTATTCTCCAAAGGGCCGAGTCTCAGCACTTGCAGATGGCATAAAAATGTGAATGGAGGCTGGGATCTGGTGCTGACTTGTTGACCTACTTTCTTTCTCTTCCACATGACATCCTGCCATGGTTTTATAGGTCCCTCTTGTGATACCTCTTCCCCTTCATGGCTGTCCTTGATGTCCACTTTCACCAGATTCTCTGACCTCTTTGAAGAGTAGTCATTTGTTCAAAAAATAGTCATGGAGTCCCTATATTGTGCCAAGCATTGGTATACAGTGATGAACAAGGCAACCCTTACGTTTCACCATTATTAACTTCCTTATCTTCCTAATGTATCCTGTATTTTTTGAGTGCCTTCTATAAACAAGGCATTAGGCATAAAATTCACTGAATCTTATAAAACAAATACTATGTGATCCTCACTGTATAGCTAAAGAAACATAGGCCCAGGAATGCCAAATGTGCCCAAGTTCACACAGGGACTGTGAGCTGATCCACACTGTAATATCTCTATTTCTTCTGACTCTGGCCACTGGTGCTCTGAACCTTGAATTAGGAGATTGAAATGAGCTTTCCCTGCACAGATTTGGTTAGATATAATTCTAATCTCTATTCTTGGCTTCATTCTCACTTTGCTCCATTTGCCTTCTGTCATCTTGAACCCCATGCTGGTGATTCCAGTCTGACCACCTGACTTCAATTTTACATTCATTACCTGGAGTTTCTATGTATCATTTTTTATCCAAACTACTTTCCAGCAATCCAAGACAAAACTTAGAAAGGTGGCATGAGGACTTCCATCACTACTGTTTGCAAAACCATTACATGGAGAATCCTGTGAAAATCAGTGCCCTCTCCCCACCAATTCCTTATTCACGAGAGTGAATACAACATCTCCACTATCCACTCACCAGCATCGCCATGCCCTCCTATGCCCTCTTCAAGAAAACAGTGATACTAGCTAATATTTAGGGAACATTATTGTCTTCCTTCACTTAATCCTTCATTGACTCCTTTAAGACAGTTACTATCATTATCTTTAGTAACATATAAAAAAAAAATAGAGGTTTGGAGAGACTGTAAAATATCCCCAGGGTCATGCAGCTAGAAGAGGCAGAATCTGAACCCTGTCTGCTGGTGCTACTAGTTCCCTGCACTAATCTATCTCCAGAAAAATGGCATTTACCAACTGAGTACACCGTCAAGCTCTATCTTGGGCAGCACCTTGACTCTGCTTAACCATGTGAATAACTGGATCAGCAGGAAGGATTACTAAGTGCCTGTGTTGCAATTACTCTCTCATGGTAGCTACTAGCTGGTTTGCAAGAGTAATGATCATATCATAGAAATATAACACTCTAATTAACAGGTTGGGCTCTGGAATCCAACTATGGGCACAACTCCTAGGCCACTGCTTCTAACTCTGTGACCCCAAGTAAGCAGGTTCCCTAGCTTTTTCTGCATCTCATTTTTCTTCTCCGCAAAATAGGGCTAATAATGACACCTCTCTCTAAAAGTCATACTATTTATGACTGGACCTAAGTCTACCGATACGCTGATGCATGGAGTATTTCCTTGTTGAGTTTTGCGAGAGGTCCAAAACGGATCATATCATTTTCGCAAGATTCTCAAAACCCTAAGTACCTTTTAATCACACCTCCATTAACCAGTCTCCTTTCCAGACTAAACTGTCCTAATCTTGGAAATCTTGCCTCCTTTGGAGCTAGGATCACAAGTACCAAAGTAGAAACAAAAACACTCTCTTCGGCATTTATGAGGAAAAGTGCTGCAAAGTGCTCGTTCTCAGCAGAGCCCTTCCTGTGGAAAGATTGAAAAATCGAGGCAGAGAAGTTCAAAGACTCAGAGCCGCTGAATAAAAACAAAATCCCTTAAAATTACACTGATGGTTCTTCTAGATAAGCAGGTAATTCTTTGAGGTAATTTGGAGAGAATTCAACAGTGTTTATTACAGGTTCACTTAAGAAAGCCAAACATTCAGCCCTAAAAGCAATTTCAAAGCAAAACTCTAAACAGTATTTTAAAATAGGGATGAAATTATATGTACAATCTTATCTCCCAGGGGTTTTGAAGGATTAATGAAGGGAAAATAGAAGCTATGGAGGGAATGACAGAAATTCACCGTAAGTGGGACAGCCTGACAGGATATAATGTCCATAATGTGATTTTTAATAGACATTAAAAGAATACCTATAGGTAGATTGACTTTCTACTCAATGGTTCCACAACACTTGGGGAGGCATGATCGAGTGGAGCTAGAATTACTACAGAAAATGGAAACTAGTTTAAGCACACATTAATTTTTTTTCTTCTTTGATTCTAAATGTCAAGGGAGACTTAGTATTTTCCCTAAAAGAGTATCTTAATAATTTCTTGGAGTTGCAAGTCAGCCTACTTTATTTACTGAGAAAAATGACACTTAAAATATCAGATTTTATAATACTTTTTATGATACATCACAGTGAGTGCCTCTAATGGGGGGAAAAAACAATATTATTCTCCAATTAGGACAGAGAATATTAAAATATTCAACATTCTTAATAATGATAAACAGACAATGGGTGAATCTAAGGCCTTTCATAAATATAAAATCTGAGTCTATTATGTTATTCTAAGCCTTCATGTGAGTTCTTCCTGGGAAGACTGAAAAATGGGCTGGGGGCACCTGGGTGGCTCAGATGGTTAAGCGTCTGCCTTCAGCCAGGTCATGATCTCAGGGTCCTGGGATCAAGCTCCGGTCGGGCTCCTGCTCAGCAGGAAGCCTGCTTCTCCCTCTCCCTCTACTGATCCCCCTGCTTGTACTCTCACTCTCTCTGTCAAATAAATAAATAAAATCTTTAAAAAAAAAAAAAAAGGAAAATGGGCTGAACTTCTCTCTTAGGAATACTCTGGGGAAAAGACTCACAAGAATAACTCTTTGATCTTTCTGGAAGCCATTGTTTCAAGACCTTTCCTCCGTATCTTACTATTATAGTGATTACCCCCAGAAAACCATTTTCCTCTACACATGGAGTGACAGGTCGGTTTTGTGTTTACTCTTTCCCAAGGGCAGTAGTATATCCTAGCATGGGTCAAAGCTCTGGACTTAAAGGCTTGCAGCTTCATCTCCTCTGACGTTAGGGGCTTAGAGTCAATGTAGTATCGTCAGAAGCACACATGCTTTGGAATCAAAGTGATCTGGGTTTGAATCCTGCCTCAACCCTTCCTAGATATATGGTGTCAGACAAGTTACATATCTTCTCATCTCCAGTACCCCATCTGCATGATGGGGAAAGTAACACTTGCAGAGCAAGGTTGTTAAAATGACTACATGAGATTATGGTATCTTTGTCATTGTTGATATGGTGGTTGTCATTGCTCCAACCCAAAGCACTTAGCCTATGGAGGTATTGTAAACACCACACTGACCTCTAGCAATAGGTTAGTGACAGTGCTGTCTTAGAGTTGGCATTTTCTCTCAAAAGATGAGGTTATTTTTCTTCCAATGCCAGACTTACTGGTTCCTTACTTATGGACCACTCCATACATTAAACCTTGTCATAACCATGTTTGTTATAGAACCACTATGTTTTGAAGTTTGTCCAAGGTCAACTTGCCAAGGATGATCACCAAATATGAGGACCCCACTATATCAAGAATTTAGTGCTTTTCTTTTATGATATACTTAAGAAATTTTCAGGAAAGAACACTTAATCCATATAGACTCAAAGTTTAGAATTTTGCCATATGAGATGCCTCTTTCATTTTAGGTGCATGTTGGATTTCTTCAATAACTTTTTAAAAAATTGGCCTGACTGAAGTGAAGCATTCTTATATCCAAGTGCTGTACTCATTCACAGGAGTGATACATCAGAACTGTATTATTTTTCTGAGGGAAGAATGCTGGGGATCCTGGCTAAACACTTCACTTGAAGAGATTCCATTTATAATAGTTTTTCCTTCCACTTAATTAAATAAGAAGAAAGCATAATTAAGAGGTACTTCTCAAAGCATTGTCAATTTTGGAATAAGATTCTCAAGAATGAAAAATTTATGACAGCTCTCAGCATGGTAGGTAAAAAGATTGCTTGATAATTATGTGCTTATTTGAAAGTTACTTTTTCCCTATACTTCGGCGTTTTGTTAGAATGCACACTAAATACCTAGAACCTCTTTCTTTTGGAAAAGGAAAAGTTATCTTGTTAAAGGGATAATATTCCCTGGGATAAAGCCCCACGCTGATAACTCCATAAAGAGATTAAGAGAGGAAATCAAGGCAAAGTAAAAGGGGGTCTCCCCTTTTACTTTTACAAAATGTTGTCATTGTCTTCTGTCTAGGAGAAAATTAGTCTTGGAATTAACTTGTATCTAAACTCCATTTCTTATTTTGTTACTGCTTCCCTGGCTGGCCATGCAAAATACATTTATTCTTTTGTACCTTGGTTTTAACAACTATAAAATTATTTAATAACTTTTTTTAAAAAAGATTTTATTTATTTATTTGAGACAGAGAGCATGAGAGGGAGGAGGGTCAGAGGGAGAAGCAGACTCCCTGCCGAGCAGGGAGCCCGATGCGGGACTCGATCCCGGGACTCCAGGACCATGACCTGAGCCAAAGGCAGTCGCTTAACCAACTGAGCCACCCAGGCGCCCAAATTATTTAATAACTTTTAGTGGGACTCCCAGGTGGCTCAGTTGGTTAAGCCTCTGCCTTCGGCTCAGGTCATGATCCCAGGGTCCTGGGATTGAGTCCCGCATTGGGCTCCTTGCTCAGCAGGGGGTCTGCTTCTCCCTCTGCCTGCTCTGCCTGCCACTTCCCCTGCTTGTGCTCTCTCTCTCTGACAAATAAATAAATAAAATCTTTAAAAAAAATATGTAATAACTTTTATAATGGATTTGTTGATAGTTATCTATTGCTGCATAACAAATTGCACCCAAACTTAGAGGCTAAAAACAACTAACATTTATCAGGTCATAATTTCTCTGAGTCCATGTCTATGGAATCCAAATATGGCTCCTTTTGGTAACTTTGCCTCCCAGTCACTCAAAAGGCTGCAATAAAGGTGTCTGCTGGGGCTGCAATTTTATCTGAAGGTTCACCTGAGAGAGAATCTATGTCTAAGCTTACTCACGTGGTTGTTGGCATGATTCAATTCCTCCTAGGCTATTGGAATGAGGGCCTTACTTCTTTGCAGTCTGTTGACAGTTCCTTGCCATGTGGGTTTCTCCGTAGGGCAGCTTACAATATGGCATCTGGCTTCCAACAGAGTGAGCAAACGAGAGAGTAAGGCAGGCTTGCAAGACAAAAGCCACTGTCTATTTATAGCCTCATCTCAAAAGTGACATTCTATTACATTAGTCCTGTTTTATTCATGAGAAACAAATTTTTGAGTCCACTCTCCCCACCCTTACCCCCCAGCCTTTGACAACCACTAATCTACTTTCTGTCTTACAGACTTGCCTATTCTGGACATTTCTTATAAATGGAATCATACAACATGTGGCCTTTTGTGTCTGGCTTCTTACTTAGCACATTCTCAAGGTTCATCCATGAATTCTTCATTCCCCAGGGGAAGGGATCCCACGTGGGTGTGACCACAGAGGACAGCGATTGTTGGGCCATCTTGGAGGCTGCTTTCCATAGACTTAGTCACAGCCCGTCTAAGGGATCAGAGGGAACCATGCCTCTAGGTTATGAGAAGTCTCTGAAATTTCACCTTTCCCTTAAGACAACATTTATTCATTCATTCAAAACCACATTAAAAATTTTTTTTTCATTCACTCACTTGGAAATATTTGCTGTATACCTGTTATTTATAAGGCACTGTGGGGAGCACTTCGAAAGAAGTGAACAATTTGGGTAGCATAAAGTACCCCAATTTTTTGGTACTTTTTTGGGTATCAAAGGGTTTTGATAGTGAAGTTGTCTTCTTTGTTGGAGTGTAAAATACCACACAGTGACTGGATGGCATGAAGGCAGAGGTGGAGTAGGCATGCAACCATAGCCCCAGCCACTCTTCCATCAGGGGAAATCTTGAAAAAGGCTCTGGACGGGCAGAGGGAGAGGGAGAAGCAGACTCCCCACAGAGCACGGAGCCGGATGCGGGGCTCCATCCCAGGACCCTGGGATCATGACCTGAGCCAAAGGCAGAAGCTTAACCGACTGAGCCACCCAGGCATTCCTACATAGAACCAATTTAGGGAGAACAAACCTAGGATCATCAGTTGAAGGGCTTCTAGGGGCACAATCTCACTTACATGTGCCCCCTTTCAGATTCTTCTCTTCCACTATGGCTTTCTTGAGATTTTAGGTTAACCTTTCCTGCTCAAACCTTTTTCTCTATGAAGACATGGATTCCTTTCCATCATGCTTTGCCAAAACTAGCTTCTGCTCCAGCAACAGCCCCCATGTGTGGGGCAATGGGCATCAGGGCCTCTCCCAAGAAGGAAGGAAAGAGAGAATATCTACCAGCCAGAGAGCACCCACAGCCCCTTCCAGAAGCACAAATGTAGGTTGACTCCTTTGCCTTTTCCTTTGGTACTTTTCAGAGTTTTTCTATTTAAACACAGGGACCCAGTCTACTATGATAGCAGTAGGTATTTTAATGCTCAAATATCTTTATCCACTTTGGGAATGTGTTTCCTGTTTTGACTTGTTCTCTAAATATATATAATTTTTAAATTATAGGTTTACGTCAGAAGGACAATTTAGTCAAATATAACTTTCTTCACAAAACATGTTCTGGTTGCAGCACAAAAACTGTGGAATGTGAGCAGGCTCAGAGAATGCACGAAGCAAGTCATCCTCTCCCCCACTCCCTGCTCCAATGTTTTAAAAACATGTCTCTTCTCTTTTTTATAGCAACAAACTATAAAAGGAGCAGCTCTCCGAGCAAAGGTAGTAGGGACTAAAACCTTAGCTGATGTCACCCAAATAGAAAAAAAATCAAAATTTTGTCAGAGTGATAGAAAGTCCTCCTCCTTTCAGCAGGAGGAACTTTTAGGTCAAGAGTGGTGAGCAGGGCACAAGCACTTCACCTATAATCCCTTAAGCCATCTGCTTAGCGGGCGCCTGAGTTTCTGAGCAATGGCAGAGAGGACAGGTGACAGCCTAGAGAGCTGGGCTGTGTTACTCATCGTGTGGGTGTACGTGAATGCAACCCAAGAGCGTTTCTTCTTCTGTATCTCACTCTATTTCTGGAGTGTCCATTTGTGAAGTCAGAAGAAGAGTTTTTGCCTCGGAATCTCAAACCATAGGTTTTAACATTGAGAGCACTTAGCTCAGATTGGAAAAGAACAAAATAACTGGAATAGATTGTTTAGTAAAGGTTCAATCAAAGCAGACACATTTAAATAGGTTGATATATACAGAACACAGATGAAGGATAGACTTCCATTGTGTCACAGGCTGGGTTTCCTGAAAAGAGATTCCAAGATGGCAATTTGCGGGCAGATGGTTTATTTGGGGGAACACTCCAGAGAAGAATACCTGAAAGAGATGAAGGCAAGTAGAACTGGCAAAGGGAAAAGCTGGGCCCCCATGTAGTAGTAACAGAGGGCTCAGCTGCTCCCATAGGGAGCACGGAAGCTGGGTGGCCCTTCAGAGTTGTCACAAACTGGGCATAAGGACCGGGTCCTATAATCCCTTCTGCACCTTCCTCGCTCCCTTTGCCATTGGGCTGCCCTAATGACAGGGGAGAAGAAGAGACATCTTGGAAAGTACAGCTCTTTTTATGCTGAGGGTAATTCCCTGAGAGGAACTTGGCTGTGGGTCGATGGCAGCCCACACGCCCAGCTGTTGAGGGAGGGATTACTTCACTCCAGGATTGGGAATGGGGTGGCACTCTATTTTAAACTGAGAAAAATGGAATCAGACAAAAATCTGGGACTTGAAACAGAAAAAAATTAAATGTTTATGTAACATTATATATTATAGTATTATATAATATTTAATTATTGCATATAATATTAAAGAATTAATATACACAAACTAAATAAAAGTAACTCACAAGTGGGTAGAAAGGAACCAGAAAACTCCAGGAATGGAGCTTTCTGTTGAACATTGGCAGATTCAGTACCATCCACTGCAATCAAAGGAGAACATTAATAGGGGGACGTTGTTAACAATGGTGGATAAAGACGATGACCTTCGAAGCAATAGGCAACAGGAGGATACTTCTTTTCAAGCTTAAATCTGGAGAGATCAGTGAGATGCAGGTGACATAACAGTGGCCTCAGGATGACTTACAAGAGAGATGTCACAAGCATCTGACCAATGGCATGAGTACGCACATTTACGCACTCAGAATTTCCAGCGCTTGCAGTGATTTGTGCCAAACAATTAGAAACAGGAAAACATCAGCAATAAAAGAGTTGATGAAGTCTGTGTCATTGGGCAGAATGTAAAAGTTCTGACCCTCAGTGATGACAGCCAATTAGACTCAGAACTCTGATTATTAGTAAATCAGGCACAAGACCTGTATAGAGGTAAGAAGCAAAAGCCAATGAGTGCTGTGGATCAAAGAAGACGGGGGAAGGGTGTGGGGTCCCGGCTAAGCCAGGCACCACTGGACTTGAACAGACTAGGTTGGAGACTGAATTTCAAAACCAAGGTCACATTAAAATAAAAGTTGCCCTGTACCTGGAATCAGAAGGCCCGGCTCTACCACTTGCTCCCTGCTCTCCCCCGCTGTCCCCTGCTCTCCCCTGCGCATGCCCCTTGAAAGACATGCCATTGCTGGCCTCAGGCTCTAGGTAGGGATGAAATAAACATGGAAACTGGAAAAGGGTTCTGGAAACTGCAGAGTTCCAAGCGAAAATGTTACGTGTCACGATAGACCTTTATCTTCGTTTGCTGAGTGAGTTGTGACGGATATTAAAATATGGAAAAATCACGTGGAGGGAGAAAGCGGTAAGAAGTTCCCTTCAGCCCCTCAGGGTGAGCGCTGTCGCCATAGATCTCCTCTCTGACTTAGCACTTGTAGAACAATCAAATGTTTGAGCCTGCGGCTGGCATTCCAACACTTTGACCAGTTGTGATCCTCCCTGGAGATCCTATTTCCAGCTTGCTGTTTTACGCACAGGGTCCTGACCTGGAAGGGGGAGACTAAAGGGCCCAGCCCCTGGCTCTCTCTCCTGCCCTGTTAGATCAGGCCTCCAGCAGGCTGCGGGGAGAAGGCACACAGGCTCCGAGGAAGGGCTGAAAAGGAGCAGGGAGACCCTCCAGATGAAAATCCACACTGTAATTTGGGTTCTCTAAGCTTTGAGGCAGGAGATCTAGTCCCATTATTTTGTGGGCAGGGTAGAATTCCAGGAGGCAGAGAAGGCGAAGGAATTCTCTGCAAGTTTTCAGCTCAGAGCAAAGGGTAAGAACTCTCACTTTGAAATATTTGTACCTCTTAACTCCTGACATTTCACATTCACCAAAATTAGCCATTCACAAGCTTCCCTTTCCAGAATCGCTTAAATGCAAAAGCTATTATTATTAGCTCCACACCACTCGTGTATGAGGCAAGGCAGCCTCAGAGGTCTTCAAGCAAGAGAAATAGATTTCTGCTCTAGTCAAAGAGCATGACCTGTGCTTTGGGAACCCCCCACTCCTCCAGAGTGCCCCCGACTGAAGGAACATCATTCCTCTCGACAGGGTGAACCACAGAAAGAGTCCAAGCCTGGAGGTCGAGTCCTGGGTTCTAACCCAGCTCTGCCGTGGAGAACTCTGGGCCACTTCTCTTTGGCTCGGTTTCCTAGGCAACAGGAAGTGCTGGGTTAGATTCCAATAGTGGTTCTCAAACTTGGTTGCCCATGAAAATCACCAGGGGGAGGTAAAAATTCCTCATGCCTGGCACTTCCCTGACCAATTAACTCAGAAGATCTGGGGTGGGACTGGGGCAAGAGGAGTTTTTACATTTTACAACTCCCCGAGTGACTTCAATGCTCAACCAGTAGAACACCATTGGTTTAGAAGGTCAGCGGTTCTCCACGCTGGCTGTGCATGAGAATCACGTAAGGAACTTTAAAAATACAGAGCACAGAGTCCCACTCTAGCATAATTACACTAGAAGTCTCTGGGGCTGACCCCGGCTGATGGTGTGCTTTCAACTATTCCCAAAAGATTCTAATGTATAGCTAGGTACACAGACCTCCAGGTGAGATGACCATCTCACCTGGGATGCTCCTTGACCCAAGGTTCTAAGCTTCTGTGAATGTGCACTTAGGGGACTTGAAGCATTTGTACCACCTTCGCAGGAAACTAGCTGTTCCAATTGTTCTCAGCAGCTGCCAAGTTAAGCAACTCTGTCTGACTCTGAGGAACAAGGAGATTTTCACATCTTGAGTCTTCGTTTTGAGTCTTAGACAATCAGGAAGGACCCTCCCCCTTATTTACAATCAATCCATACAAAGGTAACCCTCGACTTGATCTCAGCTCCATCATAACCTTGTTGGTTACACCAACCCCTTTGAGAACCTCATGAAAGCTATAAATCCTCTCCTAAGAAAAATTCACTTCTGCATTTGCACATCAAATGGAGCATACCATTTTAATGGGCCCCCTGAGCCCCTGTTGTAAAGAAAATTCTATTTTATTTCACCATAATAGAAAAGCAAAAAAATTGACTTAACCCAGGCAAGCAGAAGTTGCAATGCAGGAGGAGGAGCTGGGACTGAGCATTGAGTCCTGAGTTCTAATCCTGGTTCTACCTCTAGCATTTGACCCCTAGGAGTCACTTTGCCTCAGTTTATCCATAGGTCCAGTCAAGAATCATAACATTTGCTCCCATGTTTCTGCCTTACCTTCCACTCTCCTAAAGAACTGGAATATTCCTCACATACATACACTCTGCCCCAATTGTCTTTGGGAACACAGCACCAAAGTGTGTTTACTTGTTAACTTACTCTGAGTGCCTGTGTTGACCACGAGGCCATGGAGATCATGGTATATCTTCCAGGCCTTGGAACCTGGAAGAGACTGGACGAGGGGATTGCACGCAATGTCCTTCTACTTGGAGTACAGCTCGAATCTGACCTCGGGAGGGACAAATGGAGAGCCCGTGAATCTAACACACACCAGTCACAGTCCTTGGTGGGGAAGGTCTGGAACTGGAACCAGATGTCTGAGAAGCAATCTCCCAGACTTCACAGGAACTGCCAAGTTGGCCACGGGTTTGGCAGAAACATCTGTCTGGTGAGTGCCAAGTGGTTTGGAGAGAGCAGGAGCGGGGCCTGGCGTCTGAGCATGGGCATCCGGGACGATCTATGTTCCCAGCCTCACAGGCTACTCAGGCCATTAGAGCTCTAACCTGACAAGTGTGCCAATCAGTCCCTGCCAGGAGGGTGGGTCCGTGGCTCTGAGGGGCTCCATATTTGCTGCCTTACCAGGAGAGCACGGGATTGTTCTACCATGAGCTTGGGTTGGAAGTTGGCCTTGATAGGTGAGCAAGTGCAGAGATTATGCTCCTGGTCAATCTCCCCACTCCCCATTCTGTCCCCAGCCTGTCTTCTCTGACTTCTAGACAGTCCTTCTGGAAGCATGAGATGGGTGAGAGAGGGAGATCGCAGTTTCTGTCTTGGGCTCTAAGCTTCTGCTCAGTTTGTTCACTTAGAGACAAAAGAGAAGGCTCCAGTGCCCCAGGAGAGCTCTTGCTCTTACCAGTATGGAGGAAACAATAAAAGAAGCCTCCGACCAGAAGTGGTGATATGTGTGCGTAAGGTGAGACTATCTGGAGATTCTCAGAGAGCCTGAGGGCATTCTCAGAGACAGAGGAAGAGTCAGGAGCGCAAACGAGCCTAGAGTTTTGATGGAACTTTGTCTGTCCGTCACATAAAATATGAAGCATGCGCGCACACACACACAAACACGCGTGCGTGCATATACACAAAAACCCCCTCCCCTCCTTCTCACTTTTTCTAGGGAGCCTGGAAGGAGTGCAGGCTCAGTTCTAGAGCTGCTTTGGGGGTGCTTTTGTTTTCTGTCAGCCACATACCACACATGCATATACCTCTTGGCTACACTGGGCTGTCTGGGAGCTGCCAGATCACTCAGCAGCAGGTCCCCACTCCCACCCTCGGGAATCAGAGAAATCTCCACGGGATGGGGAGGGAGTTGTCCAAGGAGGCAGCATGCCAGTCTCTGAGCACTATACCCCAAGGTGGCCCTTCCACTCCCCGGACCCTCGGCAGAGCTGTCGCTGATGGCTGGCAGTTTGTTACAATCACAGGGGAGGTGGCGTGCAGTGGAACTAGGGCTTCTCATCCCCCGCTACTCTGGGTTTCCAGGAATGACACTGCTGCACCCTTCCATCCCTCCAGCACACACTTTCTTCTTGCTTTGACCTATTGGAAAGGAATAACTCCTGGCACTGTGTGACGGCAGCGCAATGCAGCTTTCTTTTTTATTTCCTTGCAATTCCTCAGTTGCAGCTCCTAGACTATTTTGCAACTACTATTTCCAGCTGGGAGAGAGGAATATACACAAGCTGTATATTTTTTGAAAATATTTACTTCATTGAAAATAAAGATAGGTATCTCATAGTTTCTTCCCATAAACCAAGTGATTTGTGTCTCCAAGCTGGGGCATCTCTTAATGTCTGTAGATCTGACGGATGGGTTTCTACCACAGATTCTTTTTGATTTTTGACACCATTCGTTGGAGAGAAGGCTTCACTCTCTGCCCAAAAGTGCTTTCCACGGTATATCTGAATCACTGTGAGAAGAGACAAACTACTGTTGATGAGCATAGTGGGAAACGGATCTTACCACTGGAAAGTGGCATTGCAATTTTCCTTCTTGATGATTTGGCAAAGTCTAAATGGGACCACTGGCCAGAGGAGGCCAAGGAGAACCACTTTTAGGTCTCAAAACTCACAAGCTTTCGTGTTTGCAGCAACTCAAGTCTGCAACTCCGTTCTGAGGAGGTGAAGGATGTAGTCCCCTGGATGGTGATATTGCACCCCAAGTTCTTTGCAAACCTAGGAAGAAACTGAACAAAGCTCTCGCATCCTCCACTGTTGAGGAAGCTGCCATGCCAGATTATTCTTCTTCACTCCTGTTGCGGTGGGGTGGGGCACCGGACCTCTCTCAGTTCCCCCTCACTGTTTGGAGGACACTGCTTCATTTTTTATCAGCCAGAGTCCCACCAGGAGCCAGAAACCACACCACTCGGTCTAAGAGGGAATCTACTCTAAAGAACTGTTAACTATATATTTTGAAGAACTAAAGGGGGAAACAGAACTTGGGTATTAAGATGATAGAAACTGGAGGAAGCAAGTCCTACCCTAGGGTGGAGGGCCTGAAGGAAGAGGCTGAAATTATTTAGATTTAGAGCTTTGACGTGGGCCCCTTGGAGCCGGACCTCTGACCTTGGAGAACGGGATACCACCCAGCTGGAGAAGTTATTGCTCGGCGGATGCAAAGGGGCTGTTGCCACCGAGAAAACTACAAGCCGGACTCCACTACTGATCTTAGAAGGGACTGCTAGAGCCAGGGTGAAGCGCTGCTGCTGGCTGACCCTGACCGGAACAGGAAGCAGGAGAATGAAGGAGTCCCTTCTTCCTCTGCAAGCCACTCGCTGCCGCCCCCTACTGGCAGCGCCTAACAGGCTACAACTGGTAAAGAAGAAACATCCCTTGTAGCTCCTGGCCCATCATCAAAGGTGGAGAACTGTGGCTGAGAGGCAATAGCGGAATTAATTAGCATACTTAGCTAGGTCTCCATTGCTTTATCACCATGGAGCTACTTCCCCCTTACCCCCCCCCCCCGCCCGCCCCTTTCCTTGATCCACCATTATAAGCTGTAGACCTGGCCCCTTTTGTTTCCTTGAAATGGCTACGCTTCTGTGGAAAGTGGATTTGGGGAAGCCTCATATTTAGGGGATACCAGCATGCTTCTGACCCGGAGTTTTTCAACCTCAGCTCTTGACATCTGGGGCTGGATAATTCTTTGTATCAAGGGGCTGTTCTGTGCATTGTGGGATGTTGAGCAGCATCCCTGGTCTCTACCCACTAGATGTTTGTAGCATGTCCCCACTCCTGTCCCCAGTTAACCAAAAATGACAACCCAAACAGTATCCAGACATTGCCTATATTGCCTGGGGTGCAAAATCTCCACCAGTTCCGAATCACTGTTTCAACCTCTCTCAATATTGCTGTCCTGAGTCTTCAGCCCTAAGAATTAGAATAAAATTAGAATAGCAATTTATATATCTTCTTTGGAGAAGTGTCTGTTCATGTCTTCTGCCCATTTTTTGACTGGATTATTTGTTTTTTGAGTGTTGAGTTTGAGAAGTTCTTTGTAGATCTTGGATACCAACACTTTATCTGTAATGTCATTTGCAAATATCTTCTCCCATTCTGTGGGTTGCCTCTTAGTTTTGTTGACTGTTTCCTTTGCTGTGCAGAAGCTTTTTATCTTGATGAAGTCCCAAAAGTTCATTCTTGCTTTTGTTTCCCTCGTCTTTGGAGATGTGTCTTGAAAGAAGTTGCTATGGCTGATGTCGCAGAGATTACCACCTATGTTTTCCTCTAGGATATTTGATGGATTCCTGTCTCACATTGAGGTCTTTCATCCATCTTTGTGTATGGTGTAAGAAAATGGTCAAGTTTCATTCTTCTGTATGTAGCACCCCAGTGTTCATAGCAGCAATGTCCACAATAGCCAAACTATGGAAGGAGCCAAGATGCCCTTCAACAGATGAATGGATAAAGAAGATGTGGTCCATATATACAATGGAATATTCCTCAGCCATCAGAAAGGATGGAACTGAGGAGGATTATGCTAAGTGAAATAAGTCAAGCAGAGAAAGACAATTATCATATGGTTTTACTCATATGTGGAACATAAGGAATATGTTCGGAGGACCATAGGGGAAGGGAGGGAAAACTGAAGGAGGAGAAATCAGAGAGGGAGACAATCCATGAGAGACTCTGGGGGAGTGGGGGGATTGGGTAGTTGGGGGATGGGTACTGAAGAGGGCACATGTTGTGATGAGCACTGGGGTTATATGCAACTAATAAATCATTGAATACTACATCAGAAACTAATGATGTATGTTAATTGAACAACAACAACAACAAAATAGCAAGGTTGCCCATGCATTTCTTTCTCTGCTTTATTTAAACTTATTTAAATAGCCCCCAGGAGGCAAGGAGGGACAGATACTATTGTGTCTACTTCACAGACAAGTCAACTATGATTCAGAAAGGTTAACTGACTTCCCTAGGAAACCCTATCAAGGCAGAAGCGATACTACTCTGAGGTCCCTCATCCTCAAAGTTTTGGAGGGGAGCAGGGGTGGCTGGACAGCTGACTGGCAGAGAAGGGAACGCCCCCCTCCCCAAGTTACCAATAATGTTCCTTTTATTTTTCTTTTAAAGTGTCCTGCTATTGCCAGGAATATCATATAAAACAGCTTTATGAAGTGAACACAGGGCCCCAGCAGCTTATACAAGCTGGCTCTGTCAAGGGCACCAGTGTTTCTAATTAATGCTGCGGTCCAGGGTTCCATGCGAGCCCTACCTGCTCCCTCTCCCTTAGGTTTTGACTTCTGGCTAACCTGCACGGGAGCCCTTGTGCCTATGACCAATAAACACTCCTGACATTTCTCACTGGGTCTGGGAGGGCGGAAATAAAAGTCTCCTCCAACTAACCATGTTCCAGCCCGAACGTGGCCCATTCAGAGCAGGCACCAAGGAGAAAGCTGTCTTGCCCTGTGCTGTCCAGCCGAAAAGCACTAGCAAACAAGTGCCTCTCCGTGGTCTGGCCTCCTCATTTTGGATATGCTTGACATCAGGTGTGGTCACCCTGTGGCCTTCGGGGGACAGCAGAAGGAGTCTCCTTACCACCCTATAGAGAAATCATTCTCAAAGTTCCAGCAGGCCTCTTCACAGCCTTCCCCATGCTAGAGATTTCTGGTGCTCTTAAAGGCCAAAGATGAGAATGGTATCATCAGACAAGACAAAATAGGGACAGGTGTGAGCTTCTGTGCACGCATGCGTGAATATGCATGCGCATGCATGTGTGTATACATATTTACCCAAGACTTCTCCTGTGGAGCTGATGGAAACCAAGGTCCTGGAAGTGTAGGCACTTTGCTAACTTCTTAACTAATTGATTCATTAGAATAACAGGGCATTAGAGCTCAGAGGAGACTCAAAGATCATTTTGCTCGACCTTCTCTTTTTACTAGTGAAATTAAGATCCAGTGACATTAGGTGACAACTCAAAGTGCACCATCCATAGCCAGTTGGAAAAGCTCAGAACGGGGACTTCGCAGGCAAACAGTTTCTTCCCTCATCCCCACACCACCCCTTCCCAGCCACTCTCTACAAGAGCCGTGTTCAGGGTTGACAGCACCCAGATGTGTAGCCTGGCCCCTCTTTCCCAGAAGGAAGAAACTATTTGGTTAGTGCTTGCATGTGTCCACTCCTGTCCCCTCCTCCTGTCCCTATTCCACCAATGCAGATTGGCAAGGGCACCCACTCCATCAAATCCTGGCCGCTGGGAGAGGCTGACCCTTGAGTGAGAAATCGTAAATAGTAACCCAGTCCTTGTGTTCCTAGTAGAGAAAAAAGCCATGAAAAATACCTAGATGTGTTATACAAATACTTGGAAATATTCAGATAAGTTACGATATTTCCCCCTAGTTATCGACACCGAACATTTTTAAATAAAATCCAAATCCGGACCTTTGCAGTGCAGAATTCATAATTAAATAGGAAGTTCTGTTTTGGCAAGGACTGTGTTGTAATTTTCTTGAATTTCTCATGGCACTTAGCATAATTCTAGAATGGCAACGGAACTAGCATTCCATTGACACTTGTTAGTTAAATTGTAATGGTGTAAAAATAAAATGCTCACTCTTTAAATGACAAGTTGACATCTAGGGTCAGGTCTTTCCAAAACAATGAGGGGATTTTTCGTGTCTGTGCTGTGATTATCACAGCACACCAGGGGGAGGGTGAGCTCTGAAGCAGTGGGCAGCTTCTAGGTTGACAAGGACAGCTGTGACCTCGAACTTTATCCCCTATAAGAGATGTTGGTTTATATGAAGTTTTTCAGTGATCCTGCAAGACAATGAGGGTACTTGGTTTGGAGTTCACTTCCTAACTGTGTGACCCAAGGAAATTCCCTAGACATTTCTAAAAGGAGAGTAATCAAATCAGTATTCACATCTAAGGTTGTTGTGAGGATAAAATCAAGGAAGATAATGTAAAATACCATGCAAACTGTAGAGTACTGTCTAGGAGGGGGTTGTTACTAATGTGGGACGTGAGTTAAACCATCTAAACTAAGGGTAATGGACTCCCCGTGCATTTGAGGACATGTGTTCAGGCATGATGTAGTCACATGGTAACAGCTCTGAGTGCTTGCATTTAGGGGGTACCTCAGTGCAAAACAAACTTCCTAATTCAAATATAAATTTGAGTTAATGAAATCATAAAGAGTAAGGACTAACTACCTACTGGTATGTCTGGAATTATGAAATAGTCTTAGAAGTTTGCTTATGAGGAAACCAACTTACAGCAACAAAGAAGCAATTCGTTAAAAAAGGAAACAAAAGCGGCGCCTGGGTGGCTCAGTCGGTTAAGCGTCTGCCTTCGGCTCAGGTCATGATCTCAGGGTCCTGGGATCGAGCCCCGCGTCGGGCTCCCTGCTCTGCGGGAAGCCTGCTTCTCCCTCTCCC
>NC_058407.1:111068135-111139365 GCF_002201575.2 Neomonachus schauinslandi | reverse complement strand
ATATGTGGCTTTCGTGCAAGGGGGAGCCTCTGCTGCTGGCTTTCTAGCCCTGGTCGCTTCAGACCACTTCCTGGGGCTTCCCTCCGACGGTCTCTGGCCTCACAAATTAATTAATGCACATGTATCGAGGACCCATCGCGCTGCCTTCATATGCTAAGCATTAAAAGGAGAAAGGGTAAGAGCGAACTGGGGGCAGAGGACAAGACCGGCTCTTGCTAAACTTCGGGGCTGTTTGGAGGCCCTGTCCCTAACATTTCCCCCACTTTGTCCAGCCTTGCCCTCCCTCACAAACCAGTGCTTTGACACTCTCCCTGCCTGTCCTAACAGCATCTCTCTGCCTCACCCGTCTCCGGACATCTGCAAGCCTTCCAAAGACAAGCAGAGGAATAGAAGGTGAATGAAGAGTGGAATTCTGGGCTCCAGTAAAAAGATGCTTTCTGCTGGGGGGCAGGGGAGAGAGGGAGAAGGTCTCACCTGTGTCTGTGAAATTATGTGCACAGGGGAGGCCACCCTTGCTGGGAGGAGCCCTGTGCTAAGTGTGCGGCCCAGGGGCCACCCTTGAAGAGCTTATGGTTAGCAAGGCCAAGGGCCCCATGGGAAAATCTCTGTGGAGATTGGCAGTCCTGGACCCCCTCCTGGCTCTTGTCATTTCCAGCCTTGGGAACCTATCAAGTCACTTCGCTTCTCTAAGCCTTAGTTCCCTCACTTGAAGAACGGACCTATGGGGGTGCCCTATGGGGGTGCCCAGTGGGTTAAGGGTCTGCCTTAGGCTCAGGCCATGACCTCAGGGTCCTGGGATCGAGCCCCACATCAGGCTCCCTGCTCAGGGGGGAGTCTGCTCCTCCCTCTCCCTCTGCTACTACCCCCTACTTGTGCTCTCTCTCTCTCTTTGTCAAATAAACAAATAATAATCATAAAAAAACACAACCAGACTTGTGGATCCCAGCCCTGTATATGTCTGAGACCATGCATATGAAAGCTATTATGGAAATATTAGATGTTATTAGTCACAGAACACTAAAAGGCTGAATGTACACGGAAGTCCCCAAAGTGGCCCCGTGTGAACACTGTCTCAGAACGTGGACAGTGTGGTCCAGCTGTTGCTGTAAGAGAGCAACGCTTCACCGTGTGGCCCACATAAAAGAGTCAAGAAGCAGCCTTTTCCCGAGGTGGGGCCCGGCGCCTAAGAAAGCTGCCACATCCACCTCCCCTCAGGACTTTGAGAGAAGGTGCTTCGATGTTCTGTGCAATCAGCCTGAACTGAAACACAAATCACTTTGCGCCAAGTTCTGGGGGCTTGAGTTTCCTTTCCTGAGGGCAGTCCTCCCATGAGTCAGTGGGAACCGGACCAGTGGGAGCTTAGTGGTTTTACTTGAGGGGAACCTACAGGAAATCATTTAAGAAGATAATAAGGGGGATTTTTTTCCTGTCTAGAAATGAGGCCCATGGGTCTTTGCAGATGACATTATTCGCTCATTATCACTAATAAATGCAGAAAAAGAGCCTCATCTGATACCTAAGTCAGTATAATCAACTGTACACAGACTCTCGTGGAGCACCATGGGGCTTTAATGCCTTCAGGTTGGCCCAGGGTCCCGAGGGCCGCAGACTGGTGGGATTGTCCTCAGGAACCCTCTTTCTAAAACCCAGTGATCCAGTGCAGTCTGGGTCCTGCCTGAGCCTGCCTGAGCCTTGCGTCCCCATTCTCCCACCCACCCCACTGGATTTGCCCAATTGTTCAGAACTTGATTATCTTTGCAGCTAAAATCATAAATTAATTCCCAGGTAATTACTTCGTGTGGCACTCTCTGCCCCCATACATAATTTTCAGGTTAACAGATGGTTTGACCCCCAAAAGCTTACCGAAATTTAGCATTCAGAGCTGTCTGCTCAGGAATTTGTGTTTGGGAAAGGAAAACCATTGGGTAGAAACCTAGAAAAAGAGGCCCATCAGAATGGTGGGGCATGGGGTAAAACCAGCTCTCATCTCTTCATGTCCTAGGCCCCAAGCTCAGTGAATATCACATGAATAAATGAACCCCTGAACGAACGAGGGAAGGGAGCCGAGAGCTGAAGGTGTTACCAGAGGGCATCTGGGGTCCTAGGCTAACGGCTGACTTTCTGAAGCTCGGGCTTGCAGAGACTGCAACCTACCCCGGGTGAAGCCCCAGTCAGTGACGAAGGAAGGATGAAGGCCCAAGTTTCCGTGGAAAAGTCTCCGACGCCCTGCGCGCCAGGCCTCTGGAGCCCCGGGAGAAGGCCGGAGCTGGGTGACAGCCCACGCTTCCTCCCTGGCTCCGCAGCAATGTCTGGCCAATGCTGCCAAGACCTGCTGTGGAGCCATCAGAGTAGCTTTCGTCACTCCCACCACCAATATGAGGGAGGCATAATAATATTAGTCTGGGAGAGAAACCCCCTCGCTCGGTTCTCACGATTCCCGTTTCCTCTTTCCTGGCTGTCATCCTATCTCGGGTCAGTCTCCAGTAAACAGAAAAGAGCCTGCTTTATACTATCACAGATTAAGTGACACCAGCTAAGGGCTCCATCTTTCACTCTTTCTTTGAAATGGATCCTCCCCCCCCCATCACTGCATTTTGTCCCATGAGAGGAATGTTCGGGGGAGCGGGTTTCTTTTTCACATCCGAACACAGGGAAGTGGCAGGGCTTTGGCTGCTGGGGCAGGCCTTGTTGGGCAGTCCGGAGGATTAAAGCGACACCAAATTTTAGAGCATTTTCATCTTTATCTCTGTCTTTTTAGGCATGGAAAGACCATCCTAGAGGGAAAGCGGTGGGGTCTCCGCAGTGGTCCCAGTGAGTCAGGATGCAGGATGTGGGCAGAACGCTCTCCGGCAAAGGGAGGGAGGTGCTGTTTGCTTCATTTCACGTCTTGGTGCCATTTCCTCAAGTGATAATTTGCGTTCAATATCCTTGATTTCTGGGGCGCCTGGGTGGCTCAGTCGGTTATGCATCTGCCTCCAGCTCAGGTCACCATCTCAGGTTCCTGGGATCAAGCCCTGCTTCTGGCTCTGTGCTCAGTGGGGAGTCTGCTTCTCCCTCTCCCCTCGCCCTGTTCATTCTCTCTCTCTCAAATAAATAAATAAAATATTTAAAAACAATCCTTTGGGGCGCCTGGGTGGCTCAGTCCTTAAGTGTCTGCCTTTGGCTCAGGTCATGTTCCCAGGGTCTGGGATCGAGCCCCACACCGGGATCCCTGCTCGGCAGGAAGCCTGCTTCCCCCTCTCCCACTCCCCCTGCTTGTGTTCTCTCGCGCGCGTCTCTCTCTGTCAAATAAATAAATAAAATCTTTAAAAAAAAAATCCCTGATTTCTGAAATACCTAATGGTGGATGCCAAGATGAGGACCTTAAATTCCCAAGTATGGGGCTAGGAGATAGGGAGCCTGCCTCAGCTGCTCTGTAATGCCGGTAGGAAGACAATGTGCAGCTACTGGGCAGAGCCCTGAACCAGACAGGCCTGGGGGGTGCTCGGAGCTGCCGCCCACCAGAGCAGGTGAAAGCAATTCCTATTTCTGTTTGCTGTTAGAGCCCCAAACTCAACTTGGTTATACTGTTGGACCCAGTTATACGGAGAAGTAGCGAATTCTAATGATGGCAGTACTTCAACTCACTTGAAAATTCCATTTTGCCCGTTATCCACCTGTGATACCAAAAGCTTGACCCACAGGCCCAGAGGCTACGCATACAGGTGCAGCGGGCGTGAGGCTAAAGCATGGGAGGTCCGATAGCCCTGCCCGATGCAGATCACAGCTGCTGCCCTGTACGCCCCGACCTGGCAGGCGGCTTCAAAATTCAACTTCACTGACAGAAGAGGCTTTGGAATGAGAAAGAGGATGGATTCTGTGTCCCTTGAAGGTCAAATCACAGCTTAAGGACAACAATTTTTTCTACGAGGCAAGTTTTCATAAGGCAAAGAAGATCTAAGAACTCAGGTCGCTAGGGAGCATTTTTGCTCCGTGTGACTTACGAATCTATTAGGCTGATGGTGTGGTCCCCACGGAGAGGTGGCCCTGTGTGTCACAGGCAGCCCAGGGCACGCCGGGGACTGCTCAGAAGGCGTTGTTTCCCCGCTGGTGAGTGTCAGTGCTCCCACAATGCACTTTTCTGGCCCAGAACGTGTGGATTTTCCTTTGAGCTTCCATGCAATTCAGGATTTGCTCCATGTTTCCTTTCCTTTTTTTTTTTTTTTTTTCACTCCAGTTCTGATAAACCTGTTTATTTTTTTTAGGTTGCAAAAACAAAATAAGCTTACAGAGCTATCTTTGTTGTTGCGATTCATGCCGAAAGTAAATAACTTTTAGTTGGCAGCCTGAAACTCTAGGTCCTACCCACTCCCTCCCACCACCACCACCACCATCGCTGTAGCCATCAGCCTTTTCTCTTTGAGATGACCCATATAGGATGTGATTAAAACATAACAATGGGGAATGTTTTAGGAACACAGCTATTCTAATAGAACAGCAGTTGGCTTGGGGTATTATAATTTTGAGAGATTTTGATGAGCGAAAGTGAATTCCAAGACCAAAGGGGTGAAGGATCTAGAAATCAATCTGGGGGAGCAGGGAGGAGTGAAGATGTTGGGTCACAGAAGAGTCAAAGTTCTGCCACGTGGATATGTCCTTTAGACCAAACCCGTGCTTCTGCCAAATGTGGGAGCAAGACCACAATGTCAGTGTCACAGGGACTCAGATTTCTAATAATTTGAATTGCTCAAAAAGGAACAGGTTGCTCTGTAAGGGAGTGACCTTCTTGTCAATGACAGAATTCAAGCAAAACCTGGATGACCCCCTGTCAGGAAGATTAGAAAAGGGGCTTCTCCAGTAATGCTAAGATGAGGCATTCTCCACTGGGATCTCAAGAGGGTCGGGGATGCCCACAAGGAGGGGGCAAGGATGAACATGTGTGGACACAGGTCACCCGACACTATCCCAGATGAAGAGCCTGTCCCAGTCACTCTCCTCCTGCTGATTTCTCCTCCAGACTGATTTCTACCTTCCTGGTCATACCTTTGAATTCACTTTAATTTATCCAATCACTCCCCTAGAAGAACCTGTCTTCTCCAGCTGGCTCCCACCACATGCTCCATGTTCTGATCCCACAAGAACAGACTCTCCCAGGGGCCACTGGTGAAGCTATGTGTTAAGGAAAACTTCCTGGAGAAGCCCGTCCTATCACATGCATATGGGCGCTGGCTCACTCAGTGCAAAGCTGTGTGTGTGTGGTGATGGCTCAAAACCTCACTGGCCTGCCAGTGGTGTGAAAGGAAGCCCTTGGTGTATCTGGGGGTGAGTCTCCAACCAGTCGGTTTGAGAAACTCTGACCACATAAAGGCAGATGCTGGGCCCCTTGGTTTCCTCAATCCCTTTGTGCTCCAGGGGACTCCTAATCCACATGTTTCCTCCTAATTTACCCTTCATTTGTCAAAATATTATTTCATAAGAGCTTTTTGATGTCTAAAAAGCCTGATGAGTCTCTTAAGCCCTTTCCTGGTTGGTAGCATGAAATTGTGTGCTCCTAGCACTTAATGGGACCAGGAGCCAGAAAGGCTGAAGTCTGCTTTGCAGGCCTGGGGCTTGAGAACAGCCTCGCAAACCGTCCCTGGTCAGTACAGCAGGCCAGCTGTCGACATACCAGGAGGTGAGAAGACAAGCCACTTTTCTTCACAGGACTCTTTGGGTCCTGCCTCTAGGGATGGCCCAACTCCACTGGAAATGCAGTAAATCACATCATTCATTCGCTTCCTCTCTGAACAACTGTTTAATGACTACCTGCTATGTGCCAGGCATTGTCCCGGTGTTGGGCAATCACATATAAACAATGCTCAGTTCTTGCCCTTGAAGAACTCGCATCCTGGTGGAGAGAATAAATGCATAAGTGGAACATTCCAAAAAGTATACTTCTGCTAGAGTGTAGAGTACTATAGAATTAAGGAGAGACCCCTGGGGTAGAAAAGAGGTAGTCATGAAAGACCTTTGAGGCTCTTCAGAAACAATGAAGTCATCTTGAGATACAAGGTAAAAATTCCCAATTGCTTGTTTAATGTCTCTCCCACCCACCAAATGCAGTATTTTATAGATAAAGGAAAAGAGGAGGAGGAGCCTGGAAGCTTTCAATAGTCAAGGCCTGACCTGGGTGCTTTAAATAAGGGATACTCTGGTGTCTTAGCTCCATCCATGTGATAGCAAATCTGACTTTTTTTTCAAGAAGCACAAGTTGGGACCCTCAGCCTCAGAGTTGTTCCAGCCTTTGTGGGCCAGCCCCGAGCTCCAGCTCAGGCTGTGTGGGGACCCGAGGCACCAGCTCTCGAACCCAGAGCTTCACTGCATCTGGAGGGCTGGTGGCAGGCTGAGCAGACGTGAGCGTTTCACATGGTGGGATATTGTGTGTGGAAGTCAAGGGCAGTTTTAAGAAGAAAGATTTTAGTTCCATCCACTTTGTTGCAAATGGCAAGATTATGCTAAGCGAAATAAGTCATTCAGAGAAAGGTAAGTATCATATGATCTCACTGATATGAGGATTTTGAGAAACAAAAGGCAGAGGATCATAGGGGAAGGGAGGGAAAAATGAAACAAGATGAAACCAGAGAGGAAGACAAACCATAAGAGACTCTCAATCTCAGGAAACGAACTCTGGGTTGCTGGAGTGGAGGGGGTGGGAGAGATGGGGTGGCTGGATGATGAACACTGGGGAAGGTATGTACTATGGTGAACACTGTGTAAGACTGATGAATCACAGACCTGTACCCCTGAAACAAATAATACATTATATATTAATAAAAAAATTAAAAAAAAAAAGAAAAATGATTTTAGCCTTTCCTATATGAATTAGAGATGATGATATTTGGTGCAGGTTTCAACTTCCATTTTTATTTACCTACCTCAATTACTAACAGATTATCTAATTTTCTTTTCTGATGATAAAAAGTAATACCTTTACTGTAGAAATTTTAGTTCACTGAATAAAAATGTAAAACAGAAAATAAAAATCACCCATGACATTACCCAAATAGCCAATTAGATGTTTTAGATATTTGCCTCTCTGATGAGCCGATTAAATCAAACACTTTGTTAAAGTATATGACTATTTTAAGCTTCATGATAAATAACCTACAGAGGATTTTCTTCTCATGACTGGGTCTCTTCTTTCTGTACTTTCAGGCCTCAAGGTCAAATACTGCCCTAAGTTAACCTTGAGTTCCTTCGCCTAAGCAATGGCTAGCTAATTGGCTAGGTCCTACCCCAAAAGGGATAGGGCATGTAGGCAAGGTGGCATGGTTTACAACTTTTAGCCTACCAGGATCCAACCTGTTCTTTGCCTACAGGTCTTGCGACCATTCTGTCAAAGCTACTGATACCAGACTTTGAATTATGGAAGGGTCATTGCATCCCACCCCAGTTTAAATACTTGAACTTGAAATGTTACCAACTCTACAGAGGGTCTAGAAAAGGAAAACTGTTTTCCATCTCAAAGGAAACAGTCATGAGATTTTCTTGTGATGTATGAGGGAAGGCAGAAGGCAGAAGTTTCTTTTTTTCTAAAAACTAAAAGGAAAACCAACTTCTCTCCTTTCAAAGCATGATAAATTGCTGTATTGACTTTCTTCTCAAAAGAGGAATCCCATTTGCCTGTGTGCTAGTATGCTAATTTGTTCTTTGCGGTTTGGGGTCAAAATTTGAATTCGCCTTGCAAGTTCACTTTAAAGTTTAGCTTCAATCTTTTTAAAGAAATCCTTAGAGTTCCATAGTCTATTTGGAAAAAAGAAAAATAAAAGTTTCAAATATTGGCTTTAGTAGGATATTTTGACTGTATTTCAGCTCAGCAAATGATCAGCAAATTAGCAGATTTATCCATTCCAATATTTTTGTTGTAACACTAACAGTTCTGAGCGTGACTAGGATCTTTTGGCATATGAACAACTATTTTTGCTGAATGACAAGGCTTTAGCCTTACAAGTACTTACTTTTTTGCCAGGGAAATTGTAATTGTTCAAACTTTTTAAAAACAGGCATTATTTTTATTTGCTTAGATCCCCCCTGGTTAAAGTGTGTTATGTTGAGATGAGACATGTCATAAGCAAAATCTACTTATTTCACTATGTATGCTGGAAATCAGTTGAATCCAGAATAAAGTTGAATATAATTTCAGAATTGAAAAATAGTTCTTGTTCTTTCCTGTGATAACAAGTACTTAATATATTTTTAGTATAATTATTCATACTGTTAGATTATAACAGTTACTGTTTTTATGAACATAGCTTTCCTATAACTTGTCTGGAATGATTTTATATGATTGCAGAATATTTGTAACAGAAACTCAAGGGAATCATGAACCAGTTCAAGAAATTGTTTGTTTGTTTGTTTTTTCCAGAAATTCTGGAGCCTGGAAAAATCCTCTCTGTCTTTAGAAAGTACATAAAATTGCCAAGGCTGCTAGAATACATGTCATTTGCTAAGTCTTTCTTTATAATTTTTCTCTATCACCATCTATTAGCAAAGCAAACTTCACTTTATAAATAATAAGACCTTACAATTGTCTCATGGTTTTTGGTTTACAAAATCCTTGTATACATCATGTCATTGTCATTTTAATCTCCTACATATCTACAGAGATAGACCAGACATATGTGATTATCTCCATTTTACAAAATAAGCAAATGAGAAAGAGAATTGGTATACCTAAATCACCTACTTAGTAAGTGTCATCATTAGGTTCAAACCCAGATGTTCTGATTCCAAGTGCTGGGCTCCTTCCATAGCATAAAACCTAGCTCCCCAGAGTGACACTGAAGGATGAAAAGACATAGCCAAAGAACAATCAGACACATTTACTTTTGAATCCTTGTCCATGTATTAGCAAGGTGACATTGGAAAAGTTATTTAACCTTTCTGAACCTCATTTTTTATATAAATGGAAGAGGGATAATATTACATAACTCGGAATTTTAGATAAGATTAAATAATCTATGTAAATTGCTTGGCACTAGAAATATTTCATAAATGTTAATTGTTGTTACTGTTTTGGTATTATTATTACTATTATTGGCTTGGTAGTAGAATGAGGTAGCTAGAATAACCACTCAAGATTTCAGGGTCTGATGTTGTTCTTAGAATTCCTGTGGGTTGCTAATTCCCCCATTCTCTTGATTTGATGCTTGGCTAACTGTACAATTTCACCACAAAGTGGAATGGACAAAGATGAGACTTAATATAGACTGTTCTTACTACCTTTGTGGTTGGTTTGCCAAGAGTATGGAAGCAGTAAAAAGAATAAAGGAAAGAAATTTCCCTCATAGCTGCTTCTGTTTAATTACACGAAAGATTCCATCTTTAGTGGAGTGAGATGTGTGATGGGATAAATTTAGTCCATTCTTAGATCCCCTCCAAAAGATATTGAGTTTGGTAACAGCCCATCGTAATGGAACCAAGGATTAGCATCACTGAGAGTCTCTGAGGTGGGTATTTTCCATTGAAAATTGTAATGTAGGTTCTAAGCAATGAAAGAAGATAGGGCTTGTATTTGTGACTCCCACCCTACTGCGCACTCTCCTCTTACACACACATAGAACTTAACTATTGCTATTTATTCTCATCTTAGAAATTTCTCAATTGCTTAGAGAATTTTCAACTAGAACTGCTTGTGAGTTCCTACAGAGCCTGAGTGTATGCACGTGAGTGTATTTGTATGTGTGTTCTTTTCCTTTTGCTTACAATGCTCACCCCACTCCACAGCCTGGCTAGTTGTACCTCATTCTTTAAGGCTTATTTTAGGCATCATCTTCTCTAGAAGTCTCTTGGGACATTGTCTCTGCCCCCTGTTGTCTCCCCACCCCAGCTGCAGTTAGAGTCTCCCTTTGGATATTTTCAGAATTACTTAGACATTTTCTACTTTGTTCCTCACCACATGGTGTTAAATTACCTGTTCATATATCTGTTGCATCAACTCAGCTGAGAACTTGGAGGGCAACAACTGTGTCTCATTCACCTTTGTAATCTACTACTAGCAGAGTAAAATGTTCAATAAATAATCTTTAAATGAATAAACTTAATGGTCAGACTTTTGCCTTGCCTGAACTGATTACTGACAGTTGCCTTTGAGTAGCATGTTTGAACTAATTACTTAATATGCAATCCCACTTCTTTATTCTCTTTCCAAAGAATATATTATATATTTCTAATTTATAGCTCATGTTAGTTGCCAACTCTTCTAGCCTACATACGCAACATTTTGACTATTGTTGCTAAGGAGTAAAACAATATGTATAAATAAAACAAAGGAATACACAGTGAAAACCATATGCATTGATAAACTTTATGTACATTTATTCATATTATTAAATATATACACATGTGTTTTTGAGTGCAGGAGATATCACATGTATAATGTATAATGTATACACACCCATGTGTATGTATCTACGTATGTATCTATGTATGTATCTATGTATATTTTTACAAAAAAAAAAATTCTGTGTCTGAAATTATGTTTTTATTTCATAGGACTGAGGCAATGGGAAAAGAGGGAGTGTGCTTTACTAAGTGATTTTATATTAATTTGTGACCACTTTTTTACCTTATCTGAGTTGTTAATGTGAAACCCCAAATGGACTGCGAGGATGAACTAGACTAATGGTCTATTTATGTTAGAGCTGCTGCCTTCTTTGGTTGATCACTAGCACTTTCTCATGTCAAATCATCCACAGATAATTTTTTTAACTTATAGATACATAAGAATGTGTCTCTGTATTGAAAATATTGTGGTAGTTCCACAGGCCATGGCATGGAACTCTGGTGTTCGTTTGCTTGCTTACAAAACTGCTGAATGTGAAAGTGGTCTGAGATGCTGGTGGACCATTTTAATGGTTCATCTCTATTTTCCTACAGACACACAAGAGGATAGAAGGGTGCCCAGGCTAGGGTAGGAAAGGGCTGGGGTACATGTGAGCTTCAGTGCCAAATAAACCTTCTTCTAAAAGGTCAAAAGCAGGTGAGGCATTTTGCAGTTACAAATGTAAAAAATCACCATGGGTAGCAAGACCACTGGCTGAAAGTTATTGGGAAAGGGATAGTCACAGGGTCTCAAAATGCTATCCGTCAGATTGTTAATTGTTTACAGAGAAGAAAAGTTACCTTCAAGTGGAGAAATCTATTGGATAAGTAATCAAACTTAGCAAATCTAATAAGGGAGCATACTTCACGTGCTTTCTGATGTGATATGCAGAGTAAGATTTAACATTACCCATGTGGTATTCTTCCCCCAAAACATATAAACTGAATCTAATCTAGAGAAAACAGTCATATCCAAAGTCTGTGTCATTCTGCATATGTAAATTATATGGCATTGCACAAACCAGCTGGCCAGGATTCTTCAAAATTGTTGACATCATCAAAGAAAAAGGAACGTAAAGGAATTTCTGGATTAAAGGAGAATAAAGAGACAAGGCAAATAAATGCAATCTGTCATCTTTGGTTGATTCTTGACGTCTCCTCCCACGCCCTCCCAAAAAGCTATAAAGTATAAAATACACATTAGATAATATTATTGATTCAGTGTTAAGTTTCTTGAGGTAATAATAGTATTGTGATTATGTAAAAGAATGTCCTTGTTCTTGGGAGATATGTGCTGAGGTATTTAGGGGTGAATTGCCGTAATGTCTGCAACTTACTTTTAAGTGGTTAAGCAAATGTATACACATAAATGTGTGTATATATACACACAAAACTGTATATACATGTGTGTCTGGAGGGAAAGAGAGCAAATAGGCTAAGGGTGAGATAGCTCAGCTCATTTGACAGGGCCCATATGGAAATGCCCAGCACTTGGCAATGGCCAGGCTCCTAGAAGAGGTCAGATGGTCAATAGTGGCCTAGCACATGGCCAGAGATGGTCAATGTCTTCTTAACTTCCATGCTGTTACAGGTCTTAACTTCCATGTTTTTTCTTCGAGACTCTGCAAATTTTGCTCATAAGATATGGCTTCCACAACTTCTTAATCTTTCATATACCGATTTCCTTTGAAAGGGTATTATTTTATTTCATAATATGGCCCTAGGACCAGATTGGAACCAGGTTTTAATCCAGGCTGTTAATTTACTAGCTATGTAGATTTGTGCAAGTTACTTCATCTCTCCTGATCTCAGTACCCACATTCATAACAGATGGATAACAGTAATAACGATCTCATCGGGGTATTAGGAGAAATGAAGGAGATAAATAGTGTTCTTGGCACAGTGTCTTGCACATCATAAGCACTCAATAAATATTTGCTTATCAATATTATTATGGTGCATACTGTTCAGAGCTTGCCAATAAAAACTACAATTATGAAAGTAAGCAACAAATATGTACTGAGCACTTATTATGTGTTAGGAACTATTATTGTTCAATGAACAACAGTGAAAGATCCCTGACTTAATGGAATTTATATTATAACCAATGCTTAATATACACCAAGAAAATTCTGAGTACCTTACAGATATTAACTCATTTAATTTTCAAAATATCTCTGACTCTAGAGGTCTCATCTCAAACAGTCTGCCTAGTGGTTTGGCTTGGTGGAATTTTCTGGGGCTTCTGAAAAATAATTGAATTAACATTAGGATGTGTCCAGGGTTAGTGGGGAGGAGTTTGTTTTGCTATATTTTGTTTAGTTTTTTCAACTCTGTGAAAATGTTCAATGACAAAAAACCATTGTCTGGTTGAGCCAGAAGCTAAAGATCATATAGAAATAATTGATGAAACGCACTCCTCATTTTTAGGTAAATGATGTTCCCTGGAGTGGCGGAGGGTAGAAGAGAGTAAGAAGAAAGCAAAACAAAGACTAAACTCACCTCTTTTTCTTATAGACAGGTTTTAAGAAGCTTGGTTCACAATGTTCTGGATTTCTACCAGATATCCCCATTCTAGCCAATGTCACCATGATTCTATGGACTGGGGGAGAGAAAGCACTTGGCATCTAAAGGAGTACGGTGTTGTGCACCATATCTGAAATTCTGAATCGTTTCCATTGGCCCATTTCTGGGTCCCCTTTTAGCAGTAACTGTGTGATTTGCTCTAGCTCTCTGCCAGTGGGTCTCTGATCAACTGCCTAGTTAGACCAGCACTGTTGTGGCTCAGCATGAGTCAGAGGGGAGACTCTGTAAACTCTTTTGTCAGCTGTCTGTCATCATTCTCTTACTTGCGGTTCCAGACCTGGAGAGGCATCTTTCTTTTTTGGTCATTTTTGGTGTGTCAATGAATGTCATACATCTCCAGACATGTTCCAGGACTATCCCAAATAATTTTTACCTCCCACAAACCCCAAAGCATCTTTCTAAATACACTTCTTTTCATTTATAAACCCCTGCATATTTCCAGGAAAATATTATCCATGTTTCTGTTTTGTGTCCAGTTACCTCACCCTACTGTTTAGTAAGAAAAATTGGTGTTCTCCAAGAAGTCTCATAATTTTTCTTTCATCAGAGGAAAGGATGGTCATGGTCTTAACCAAATTCAAGTCTGGCTGGGGACTCAAAGCCACAGGCTTTCACCTTTGCAAATACTACCTTTCTTCCTAGTCAAAGAGGCCAGGCTGAGGATCCAGGAAGAGCAAAACTATTTTAACAGCAGGATGGACAACACAAAAGTAAATTAACTGTCACACAGTTTATGTTCTGTTGACAATGTTTTCTTGAGTACATAAAATGTTCTTATTCTCTGACTTCAAAATTTTACTACTAAAAAACTGTCCTAAAGGCATGGTCAGAGATAAACAAAGAGATTAATGAACACCATAATATCATTTATTATAGTGGAAAAATTTTATTGCTTTTAAACTATCCAACAATATGTTATTGATGTATAAATTACAGCATGTCCAAAACATAAAATACTATGCAGCCATTAATGAATATTTTGTGACAGAGGAAAATGTTCATAAGAAGTAATGAGGTAAGTTACACAAAAGAGGCATGAGAATTAAAAATTCATGAGGAACAATAACCGAGGAATGTTTAGCTGTGTCTTCCATTGCCATTTTAGGATCTTTGCTCCAGAATGAAAGGAAATCTCCATGTCCCAAGAATACAGACAGAGCTTTAGGTTCTGGGGAGTTGGGGGTTCTACACCTAGAGGACCATTAACAAACCTTTGTTTTCAAAAGCCCAAGGCCTCTGAAAGGAAGGGGATGGAGGCTGTGCTCTTTGCGGAGGAAAAGATGTTGGCTTTTTCAACATTCTTGTAGGAATTGGAGTCGCCAGGACTGGGAAGGGACAAAGAGTTCCAAGGGGGATCTTGCTGACATGCAGTTCCCAGGAAGAGGGGATCATGTGGGCCCTCAAGCATTAGTATTAGGGGATATGGCTTACCATTATCTCTGTCCCTCCTTCTATTGGATTATTCCCATGAGGATACAAACATGCTCTGGTATTTCTCACCTTAGAACAGTAAACTTCCTTAACCCTGTATTTGTCGTTACCTACCTCTCCATGTTTGAAAGTTTGTCAGTGGTGGACTACCTTCACTGCCTATTCCATGCAGTGTTCTATGTGTTGCCATGTGTGTTTGCCCCACACAGTAGCACAGACAGTAGTGAGACTGCTTTCGTCACCATTACCCGGGAGCTCTCTGTTCCCTTTCCTCATTGTTCTCCACCTCATTCAAGGCAGTCAACCATTAAGCTCTCTACAAACGTCAACTGCTTTTAGCTTCCACAAAGTCTTGCTCTCTTGGTTTTCCTCCACCTCACTGGGCACCCCAGCCCATCTTCCTTTACTGTCTCCTCCTCAACATGGATGTACTAAGGACACAATCTGCCTCTGTTTCCTCTCTCATTCTTCTCTCTCTAGGTAATGTCATCCATTTTCAGAAATTTAAATACTATATTTATTCAAGGTCATTTTCATACCTGTGTAGGTCTAGGTATCCTGACTTTTGGATCCCTATTGCATATCATATAAAATGTATTAAGATGCACCCATGGTTCAAAGTAAATTTACTTTTTGGGAGGAGGGGAGTGCATTTTTTTTTTATTGTATGAAATATACATAACATAAAATTTGCCATTTTAATTATTTTTAAGGTAAACATTTTGGTGGCATTAATTACATTCAAATGGCGTACCACCATCCCCACTGTCTATTTCCAAAATTTTTTCATCACCCCAAACAGAAACCCTGTATCCCTTAAGAAATAACCCCATTTCCTCTTTCTTCCCAGCTTTCATTAACCATTTTCAGTCTCAATGAATTTGACTACCCTAGACTAAATGTGCTTTCTTGCTGTTAAAAAAAGAGTTTTATCATTTTACTTTTAAAACTGTTTGGACAAAGCATTTATTTTAAAATTGGCTCTCATTTTCCAGCTACCACCAAGCAGAATTGTATCCTAAAACTTGACAATTAATAAAGATGATGTAAGCTGCATTTGTAGACATTTAATGCATTATTTGTTAAGTTTGATGTTTACTTTCATGTGAATTTTTTAAAGACTTATTTATTTGAGAGAGAGAGAAAGAGTATGTGTGCACATGTGCATGCATGAGTGGGGGAGGAGCAGAGGGAGAGAATCTTTTAGCAGATGCCACACTGAGATTGAGTCCTACATGGGGCTCCATCTCACCACCCGTGAGATCATGACCTGAGCTGAAACCAAGAGTTGGATGCTCAACCGACTGTGCCAACCAGGAGCATGTTTTTAATTTTTAAAAAATAATTTCATACTTCCATAAAGTTTCAAAATAATTACAGAGTCCTCCTACCCCTTTCACCCAGCTTCCTCTAGTGATATCTTACATAATTGTAATTCATTAGCAATTTTCTTGACTTTATTTGGTTGTCATCACTTTTTACATGTATCAAGTATGGGTGTGGTTGTGTTTACAACAACTTTTATCATATACATATTTCTAGGTGCATGTAACTGCCAGCACAATAAGAACACAGAACGTTCCATCACTCCATCAGGACAAAGAAATTCTTTCATGCTCTCCCTTTACAATCACCCACTCCTGTCCAGTCGCCTACTCTGGCAACCACTGGTCCATCGTCTGTCTCCATAATTATGTCATTTTGAGAATGTTATACACATGGAGTCATACCTTCAAGATCGGCCTTTTTTTATTGAAAGCCTATATTTTTCCTCATCATGCAAGTACCCTGTTCTCCTAGAAGGTGATCTCAATGACCTCATAGAATTGGTGGGTAGAGAGTGATATCTCAAAAGGAGAAAGGGGCGCCTGAGTGACTCAGTTGGTTAAGCATCTGCCTTCAGCTCAGATCAGGATTCCCCCAGTCCTGGGATCAAGTCCTGTGTCGGGCTCCTCGTGCAGTGAGGAGCCTGCTTCTCTTTCTCCCTCTGCTTGCCGCTCGCCCTGCTTATGTTCTCTCTCTCTCTCTGTCAAATAAATAAATAAAATCTTAAAAAAAAAAAAAAGGAGCGAAATTGTCCTGTGTGTCAGTGATTTGGTCTACTAAACCCGAAAAATAGGTAACAGATTCAATAGACTTCTAATCATTTGGCACTCCTGCACTCCTTGCAGAGACATCTTCAGGAAATAAAAGCCACATTTCTACCTTTGTCTCTGTTGCCTACATCCACTCTTTCACCTTTAACCAAGCTGCCATGTTCTCTCACCTGACCACTCCAGTAAGTCTCTTAACCTTCCCCCCCGCCCCCCCCCCCCCTCTTTTTATGTCTCCCAAATCCACTCCCCAAAATCCATTCACAGCCTCTTTGATCCTTGCATAATCTCAGCTCTGAAAACATCTCTTTAGAGAGACTTTTCTGACAATCCCATCACTTTTTCCTCCCTAAACCCTCCCAACAAGTCACCCTGCTTTATTTTGTTCACACACTTATGAAGAATTTCATAGTATTTATCTTGTTGATTTATAGTCATTTATTGTTTATTTGTCTTCCTCTTTTCTGTAAAATCATGCTGATGTCAGCAACTTCCTCCTGTCCCTAGCACCTGGGACACTTGGCCTAGTCTTATGATCTCAGTAAATATTTATTGATTGAATGAATGACTAAATGAACATTTATGTGGCTTAAAAACTGCCCTAGAAATGTAGAAAGTAAGACAGCTGTCCTTACTTCACTATACAATTGCTCAGAAAATGCAGGAGAAAACTGAGACCTGACAGCAGTTGGGGATACGCAGACTGGCAAGATATTGTTGATGATTTTAAAATCCATCACCATGCTGAGTTCAAAACCTCAACACTGTGGAAAATGCTGTTGGACCTTGTGTGGTCACAGTGGTTAGGATGTTGGCTTTCACCTGAACTGCTTGGGGAAGAAAGATCTCTCTCTGCTCTCTTGCTATTGCCTTATTTGATTTCTTTGTATAGTGATCACCCACTCGTGAACTCCTAAGCCACATGCCAGTGGGAAGAACATGGCAAGGAGAGGTGAGTTTCGCGCCAGTGCAATGGAAGAACTACTTCAGATCAACTCAAGTTTAGGTTCACGTGAGACACAGCACTCTATTTGGCTCTAACATCCCAATGGTAAGACCAGCCAGCTCAACTGGATTGAATATTTCCTGCTTCAGCGGGAAATTTATGTACTGATCCATTGATGGAGGTGGTGGGGAGAGGTTGATATTTGGCATTTGCAACCAAAAACCAAAACTGATTCATGTTTCATAAGAAAAAGATTTTTCTGAATAAAAAAAATTTAAAGGCTTTCTTCCTTCAAATAAAATGAGGCTAATCAAGGCTAATTGAGAAAAAAAAAATGGTCCTCCAAATAAAATATTTCTGTACCATTCTGATAAGACCAGGGCTGGTCTTTAGCATGAATGAAATCTTTGGCCATCCAGATAATAATGGATTTCTGAAAGATAAAGCTACTTAAACAAAAATGAGCTTCTCACTACTGAGCAGGAATTCCTTGGGGTGCCAACTGAGGAAGGTCTCATTAAGGATATGTATCTTTCTGTGTTCCCAGGGAGTCATAGCTCATGGGCAACCTAACACGTCAGAGGAAGCCAGTTCATCTAATTAGGCATCATAGTCATCTGGACAACAGGGGCTTTGGGGAAATGGCCACCAGGACAGAGAGGGTGCAATCCAGAGTAGAGTTACTCTTCCTCCATTCTGTGCCTTCTTTCTTTCACCATCAAATATTGACTGGACCTACTATGAAAGTGAAGGGAAATGGAACGGATAGTATGAGAGATTCCATGATGAGTGGGACACAGTTCCTGTCTTCAAAACACTTACCACCTAAGTATAAGAGGGAAAAACATGTATGGATAGCTCTAAGACCACATGGAGAAAAGCCACAAGAGAGTTAGAGATAAAACGTTATGAAAGTCTGGAAAAGATACAACTTATTTTACTTGGCTGAGGTAGGAAATGGGAAGAAAAGGTGAATCGGAACATTCTTTGTGGAAGAGCTGACATCTGCAAGGGAATTGCAAGATGCGTGGGGTTTGACCAGGAGGATCTGAGACCAAAGGGGATTCCTTACAGGTGGAAGCATCCACAAACTCACCAGCAGAGGAACGTCTCCCTGAGATGGCAGAGAGAGAAATGGAGAAAATTGGCTTAATCTGTTCTGAAAAGAGCAGAGAAGAAGCTGTAGACAAAACTTCTTTGATTCACAATCAGTTGGATGTCAGCTTTGATTCACAATATACAGACCAAGATTGTATACAAGAGCCCAAAGTTCAGTCCAGCAAAATATGGCTCAATGGGACAAATCAATAAATACCCTGAAGACTTTTGCATTCCAGACTCAGAGTTGCCTCAAACTAGGTGTGGGCTCCTGGTAACTTCACTGCTTCATCTCTTAGTGAATTCTCTGAGCTACCTCACTGGCTTCTCCTGAATTATGAATGAGATCACTAAAATTTAACTTCAGAAATATCCTGGAGACTTTAGAGGCAGAAATTCATAGTGGCTGAGAGCATGGGCTTTTGGAGTCAGTTTGTTCGTATTTTAGTCATAACGTCTCCTCGTACTTATTTTGTAAACTTAGACAAACCTTTCCAAGCTCATTTCCTCATTCTCTAAAGATGGAGATAAAAACACTATATACTTCATGTGCTAATTCTTAAAGGTTAAATCAGAACATTTGTATAAAGATTTTAATCCAATTTGGGCACCTAAGAAGTTAGCTATATTATGAGTGAGTAAACAGTGACCCCTCATCAGGGAATTCATGCTGCATTATACATTGCTACAGATGACAGCTTCATGAGGAGGGTAATTAACTGACCCAAGAGATCTAGGATATCATGGTGTCATTTGATTACTTAGAATATAGAATAAACCAGAATAAATGGATTAAGATCTCTTAGCCTGGGTTTTCTGGTTGAGTGAAGAGTCAAAAGGGATGACATTTAAAGATGAACTAGAAAATACCATTCAAGTAGAAAATTTTGAAACTAGAAAATCCAATTCTCTCTCTCTCTCTCCCCCCATCACCATTCTGGGAAGTGGGCCCTTCCTATGTTGTAGTTTGGAGCATAAAAGTGTTCTCCAGGAATAGTCATTTCACTTGTCATTGGAAGAAGCCCTCCCACCATTGCCAATGGAGTTCCATTCTTCATGTCTTTCAAATAAAATAAAAAGCTCCCAGGGTTCATTTGCCTTAGGATTTTCCCTGTGATATTTTTCATCCAAGGTGTTCACTGAATAATCAGATGGACTATACATGCAGTGGGCTCACATAAACCGAACTTTCAAGCTTTTGGTACCTCCCCACACCTGGGTCACTATGGTAATATTCTGTTTCACTGGAATTTTAATATCTTCATTTAAAACAAGAAGTTAGGCAACTTTACACAGGATATTTTAGAACCTATCCATGTCTTACCCAACACTCTCTTCAGAGCTCACTTTCTCTTGCCTATGGGAATGGGATAAAATATACAGTTTATCCAGGAAGGGTCATGCCAAATGGAGACATAGCACTTTGTTTAAAAAGCAGGTATCTTATTACTTACAACCCTCACCTTCTGGCCCAGCCTAATGCCATAATTACTCTCTTAAATTTCCTTTTATTTAACATCATCCATCCTGTCTTCTTTTGTTACCATTATTTAACTAACTAAACAGACCAAATACAATACCAAAGGCTAAAGGAGGCACGAATCCAACTTGTGGAAATCTGCTTTTAATTTCGGATTATGGGGCCACTTTCCTAGAAATTGCCACATTTTAAAGAAAATGGAGTTTCCTTCTTTATGTCAAGAGATGGCTGATCTAATTAAATTCGGTTTAATCTAATAATGAGTCATGTTAGAGCTGTCTTCAAAATTAACATTTTAGTTCCAAATCCAAACTTTAATCATCAGATGTATCTTCTTCCTAGTCTAAATCAAAAATTGAATTATGAAATTCCCATGAGAACTTTCCCCACTCTCCTAGAGACCTGTTAGAAGGTATGAAGATGAAAAGATACAACAAAATTACATTGGCCACTATGAAATGTTTTCCCTTCTAAAGAGACACTGAAATAATAATAATAAAAAAATACTGCGGGGAAATCAGGAAGTTCTGCATAAATGTAAGCTCCTGGAGAGTCAGAGGTGTAATTAATTTTCGCATGCCTGGTGCTTCACAGCACATCACAGGCAAAGTTGCTGCTCAGGAAGTGAGTGCTGAAGGCGTGTGGACTTCCGCCTTGGCAAAGACCACGCCAAAAGTGAGTTGGACCCAAGATGGACAATTCTTTTCTGTTTTGCTCTCTACTACTTGAAAGCTAGTTATTGGATGAATGAATGAGCGACTCTGAAACTGACCAGACACCCCTGATGAGCTTGCTGTGTCTAGTTCGTATGGAATCTTCAGGCGGTGACCAAACTATACTGAGATCCTGGACAACAAGTAATGGAACCAGCAGGACACTAGACCTGCCTCCCAGGGTGAGACCTCGGGGAACCAAGCAAATGATGATTTCACATGACGTCACTTGGACCATTAGGAAGCCTTAATGTTCTGCCAAGTTTGACCAGTTGAAAACGCAGTTAGTAGTCCAGATTCCCTACTTTATTCTGTTAATAATAAGAAGTGGAAGGCAGCGTATAAAGAACTAAAGAAATCACAGTGAACTATAGGAAATTTCCATCTTAAACACGTGAGGTAACTTTAGAATCGTCTGTAAGTGGTTGGGATATGCCCTGACCCAGGACAAATTGTTTGGGAATTCACAACTTTCTCTGGGGAGCTTTTGCAGCCTGGGTGTACGGAGACAACTATTGTTCTGTATTTATCCGGAGTGAAGCACATTCTTTGTCATACCGATAACACAGCTCCCCAAAGATGCATGGTTTTCACATGTCGATGAGACCAACCAGCTGCCAAAAGCATCTCTTGCTGGAGACATCAAAACGGAAAGCCTCTACCTTAAATCTTTGTATTATTCCCCTAAGTCTGAAAAACACCATCTTGACTTGGGTGGAATGATATTGCAGGGAGGGGCTGGAAGCACCGTGAAGATAAACGAAACTCAGAATCTGTCTAGATTTAAGCAAAGAATAACAACAATGACCACAAAATCACAGAATTCAGCAATTATTATAGAAATGCAGCCACTAGAATTGACTCATATAGCTCGACTCTTCATTCGCGACGCTGGCTTTGTTTATGGAAACTGGATTTTAATAACACTAGCCCTTCTTCAAGTTTTCATAATAATTTCATAAAGATAAAAGTTGATTAGCATGTGGAATATATACATATTCTACCACATATTTACATGGATTTGTGTGCAAGGACGTGCATACCAGGAAAGAAGGCTAACCATGCCGGCCTCTAAGATAGAGCTGTGCTTGGGGAGAAACACAATAGACATTGAACTGAACAAATCAAAATTATTTAATGGTTTTCTGACGTGCCTTCAGGCAATGGAGAATAGCATGTCCAATTGGAAGTGCAGGGAGAATTTTGAGGCAGTCAAAAAAGAAATGAATCCTTCTCTTTCTCTTTTGCTTTTTGAACTCTATAATATAATTTTTCACCATTGTCCTTTTGAAGTCTGACATTCAGCTGAAAATTCCTTGAGGATTGTGAGACTCCGGAATGCATTACAAAGGAGGGCATGGAATGTCCTTTAATGTGGATCTTTAGGAGAGCAGACAACCAACCGAACATTGAGAACCTCTCAGTCCTCTAATTCCAACATCCTACCAAAATGGATTTTAACTCTGCCTGACTAGCATGAACAGAACAAAAAACAAAAACAAACAATTACCCCCTAGTTATTTCTACTCTTACTCCTGATAGGATAAGCAAGCTGCTTAGAACAGGGACGCTCTTCATCCTGTTTTGTCCCTCTCCTCTTCTTTACGCACATTCGTTCTCAAGGGCTCTGAACTTCCCTGCTCCTGTATCCTTTTGATGTGTTCGTCCACAGATTCCCACATTGCAGAGCAGGGGTGTCCCGCACTTTCCCTCTTGGCAGCAGGCTGACCACAGCCTCGGGTCTGCATCCCCACACGCTTGTGATGACCCATTATGTCACTCATCCACCATTCAGTTCTGTTGCTTAGTTCTCTTCAGGACTACTCCAAATCTCTATCCTCCTCAAGTTTTCTGGCATGAAAATTCATTTCCATCGGATAGTGGGACCAAGCCCTAAATCCAGGTCCTGAGTGTCCTCACCTCTGGGTAGGACAACCCCATCAGTGCCCTCCACCCCCACCCAGGCCATGACCTCCTACTTTTGGAGCAAACAGGCCTCTCGGTGTGAGCTCCTTTGGCTTCTGGCCCTCTGTCTACAGATTCATCCACCTCCACACCAGGCCTAGTCTGCTTCCAGTACCAGAAAATGAGGCATGCCTCCTCCTGTTCAAAATCATACAACCCTCTGGACCCTGCACCTCAAGCTTCCTATTGGACTTCCTCAGCCTTCTCTTCCATATTTTCCATTTCATCCTCTTCTCCATCTTTCCAACCTTCCCTCGTTTCCCCATGGCTTGTAAAATTGTTTAAATCAATCTCACCTAATTCTTTAAAATAGAATAATAATAAATTCTGTTGACTTCCCTACCCTTTTCTTCACAGAACCCCTTTTCTCATCTAAACTGTAGAGTTCTGCACTTTGTCTCCCTTTTGGCATCTCTCACTCACTCCTCAAACTACCCCTCACAGTTTCAGGTCCTGGCCCCTTTTTCCTAAGGACATCAGGGACCTTTATAATAAAGACACCTCAAAATACTAAACATCTACCTCATCTGACACTGTTGACCTCTCCCTCCTTTTGAAATGCTCTCTTGACTTCCCTCTGGGGCCCTGCACACTTCCTGAGCTTGATTTCTTATTACTTTCTGCTGTGGATTCCTCTGTTTCTCCCATCCCTTTAAATGGTGGCCTTCTTCCAGGGTTTGGTCTGTGGCCCTATCTTCACTCCACACTGTCCTTGGTTGAGTGTCCCTAATCTCATAGACTTGGCAATCATTACATATAAAGGGTGGGTAATTCCCTATTTCTTTGCCACATCTCCCCACCCCATCCCCAGCTTCCAATTCCCATATACTCCTGCCTTGTGATATTTTCCTTTCCATATCAATTAGCATGTCCAACTCAGTATGTCCAAAACTTCCCCTCGATCCGGACTCCCTTCATATTTTGTCTCAGAGGTGACAATGTCATTCTTGGTTGCATTACCCGACTTCAGGTAACCTTTGCTCTTCAGTCCACCTGCTTTGTGCTGCCACACTGCTAACCAGTCACCAAGTGCTTGGGTTCATTTTCTAAACACATCCTGAATCGGCTCCACTTCTTGACAACCAATGCCCCAGCTGAGGTACATGTCATCTCCCATGAGGATTTGTGCAACGGGCTTCAAATGCATCTTCCTGCACCCAGTTTCGTCTCCCTCAAATACATCCATTATACCCCACCAGAGAGATCCATGACCTAAATCTGACCTGTCATTCACCTCCCTGCTAGCTACAAGATGAAGTTTAAACCCTTCAGCTGGCTACATAGAGAGAAACAGCATAGGATTTCCAATCAAGAAAAGCTGAAACAAACCAGCCCTGAGAACGCTCGCTTCCATATGGCAAAAACCTGACTTGTCAGCCTGTCTACTGGTAATTATAGTAAAATTATTTGCATGTGTGCTTATCTTCAAACCTAGATTGTCTTGAGAAAAAGAGGCTGTCCCCAGGGAAAAGGGCACGGTGCCTGCAAAACAGTGAGAATTTAATAAATGTCTGTTGTTGAAGTGGGCATGGAGAGATCTTGCTGAATTTGTTAAGGTTCTCTGGAACTGGCTCCCAGAAATCGGAAGAGATGGAGGGAGAGTGGTGGGTAGATATTCAAGGCAAAGGGAGGAAGAGGAAGGTATGACAGGAGGAACTAACAAGAGGCAATGTGTATCTGGCTCCATGTGGATGATTTTAACAACAGAGGTGCCTCTGATTAGTATGAAGGGCTCAGCAACAGCAAAGAAAAGGAGAGGTAGAGATGCAAAGGAAAAGAGTTGTTTCAGGCCTGCCCTTGCCCTGTGCTGATAAGCCCAGAATGTACCCTGGAATCTCTCTTTCTATATATACATCTGTCGTTGGGAGAGCGGACTGTCATCCCCATAGCCTTGACCCGATCTATCAGGTGTTTACCATATAGGTGTTAGTATCCCAGGGGACATGATTAAGCCCAAGAAGTGTCTGCGTTCAAGGAATAATGAGCTGCTGTGTAATGGATGAACCTTTCCTTAGTAGGGAAATACCTCTCCAATCTCTTTGTAACACTTCCAGAGGGCCAGAAGATACAGCCTCTATCTCTGTGTATACTTAAGCTCCAAAAGGTCCCACAAAGACCAGCAGTTAAGGCCCTAAAAGGAAGTCTTGAGTCCTTTATCACAGTACTGGCATTTTCCTGCTTATCTAAATGTAAAGAGCTGCCCCCTCCCCCCACGGATACTGTGTTTCTGGGTTCTTCCTAAATCCTGGTGAATATGGTTTGTGAAGTTCAAACTGTAAAGAGATCTGGGGCTTTACTGCATTATTATGATCAAAATCTTCCTGTGCTTATGGGCAAATAATGAAAAAAGACCTCTTTTGAACCTAACTACTTTTAAGAAAAGAAACTTCTTTGGTTATCATTCTCCTTGCCTATTGATTGACTCCTTTTTTCTGGAATCCTAATTTTCTGATCATTATTCAAATTCTCAAAGGAATTCTCTGGTACCACCCACAAGGCGAAATTTTCGTGGTCCATTAAAAATCATACTGTGGAAAGCTAGCTGGATTATTGCAGTGTTACCCAGAATCTCCAAGATGCAATATTTAGAATGATGGTCAAACAAGACTATCAGTGCGGTGATGAAGTCCCTGATTCAGAGCACATACTTCCAAAATGAAACAAAGAGAACTATCATTTGTATGGAATTTCTCTTTCTCCCTCTTTGTTATTTTGCTGTTTTTTTATACTCTGATGTTATTTTCCCATTGATTTCTGGCTGGGGTGAAGAGTTATTGCTCACCTTATGGTACTTCTTTTTATCTTGATCCCACTAAGTCTCAGCAGGTTACTTTTTTTTTAAAAGATTTTATTTATTTATTTGAGCGAGAGATAGTGAGTGGGGATGGGGGGCGGTGAGAGGGAGAGAGACAAGCAGACTCCCCGCTAAGCCCAGAGCCCAATGTGGGGCTTAATCATAGGACCCCGAGATCATGACCTGAGCCGGAACCAATAGTCGGATGCTTAATCGACTGAACCACCCAGGCTCCTCCTCACAGGATTTCTAAGTTGAAGGTGAGGTTCAAGAGAGAGTCAGATTAAGGAGCTGGAGAAGAATCTCCATCTCACTGTTGGTATATCACCTGCTCCTTTTATCCTATTATAATGTAATTAAAAAGAATCCTATGATTGAGATCCCTAAATTATTCCTATAGTCATTCTAGAGGGTAATTTGGCAACATATGAAACGTTTAAATGCGTTGTCCTTTGACCCAAGAAAAATTACAGGAATGTGTCTAGAAGGATATTCATCGATCACAGCATTATTTATTAAAACAAAAATCTGGAAACAACCTGAAGAGGGTATCATTAAAAAAAGAACAAAGAACAACTAGGCAGGCATTAAAAGTAATGATAGCCACAGTATAAGAGAAAAAAAAAAAAAAAACTATTGTAAAAAGGATATATAGTAAAATTTTCCTTTTTGTCAAATTGTGTGTCCATTTTTAAAAGTTTATAAGAATATTCAAAATGTTAATGGTAGTTATTGCAGGGAAGTACCATGTTAACTATTTCTGAAAACCACACTTTCATGCTGTCTTGATATGTCATGAGCATATATTATTTCTCATTTGAGGAAAGAAAGCACTAAACTTTGATACCAGAACTTTTGCAAGGTCCACGACAGGGCACCTCCCTGACCCCCAGAAGGAGTTCAGGAGACAGGAGGGCCTTCCCCTAAACCTGCTTGCACAGAACATTCGGTGAGTTGTCTCGGCTCCACTGAGCAGCTGGGATCCAGAAAGGTCACTGTGGCAAATGCACACTGCAAGCGAAGAAGCGTCACCATCTTTGGCTTCCTGCCAGAGAGGATTCGAGAAAACCCAGGCTCTGGGAATGGTGGTCCAGCTTAGCAGGTCACATGACACCCATATGAGACAGAGGTCAGAGGCCAGCCCGGAACATTACCTGATAGCTGAGCTCCACTCAAGGCTGGAAAGGCCCTAAGAACCACCGGTGAACATGCTGACTTGCTCCCTGCTCATTCTGGCCTCACCCCTCCGTGCTGACCATGGTTCCTAATCACGCTCAGGGACAGACAACCCTGGGTTTACTGGTGTAAATATTCTGTGCATGCTAGACAGTACTTTCAAAACAAAACACAACTTGATTTAAAATAATAAACCTTCCATTGATGTTGATAATGAAGGAGATATATTACGAGGTCTTGCCTAATTTTGGAATCTTGAAAGTAATTCTTAGCATGTGGGACCAGTTATTTTATAATAAATAAATGATTCGAGCTATTTCTCCTTAGACTCCATAACAAGCTTTTTTGATTTGGGGTTTGTTTTAACAACAGTAGCATGACATAATTCTCTCAGATTTCCCAGCCAGCAGGAAGGAGTCGCTGCCTAAATCTGGGTGCAGCCCCAGAGGCAGGACCAGCTTGCTGGTCGCACCAACTCCGGACACACTGCTTGTTCCAGGGCTTTGGTTTCCCAACCTGTGTCATCACTAATGTCTAATTCGAGGCTTCTCTGCCTCCAATCACCTTAGAGCACCAGCAGTAATGTTTCCGTGTTCTATACCAAAGAGACCCTCAGGAACGATGCAAAGCTGGGCCTGAAAGGTGTCTGTGGGAGAGGCCGACCTTCTGGGAAGGAGCATAGGGCCCTTCTCACTTGATGGGTGGGCGCAGGAGTAAAATGAGGAGTGGGACAGGTGACCCGGAACCAGAGATGTTGTTCAGGCTGGGGGTGAGTGTGGACAGGAGATGGAGGAAGGGCTTACGTTGCATGAGCACTTCCCAGGTGTAAGATGCTTCACCTGGTGTTAGGAAGAGCTGACCTCTACAGAGCACCTACCATATGCCTGGGGCTGGGCCAAGTGCTTTCCACCTGCCATCTGCTGAGGGCAGCCACGGTGGCCGCGATGAGCCCAATTATCCCCATTGGACAGGAGAGAAAACTGAAGCTTAGAGGTCACACAGCTGTAAGTCATGGAACCAGAACCACAAGCAAGTCTAACCCTAGAGCCTGAGCTCTTGACCATTAACTGAACTACAGCACCTCTCAGCCACTCAGAGAAGGCAACCAAGCCTGAGAGGCACCAGTAATTTGCCCAGAGCCTCATGGCTAACAGTGCAGCAAAGTAAGGATTTGAAAGTAGATCTGATACCCAAACACATGTTCCGTGGACTACACACGAGGCTTCCCCAGATCCTGGCAGTGAAGGAAGATTCTCGTCCCACTTAGCGGTGCTGCGGGTAACTGGGTCCAGCCTGAAACCCAAAACACACTTGAGAAAATTAAAAAAAAAAAAAAGATGCATGGGTTTCTGTGACCAATAAGCCACACTAACCAAGACAGTTTTAGACTAAGTTTCAGAGATCTTAAGACACATGCGGTAACTTCTGTGGCATTTCCTTCTGTTCTGTTTTGCTTTCGCTGTGCACCTTTGTGTTGCTGACTTCACCAGCACCACAGCCAACAGGGAGAGAAACAAATTCCTGGGCTGAGAGTCAGCAAAAGGTCCGGGCCTGAATACAAACCTGATGTGAGGATTTCTTTTTTTTTAGCTAATCTGCTTTTGCTGGAAGGACCTCTCATTTTTTCCCCTCCCTACCTTGGGAAAACCAGCTCCCAGGCACCTTGACCAGCCTGGGTATACAACTGGTATCTCATTCTCTTGACGCCCCGATTGCAGTGGTAACATGTGTTCACGAGTGAGTCCATCAGGCCACAGCTCCAAGTCTCCAAGTTTTCTCTGTGTCTCATGTGCTATGCACCAGAGTCTCAGCGAGTCGTGGTTGCCTTTGGTCTCCCTTGACCTCTCTTTGCTTGGCCCCAGTGAGCAATGGCGGATGTTTACTGTTCTCATCCTCATGTCAGGAAACACCACCATTACCACTGGGAAAATGGCTCTAGTGAGAACAGAAAGGTCTCCCGCCTTTCTTTCAGGCTGCTCGGTGAAGATACTTCTGGCTCCTGGGCCTTGTGGACTCGGTGGAGAGTCCAGAGATGGTTCACTGCCCAATGCCTTGCTGTATCTTGTCACCAGGGTTCCCGTGTGCCTACAAAGACTCTCAAGAGAACAGTTTCTTCAGCTACCACGCTCACCCCTGCCTGAGTGAAGGGCAGAATCTAGGCTGCTCTTCCCCATCTCTCCCAAACTCTACAGGGAACAACAAGCCTGTCTTCCTTCTGCAGACATGAAACAAAGAGGCCCCACCCTGCTTAGCAAGAAAAAGTGATGAGGGTGTACGTGGTCGGCAGCTTCTGAGTGGGCTCCCAGTGACCCCTTCTTGGTACTCAGGCCCTTGTGTGATCTACTCCCCTTGAGTGAGGGTCAGACCCAGTGACTCGCTTCTAATGAATAGACTCTGACAGAAATGATGAAAGTCACTTCTCTGGTTAGGCCATGCTGGGACTGAATGTTCATGGGCGCCAAAATGCATAAGTTGAATCCTCATGCCCAATGTGACAGTATTTGTGGGGTCTTTGTGAGGTTATTAGGTTATTGGGATTAGTGCCCTCAGAAAGAGGCCTGAGAGTGATCCCTTGCCCCTTCCACCATGTTTGGACACAGGGGGAAGATGGTACTCAACGAGGAAGACCCCAGACACTGAATCTGCTGGCACCTTGATCTTGGACTTATTCCAGAACGGAGAGGAATAACTGTTTGTTGTTTATAAGCCACCCAGTCTGTGATATTTCGTTATGACAGGACTAAGACAGGTTACAAAAGACTGTGACTTAGGTCTGCCATGTGATGAGCCACCCCGTGGAGAGGGCCACATGGCAAGAACCTGAGAGAGGCTTCCAGCTGACCCCTCATGAGGAACTGAGTCCTGCCAACAACCATGTGAGCCAGCTCAGAAGCAGGATCTTCCCACTGAGCCTTGAGGAGGCTGCAGCCTCGGGAGAGGGCCCAGCAAAGCCACACTTGAATTCCTGAACCATGATATCTGAGAGAAGAGCGGTGTTTTTATTTGTTTGTTTGTTTTAAGACTCTAAGTTTTGGGGTCACTCCTTACTCAGCAATGTATAACTAAGAACGGGAAGGAAATCTCTCAGACCCATTAAACTCAGTAGTCAAGTTCCTCTGGAAAAAATCCCAGGTTTGCTTGGCTGGGCTGGGGGGGTGGGGGTGGGGGTTTCCCACACCGAGGCAAATATAGCTGAGCTCTTCGAGTCCCTGGTGACAGTGGCCCAAAGGATTTCCATCCAGCAGTCTGCAAACGACGCCTGACCTCAGGACTGAGCAATGAGCAAGCCTATGGATCCCTCCCTTCCACATTCAGAGCGACCTTGTTGAAGTCCCCAGAGAGGCTTCACGTGGAGGGTGAAGCTGAAGCTCTCTGGATCCACTTGGTCATGTGCCGGGTCCTAGCACATCAAATGCATAAAATATGCTTTGAGAATTTACTAGCTGCCAGGAGCTGTTGCCATATCAGGTCCGGAGCAGGCACACAATAGTATTTGTTGACTAGCGTACTAGATGGGGTGGGAGTAGCAGTAATCATATTGCTAGTAACAGTAATGGGCATTTACTCTGTGCCTTCTCTTTTGCCAAGTACTCTGCCAAGTGACTTGGGTTCTTTTTCTCCTTAATCCTCACAACCACCATATGAGGTGCACGTTGCTAGCCCCATCTTGCCCATGGAGGAAGCTGAAGCCAAGGGAGTTAGAGCAGCTTCTTCAAGGTCACACCGAGGCTGTAAGATGAAAAGGAGCCATGGGGTTCTGGCTTCACTCTGCCTGTTCCCGGCATGGATGACCAGGGCCCCCGCCGTGCATTGTGGCCCATGGGTGGGGGCGTGGCGGACAGGCAGCTGCAGCCTGGAGGACTGCCCGGATCCTGGGTAAGTCCATTCCCCCTTGCCCTGAACAACTGCTTACAAATCTTGCTAAGGATCTCGGTGCCTGCCTAACTACCCCAAGGACCGTGCTGCTGTGGCTGCAGATCTTTTACCTTGGAAACAGATTCTACCTCGTGTGCTTCGAAAGAGAATTCCTTATGCTACTCTCAATCCTGAAGGGCATGTGGCTCTTGAGATAAGTGGACCAGCACATACCAACCGCCAGTGCCAGGGCCCCTGGCTGAGAAATCGCAATTACTTCTGGTCCTATCTGCCCCACTTTCCCATGTCCAGTGTATCGAGAAACATGTTTAGGAAAGTGGAAAACAAAAACACCTCCTTGAGATAAGGACTATTTCAGAAGGAGCCTAAAAATAAAGTACAGTGGCAATCAGCACACACCTACGTGTTAGACTGGCCCGCTTGAGTTTTGTCTGAAAAGCGTCAGCTGCATGATGTCAAGCAGGAAGGTACTGTCATCTCTGAGACCCCCCCCACCCCAAAATTCATTCATCTGTAACCGCGCTGTCTCACACGGCAGGTGCGGGCCACTGGAAATGTGCCGTCGGGGTAAAACTCACGCTGGACTTCAATGCTAAAAAAAAAAAAAAAAAAAAAAAAAAAAAGTAAAACAAAACCATTAATACATTATCATGAGCTCCATGTCCTTCATATTATTGTTAGTAGTTTCCCATTGGTTTTATTAAAAATTATATTTTGGGTATATTAGGTTAAGTCCAATGTATCATGAAAACTTTTTAACAAGAGAATCATGATCTAGATTTAGTCAGACTGTCCTCGTGAGCTTAATCCAAAACGACCCTGCCTTGGGAGGGGGCTCACTGGGGCCCCAGGAGATGCTCGCTACTCTCCTCAGTAAACGATGGGCAGGGGGGTCCATAGAGGGGGTGCTGGGGACCAGGGCAGAGGGAATCAGAATCCTGTGGGCATATTTAATCTTCTGAACTCTTTCTGAATTCACCACCAAGTTTATTACTTGTTTGTTGCCCTCTGGGCAGAAGGAATTAAAACTTAAAAAAAGAGAAAAAACTCTCCAGTGGAGAAATAGATCAAAGGCAGCTGAACTTGGTCAGTGGCATGCAGGATAAATATTATTTTGTGGCTCAAACAAATCTTCTGGCTGCCTGGGCAAGACATGTTGATAAGGCACTTTTATGTCTCTTCTCTCCACTCCCCATTCCCCCAACCCTGGTGACCTTTTCTTAGTTCTCTGAGAGGCCCCTTGTGATAGCTTAATAATCAGAAAACAAAGGCAATCATCTGAGCAGAACTGAGGTGAGGTTCCTGTTCCCCGTTTGCCTTGCTAACCACCGGCGGGGTAGGATGTTTGATGTGTTGTTACTTTGGAAAGCCATTTCTCTTCTGTGTTTGAGTCTGCGTGACCATAAGCTACATAATTTTCTGGCCCTGTCACCTCCAAGGAGATGATTTCAATATATTTTTTGAAAGTGCCTTGTGAAAAATGGAATCTTAGGATGAGCGCCTTTTAGCCCGGTGATGGCTAAGGCTGATAGGGTCCTGGGCACTTGGAGCCGAGGGTCCCTGCACCCAGGAAGTTAGCAGACTCTCTGGTATCTTGTGATAACAAGACAGGTTGCATTTATTGAACAGTAGCGAAGTACAAGGCACACCGTCCATTTCTTTGCAGACATTGTCCCATTTGATCCTCACAGCAACTCTGCTGGGTATTCCCGATTGTTCTTCAATTTTTACTGAACTCATCAAGGTCACACAGCTACTGAGTGTCAGAGTCAGAATTAACATCAAGTCTGTGTGATCCCTAAGCCCGGGCTCTGAACCCCTAAGCTCTGGTGATCCCACGGCCACGTCTTTTGTACTATGCTCCTACACTTTCAGTTAAACCATCAAATTAAGCATCTTTCTGACGTCCTTTTCTTTTTCTTTTTTTCTTCCTTTTCTTCTTCTTTTTCTCCTGGCTTCCTTAATGAAGAAGTTTTCCAACCAGGCCCTGCTACTTTTAGAGTTTCTGTTACCATCACACATCTCTTTCAATTCACGTTTATTTGAAGGTCATTGTCCAGACAATTCAGGGCCACTGCTACAGTTGTTCTTCATACAGCTCTGGGAGGTACCATCCATTATGATGTTGTGCAGTGCACAACGCACACAGTGGTGCACAGGGCTTGTCATAAGGAAGGTGAGACTGTACTTGTTACCAGCTCCTATCCTCCCATATCATTCCTTGATGAATACGCTAATGTCATGAATATGATGAATATGCTAAATGTCAAAAGGGTCCCAGAGCATTGACTTAAATATCCCCTGGGCTTCTTCTCAATGTATTTAAGATAATTCACTTAACTTCCAAGTCACTTCTTCTGTGGCTCGCTTCTCTAATCTTTCTTTAGGTAAAGTAGTGAGAACCAGAGACTCAGCGTGAACGAAATCGCTTCTGGCGCTATGATTGTATGAGAGTCTGTGAAGTTGATGAAGTTCACCTGCCAGGTCACAGGACTTGGATTTTAATATGAAAAATCCTGAAACCTACGTATACAATGAGTTTCCTCTGAACAGATGTGTGGATTCCTTGATAATTACTTTTGGAGACTGCCTCATTTTTCCTGTTAAATAGCCTCAAGAGTGATTTTTTTTAAAACTTTTTTTTTAATTTGAGGTTTTATTTGATTGGGGAAAAAAGTAGTCAAGAAAGATATGAAAGCTTTATTAGTAAAACAAAGTGAGATACTGAAACACTGATTCCGATTTTCTAGTGTTAGCTTGCAAACAGGCTCATGAGAATTCCAAGAGATGTTTTACTATACATTGAGGGATAGCATCGTCTTGAAACAAATATGATCATTGTAAAGAAAACTAGTCATTGGATCTAGAAAAGTAAGGTTTAAAAGAAAAACCTTATTTCTTCTTAGTCACGTCTATCGTGAGAGAAGAAGGCACAGTCCTTGGTGCTGTGCTCCTGATTGCATGTTAAGAAATACAAGGTAAAAATAAATTTTAAATAACTACCCCCAAAATGCTAAAATGAAGTCTGTGGCTTGGCATAAAATTTAGGGCTTATGTTTAAAAACTTACTTTTAAAAGAAAAGCAATTCAGAGGAGGGAGAAACCACTGAAACTGTAGTTCTTCTGCCAACTTTAGCTCCTGACCATTGAGATGCCTGGCAACCAAATGTTCCATAAACTGCAAATGCCAAGTAGCAGCCTCGGGCTGCCTCTGAGCCTCTGAGCTCACGCGCACACACACACTTGCTCAGAGTATTATTTATTATGGCTAGAGGCCAGGTTGTTTATATATCTGCCATCAACAGGGCTTCTGAAACCCAGACTTAGGCAAAGGGGTCCTGCAGCCATGCTGCATCGGAAGGGGCAGGTGCTGAGCCACGGGAGGAGCCAGGGACCAGTGCCCCCAGGAGGGTTCCCCAAAGGAACAAGGGCAGAGCCTAGCATGCCCAGTTACCTGAATGTGCCAATCAGATAAGCCCCCCCACTTTCCCAGAGGTCTGTGAGTGAGAGGTGAGTGAGAAAGGCCAGGAGTGTTCATCTACCGGGATGGAAATAGTAAGGGTGTTTTCTCCCTGACTAGTCAGCTAGCATGTGGGAAAGAGCACACGGAGACTTGAACTCAGCCTTTTCCCCACGTGCTGGCTTTTCATGCCAACCCCTTAACAACATGTCTGTTACAGAATAAGTAATAACTACATGTTAGTTATTACAGTATTATCCCGAGGTCCCTATTTCTCTGCAAAATGAGCTTCTTGGACATGGTTTTCTCTGAGGTTCCTCCCAGTTATGGAATTTGAAAACAACTCCCTGTCTGACTAAAGTCGTTTACACAATAGCCTGGGGTTTGACTAAATTAAACTTTTCCCCCCTAAGCCAGTCACCTTGTGTCAACACAGCCAGGGACGCTTCCCCCCCAGTGACAGCCAAGCAGCGTCTGGGATGCCGAGAAAGAGCAGATCTCTCCAGAGGAGGTGCTCTGTGGGTGCACGGGACTGGTTTGGGAGACAACCTTTGGTATATTTACAAATGGAAGCCATTACTTAGAGAAGAAGAAGAAAACCATTGGCTACAGGAAGAAAGGCAGAATATAGGGCCAAAAAGCCAGCAACCAAGGCAAGCAGAGACAGCGATAATCTCGTAGAAGGGTGGCCCCGGGTAGTGAAGACTCCATCCACGAAATGTAAGCATTAATAAAAAGCACCGATCCTCATGTTCAGGGGGGCAATGTCAAAACTTGGCACTTTCCCAGCACCAATACATTGTCATTTTTAAAATTAGAATTCTTTGAAAGAAATGTGTTTGAGTGTTACAGGCAAATGAGCATACCTTTACCACATTGGTTCAAAGTATAAAAATGAGCCAAGGAGATAGATGCAGAAAAAGCATTTGACAAAGTACAGTATCCTTTCTTGATTAAAACTCTTCACAGTGTAGGCATAGAGGGTACATACCTCAATATCATAAAAGCCATCTATGAAAAACCCACAGCGAATATCATTCTCAATGGGGAAAAACTGAGAGCTTTTCCCCTAAGATCAGGAACACGGCAGGGATGTCCACTATCACCACTGCTATTCAACATAGTATTAGAAGTGCTACCCACAGCAATCAGACAACAAAAAGAAATAAAAGGCATCTGAATCGGCAAAGAAGTCAAACTCTCACTCTTTGCAGATGATATGATACTTTATGTGGAAAACCCAAAAGACTCCACCCCAAAACTGCTAGAACTCATACAGGAATTCAGTAAAGTGGCAGGATATAAAATCAATGCACAGAAATTAGTGGCATTCCTATACACCCACAACAAGACAGAAGAAAGAGAAATTAAGGAGTTGATCCCATTTACAACTGCACTCAAAACCATAAGATACCTAGGAATAAATCTAACCAAAGAGGCAAAGAATCTGTACTCAGAAAACTATAAAATACTCATGAAAGAAATTGAGGAAGACACAAAGAAATGGAAAAATGTTCCAGGCTCATGGGTTGGAAGAACAAATATTATGAAAATGTCTGTGCTACCCAGAGCAATCTACACATTTAATGCAATTCCTATCAAAATACCATCAACTTTTTTCAAAGAAATGGAACAAATAATCTAAAATTTGTATGGAACCAGAAAAGACCTCAAATAGCCAGAGGAATGTTGAAAAAGAAAAGCAAAGCTGGTGGCATCACAATTCCGGACTTCAAGTTTTACTATAAATCTGTCATCATCAAGACAGTATGGTACTGGCACAAAAACAGACACATAGATCAATGGAACAGAATAGAGAGCTCAGAAATGGCCCTCAACTCTATGGTCAACTAATCTTCGACAAAGCAGGAAAGAATAGCCAATGGAAAAAAGACAGTCTCTTCAACAAATAGTGTTGGGAAAATTGGACAGCCACATGCAGAAGAATGAAACTGGACCATTTCCTTACACCATACACAAAAATAGACTCAAAATGGATGTCAGACCTTCATGTGAGACAGGAATCCATCAAAATCCTTGAGGAGAACACAGGCAGCAACCTCTTCGACCTTAACTGCAGTTTGGGTTGTCTCCCAAACTGGACACATTGCCAAAAGCAAGGGAAGCAAAGGCAGAAATGAATGACTGGGACTTCATCAAGATAAAAAGCTTTTGCACAGGAAAGGAAACAGTCAACAAAACCAAGAGACAACCGACAGAATAGGAGAAGATATTTGCAAATGACATATCAGATAAAGGGCTAGTATCCAAAATCTATAAAGAACTTATCAAACTCAACACCCAAAGAACAAATAATCCAATCAAGAAATGGGCAGAAGACATGAGCAGACATTTCTGCAAAGAAGACATCCAAATGGCCAACAGACACATGAAAAAGTGTTCAACATCTCTCGGCATCAGGGAAATGCAAATCAAAACCTCAGTGAGATATCACCTCACACCAGTCAGAATGGCTAAAATTAACAAGTCAGGAAATGACAGATGTTGGCAGGGATGCGGAGAAAGGGGAACCCTCCTACACTGTTGGTGGGAATGCAAGCTGGTGCAGCCACTCTGGAAAACAGTATGGAGGTTCCTCAAAAAGTTGAAAATAGAGCTACCCTATGACCCAGCAATTGCACTACTGGGTATTTACTCCAAAGATACAAATGTAGTGATCCAAAGGGGCCCAATGTTTATAGCAGCAAAGTCCACAATAGCTAAACTATCGAAAGAGCCTAGATGTCCATCAACAGATGAATGGATAAAGACGAGGTGGTATATATATACACAATGGAATATTATGCAGCCATCAAAAAATGAAATCTTGCCATTTGCAACATGTAGATGGAACTAGAGGGTATTATGCTAAGCAAAATAAGTCAATCAGAGAAAGACAAGTATCATATGATCTCACTGATAGGAGGAATTTGAGAAACAAGACAGAGGATCATAGGGTTAGGGAGGGAAAAATGAAACAAGACGAAACTAGAGAGGGAGACAAAACATAAGAGACTCTTAATCTCAGGAAACAAACTGAGGGTTGCTGGAGTGGAGGGGGGTGGGAGGGATGGGGTGGCTGGGTGATGGACATTGGGGAGGGTATGTGCTATGGTGAGCAATGTGGATTGTGTAAGACTGATGAGTCACAGACCTGTACCCCTGAAACAAATAATACATTATATGTTAATAAAAAAATGAGCCAAGGGGCACCTCATTAAAGACATGAATCTGGACCTACGGTCCTCAAGAGGGTGCAGGGGACATTTGGCAAGGTCTGGAGATATTTCGGGTTGTCACAATCGGAGTTGGGGTACTACTGGGATCTAGTGAGTAGAGATCAAGGATGCTGCTTGGCATCCAACAATGCACAGGATAGCCCCCCACAGCAAAGAATTGTCCAGTCCAACTGGCAATAGCATTGAGGTTGAGAAGCCCAGGGCTAGACTGGGGCAGAGTAAATGAAAAATGTAGCATAATCGTGGTGACTTTCTAGCTATTCACTGCCATTAGAAGCAGTATTTTTTTTAAGATTTTATTTATTTTTTTATTTGAGAGAGAAAGCACATGCGCAGGTGAGCAGGGAGAGGGGCAGAGGGAGAGGAAGAGGGAGAAGGAGAGAGAGAGAGAATCTGAAGCAGACTCCGTGCTGAGTGCAAAGCCTGATGCAGGGCTCGATCTCGTGACCCTGAAATCGTGACCTGAGCCAAAACCAAGAGTTGCACGCTCAACCGACTAAGCCACCCAGGCACCCCTAGAAGCATTATTTTATATGATGCCAGGGGCTCTTGAAGCTCATAGTTCCCTGGTAAATTTGTTTTCAAATCTGCCTTCCTCATACACAGGGTCGGCGGGTTGGCCCTATTAAATGTTGGTTGGCTCCCCCCAGGGGCAATACAGAATCCACCAGGTGCTTGCATCCCATGAGTTTACAAGCTGAAACAGTTCAGTCTGGAAGATGCGAATATGTGATAACTGTTCTCTGAAACCATTTCCCTACAGAAAGAAGAAGCTAGAGATGGTTGAAATCGGGAAATCAGGAGTTACCTTGCTATGCAAGCCAGACCACACGAGCCTGTCTGGCAAGTATGTAAGTTTAAGGTAATATGCCCCCCTGACTGGTTGGAAAGTTGGAAGGGGCCCCACATGCATACTAAATTGCTTCTCACAAAAAGATTAGACAAAACTGGTGATCCAGAGAGGCAAGGCCTAGATAGAAAAGATTAGTTAGCAATGGGAGAATGGAAAGTTCTAGATAAACTTGTTGTTATTTTAAGACCTAAAAATATTGCTCACAGGAGCTTGAAAGCATGTAGTTAGACCTTGGATAAGCAAGAGTCCACATTCCCTAGTGAGAAATTTCCACCACTACCCCAGCTTCTTTCCCGAAATATCCAGTTTCACTGGGTGTCCCCTTGTTTCCTTTTGTCTGCCTGCCTTCACCTACACCAGTGGCCCCCCCCTGCCATGTTGTGGGCAGAGATTCCCAATCATCCATCTACCTGCTGCAAAGATAGAAGACAGGAGCTGGTTTTGGATCGACTCCACCACCTTAGCAAAGACGCCTCACTCAGGAGTGCCACCTACTGGACAAAGGGAAAAGGGCAGAAAAGCAGAACTCAAAGATGAGCAGGAATGAGTGATTCTATTCATAACTCCGCATTCTGGTCAGAGCCATGTGCTAAGATGGTTCACCTAGGTCCAGATTTAATACAGCTTGCTCTACTTTGAGTTTTTAAAATTATCTCGGGTCAGAGGTAAAAACCGCTGGTACAGCACCTGACCTGCAACCTAGATCAGGGATAAAAATTAGTGCTCATCCCTAAGGCCAGGCTGGTGCACTGCTGGGGCTACCTGGAGGCTGGAGGGAGAAATATTCTGAAAATTGCCCAGTGTAATTGAGAAGACTCGGGGCAGAAATGGGAAGGAGTGTCACTATATGGTCCCAGTGGTCATGCTCAGTGCTGGTAATGGAAAGACAACTAGACTTTACCATGTATTTCTGCATAGCAGAATTTCTGATAAGATGATTTGAACCTCTGGTCAACATACACCAGTTCAGGGTTTGGAAAATTAGGATTTTGGCCACCTTATTAAGGCTTCCCATTTCCAATTAGGAATCGAACTTGAAGATCCTATGCTTAACTAATTTTGGAACATGGCAGAGCTTGAAACCTAGCCTTTTGCAGCTCCAATTTACACCCAGTAAAGAAAATAAAGTCACTAAGTAGGTGTGCGGCATTGAAATCTTATTCACATTTTATATGGGGGGAAAACTCAGGCTTTCAGTCACTTCTATTAAATTGGGCATCATTAAAATCATTACTTGGTGAGTTCCCTCCATGTCCAAAGCACTCTCCTAGGCAAATTTGCTCTCTGGTAATCCTAGGTATTGTACCATTTTGTAGACAAAGAACCTGAGGAAGCTCACAGAAGCTGAGTGTCCTGTCTGAGGTAACAGAGTAAGTGACTGAGCTCTCTATAGCCATCCTGTCTTTGTCTGCTGCATATAACGTCAGACTCCAGGACTTGAAAGGGAGGCAAAGGAATTTCTTCAGTCTTCTTAACTAACTGGAGTCATAAGTGAGTTCCCACTGGTGCTAGTTTTGGGGGGACCGTGTTGGAATCTCCTTCTCAGAATTTCCTGAGAGCAGCATGGCAGGAATTCTCCAGTCTACAATATGGCGGACCACGGAGACAAGGAGGGCGTCAGTGACTGTAGACCATAGCAGCAAGGAGAAATGTGGGGATGAGGATAAGATAGTCCATGATCCGGGCATGGGTTTCTCTTTTCTTTCATTTTATAAGAATATGTGAGTATTGTGGTTCATATATTCGAAACCTCATTAATAAATATTAAGATAGTAAATGTCCATTTATTAAATGTTAATAACTCATCGGGTTTGTAGATTAAACCTCATAACTCTAACAAATTAAATGAAAATAATGAGGTCGAGAGGAAAGAACAGTAGATGGAGGGGAAATGAATGTGTTCTGCAACCTCATTTTTGGTTTTCTTTCCCCAAAAGAGCACCCAGCCAGAATGAGCTTCAAATATGAAAAAATACCACAAAGAATGTGTTTTCTGTTCTTACCTCCCTGCCTTATTGAAAACTCCATTCACTGTTCCTCCAGTAAGTTCCTTCCCTCAACAATCAGGCCACTGTCCCTGAGACTTGGCAAGGGCTTTTGACATAACCAACAGCAAGGGAAATATTTTAACAGCTCCGTTAATAAGGCAACAGAGGTTTATTGTTATCAAACAGGCACTTTGGGCAGAACGACTGTAGCTTCCACAGGCCCACCTGCTCTGCTTGGAGGACCCGCCGACTGAAAGGGCCAAGTCCCTGTAAGGTGGAGGATTAGCTCTCAGGCTGGCGAGCAGGGACCACAGAGCACAGAGATTTGGAGTCAGAGATTTGGAGATGGCGAGAGCTGAGTTTGAGTCCAAATTCTCTGACAGACTCTGTGACCTGTGGCAAATTGCTTAATATTTTTAAACCTAAGTATTAAAAAGCTTAGCATTTTACCTGGCACATAATAAGCACTCAATAAACAGCAGGGCTTTTTTTCCCTTTAATTTTTTTTAATTTGAGTTATTCTATATATAATAAATTGCATAAACATGTATTTGCCTAAGTCTTCAGGGTAAACGTTGATGATTTTCTCCATATATAAACATCACCCAGATCAAAATATAGAGCATTTCTAGCATCCAAGAGGGCTATATCATGCCCCTTCTCCATTATACCTGAGCCCCTCAGAGGAAACATCTTTCCCTATGTCTATTACCAAATGTAGATTTTTGACGGTTCTTGAACTTTCTAGAAATTTCATCATACAGGATACACACTTTCCGTGTCTGGCTTCTTTCACTCTGCATTTTGTCTTTGTGTTATTTTGTGTATCAGAAGATTGTTCTGTTTTGTTGAACGGTATTTTATTGTGTGAATACACCATAATTTATTTCTCTATTTTACTGGGGATGGACATTTGAGTTTTTTCCCGTTTGGGGCTATTGTGAACAAATCTGCTATGAACCCTCTTGTACCATGTCATTATTTTTTATAGGCAGAGAGTATGAAATCTGCTTCCCTCATTACTGGTAGACCAAAATCGGTTCCAAAACCATTTTTCTCTTCTGCTTTTCTCATCTATCATTTCAGTGAATATATTCAAATACTAACTGCAGCAATTTCTAATTTTTTCCATTTCTGTATCTCTCCCTGTATACTGTATTGTTTAGCTTCTGAAGAAAAGAAGTATCAAGGTACCTGGAGAATCCCACGAGTTCATTTTTTTAAATAAATATATAAAATGATTGGACCTAAAAATTTCACAGAAACTGTCTGCTCTTTTCTTCAGAAAGTATTTCTTTAGACTAAACTATGAGACAAGAAATGTGCTCTAGAAAAAAACAAAGATTAGCATGATATGATTCTTACTCTCAAAAGATGTCCATTTTCAGTCACAGTATTACAGGGTGGAAGGTGCTTAAGTGCAATAGGAGAGGCTCAGATAAGTCCCACAGAAGTTCACAGGAGGAACTCACAGGAGTCCTCTTTCCCACACAAATCATCCTACCGGAGCACAGAACCCTCTAGCAGATACCACGTCACTAGTAAATGGAGTAATGTGAAACTTAAATCTGTCAATATTTATCAAGAGCCTACAAAGACATTGTGCAAGCCTGTGTGTTGCACATTTAAAGAATACTATGATAAAAGGTGTTCTCAAAACACAGGGCTGATTGGACGGAGAGTCTCCTCCAACTTAATGGCCTGGAAAGAAATGTCTTCCATTTTAGTTTGCCCTTAATGTCAAGTAAAAACCCCGTTTACCTGAAGTTCTTTACCTAAGGCTGTAGAGGAGGGTCATTACACTTTCTCCAAGTCAGAGGAGAAGTTGAGGCACAAAGAAATTGAATGCATTTAATCCAAATGTTTTAAATAAAAGATATGTTGGTTAAAAAAAAAAAAAAGCAAGTAAGGACACTATACAGGAAGCCAAGAAAAGTGTAGCCGAAGCTCTCTGATCTTATATCTCAGACATAAGGGCTCCCTTGGAAGCAAGCAAGCAATCCTGGGCCAACATAACAATGAGAGGCAGACCTGTGGTGGGACAATGCAAACACAACAACAGTGAAGAGAGTTGGTGGTTGGGTACCGGACGTTTCCCTAAATGTGTATTTTTCTATAGTTACATGCATGTGTGCGTCTCAGAGACTTTCTACTCAAAACATGGGTGACTCTCAGGGACAGCCCAAACACCATCTCCTCCTCCCTTGCTCTCGCACCCTTTAAAAATCAATACTATGGCCCCCATGATGCCTCAGGCAGGGGAGACCACCTTAAGCGAGCATTTGTCTGACATTCCAGAGGTCTAGAAATTGTGCAATAAATGTCTGTTAAATATAAATATTTATGTTTCAAGTTTTTATATTGGTAGACAACTTCACTGTAAGTATGAAAGTGAATAGTCATAAAGATCTGGTCGTTCTCACTAAATTGAAGAGTGTGAGTCCAAGCCTCAGACAATAAAATCCCTCTCCCAGAGCAAAGCTCTTTGCTCCACCCTGTTGTTTGAAAACCTCTGCCCGGGGTGGGTGTGCATGGAAAGCCTGCCCTCCATCTGCCCACAGGATTTCCACTGACGTAGGTGGGAACCCTGGATTCCAAATATACAACCCCAGCGAGGTCAGGAAGGGAGGCCTGTCACAAAAGGGAACGTGTCTTTCAAATGTCAGCGTGTGACAGCTTTCATGAGAGAAAAGTCACAGGAACCCAAATACTTAATCCTCTGCTGTCATTATTTCAGCGAATAGGCCTTAATTAGAAAGGATGCTTAGCAGCAGCTTCTGTCCTTTCTCTCTGTAACTGGAGTGATGTATCATCACGAGAAATGCCTTCTTCATCGACCTTTTATAGACGAAGAGATTAATGCAGTATGGACATCTCTTCAAAGCTGCTCCGGGATCCAGAAAGGCAAGAAAAATGCAAACGCAAGGAGGGTCAGTCTCACTTGGGTTTGGCTTTGCCCATGTGTCTGGTGTGACACTTGGTCTTTACCAGCCATGTCGCGAGCCATGCCGGGAGCCCCGTGCTGGGCAGCGCGCCGATTCCTCTCTGATGTGTCCTGGCGGGGCTGAAATACTATTTCACGGGGGGCGGGGTGGGGGGAGTTAAGTTGTGGTCCCAATAAAAAGAGAAAATTAAGCCTGTAGACTTATTTCAATTGGACAGCTGCTTAAAAGTTGGTTGGGAAAGAGGGAGTGAAGGGAGGCAAGTTGGAAGGATGAGCAAAGGGAAAAGCCAGCCGAAAAGCCCTGTGTGCTCGACACTGGGGAAAGGGCTCTCTGAGAGCAATGAGTGGGCCAAGTTCCCTCTCCTCGCAACTGGGCCGAGCATCAGCCCTTCGAGTGGCTTTCAGAAAGGTTTACGAGGCTAAGGCTTTTCTGTTTGCTGTGACAACTGCCACATCATAAACAACATGCTATCTTGCATGATCGCACTTGATTCATGCAACCGTCCTAGGAGACAGGTACGGAGAGCCCATTGTATGGATTCAGATTTTCAGCCTGACCTGCCCATCGTGGCACCAGTCGTGAGTGGGAGTGCCCATGCTCTCCCGCCCACCCAGCACAGCAAAGCCAGGTGCACCCACAGGCCAGGGATGCTTGGTCCATAGAGATGGCAGAAAGTGATTGCATTCAGGTATCATCCAGCATCAGCTTCAGGCATCCCCAAGGGGAGGCGACCGAGGAGGCTTTGTCACCACTCTTATTTTCATCGAGCTTTTGTGGTCCACGCTGAAAATAAAAGAGCAAGCTGCCAGCATCAGATGCCCCGAAATTGACAGGGAGATCAAAGAGCGCCTCCGTCATTCTGCCAGCCAGCTGCAGCCAAGCTTTCTCCCCAGCCCATCTTCCGCATCGGTTACACCGTGAATGGAACCCAGGGATCACGTGGCACCACACCCCCAGGAAAGGTCCAAACCTGCCTGTGGTGGTGGAGCCTGCACCAAGTTCCACTTAGAAAACTGTCTGGGAGGAGCTGGGACTGGGATTAGTGGGTGGAGTCGCGTTCTTGGCTGTCACATCAGGTATCCGATCACCGTGTCATCTACTTTCGTCAGTAAACAACGTGCATTTGTGTAGTACTTTAGAGTTGACAAAGGCTTTTTATTCATTACTCCATTATATCCTCAAAACAATTATGAGAGGTAATTCCTGATTTTACAACTACGGAAGCCAAGAGCTTGAATGACTGGCTTTGCATGACCTGGGCGGTGAACATCAACGTCAACATGGGAATCCCAGTGTTGGGTATTTTTTATTATTAAATTTTTCAAACGTAAGAGAGAGAAAATAGATCATACTCTCTATGCCCATCACCTAGCCTTAATAACTGTTAATATCTTTCCAGATTTGCTGCATCTATTTTTGGTTTGCTGAAGTTATTTCCCAGACATCCCATCATTTTGCCCCAAAGAGCTTGGTATGCATCTCTTTAAAAATAAAACCACCTGTATTTTCTGACTTTAAACCCTGTGCTCTGCCTAACATACCAGTGGAACTCACTTTCATCATCTGTGCTTGCTGAGCTCGTGCTGGACGAGGTGAACTCTGGGCTCATTTCCCTTTTGAAATTTCTGGTTTCTGGTGTTTGCAACCAAAGCAACATTCACCCTGATAGTTTTGGGCACTGTTCTCTTCTCACCTTTCAAAGTGTTCCTTCTCCTGTTCCTGATGCCAGGACTTCATGGTTCCTCAGCAGGTGAGCTGAGACAGCCAAGTTGGGGAGACTGATAAAATCAGAGCTGGGTTGCCCAGTGTAAACAAACCAAGTACGTCCTTGAGGTATCAGCAAAGTGGAGACACTTGAAGAGTTTTTAAAAAATGGATGTGAGGGCGCCTGGGTGGCTCAGCATCTGACTCGGTTTTGGCTCAGGTCATGATCTCAGGGTCATGGGATTGAGCCCCTACGTCAGGCTCTGAACTCATTGTGGAGTCTGCCTGGGATTCTCTCTCCTTCTCCCTCCCACTCTCTCCCTCAAATAAATAAAGAAAATCTAAAAAAAAAAAAAAAGATGTGAAAAATTACAAACTCAGTATTGAACTATTTATCTTGAAAAAATAAGAACTTGGTCTTTATGACACTTATTCTATGGTTTAGTAAGGTTTGTATATTGGATTTTCAGGGAGCACCATAATTTTGCAGTATTTGGAGCCTGCAAAGGACCCACCCTGTCTCCCACCGGTATAGGGAACCGAGAATTAACAAAGCTGCTGAGTAAGAAAATGGAATTCCAGCCTTGTCTTCAGATCCAGTGAAAGACCCTAGGTGTTTGGTAATTGGGAGACAGATTTTCTAAGGCAAGTGGATGGGATAAGATTCCCCTCCTCACAACTTGGCTGAGCACCAACTCCTCAAGTGGCTTTCAGAAAGGTTTACGGGACTTTTTCCTGTTTGCTATGACATCTACCACATCCCTAAATGAAGGGCTACGTTGTCAGGGTCTCACCAGATTCATGCGCCCCCTCCTACGAGACAGGTGTTGATAGCCCCGCCTTGTGGGTTAGGATGTTCCCCCTGAGAGGTTCAGGGGGAAAGACATCCCATGCAGAAAGGATATTCTGCAAATGTCTCGGAAGTAGGGTCACTCTTGTGTGACCAGTAGCTGCTGCCACAGCGTGTAAGAGGGTGGTGGAGTCTGACTTAACCCTCACCGTTCTTGAGGTGAGCTGTCTGCCCGGAAGACCACCTCAGTGCCCCTAGCCATCCTCACTTCCCTCGGGGGCAGGGTCTAAGATGAGTCATGTTTCCTGTGGAGGCACTCTCAGGGTGCTGCCCCCCGGGGCCTTTCACCCCGAGCCCCCACCTCTGGGGCAGGGCCAAGCTGGAAGCCTGGCCCAACGCCTCGGCCAGCCGGCCTGGAAAGCCTGCTGTAAGTCTGGGCCTGTTATAGCCAACATACTTTATACCATGCAGACAATGTATACCAGACGCTGTCTTGAAGAATCTGGTCTTGAGAAGCAGTTTATTGATCTGGCAGATGATTAAAAGACAACAGAGATGAGCTCAAGTGATGCTTTGGTTTTTCCATCCTGAAAGTGAATCTGAAATTTCCTTGGGGGATCATTAGCCCGTCTACTGCTGCAGGAGAGACAGATGACTCCTCAGAGCAGGCAAAGGTCACAAGAGTGTCCCGTCACTGTCTCCTGGCTCTCGCCTCTTCTCAGCAAGACACCCTGGGGAGCCACACGTTCCGCCTTGGCGGGGGGGCAAGCCAACGCCTCATTCCAGATCATGCCTCTGCCAAAGGAGCCCTCGTACTGTCTGTCGTAGGGGCTCTGCTCTCCTCTCTGTTTATGGGACGAGCGAGATGCTTGTTGGACTGCCTGTAAGGTTTGAAGCCAGCTCCAAAAGAAAAAAGAGGAAGAAACTGGCTTATACACCTTGCAGAGAGCTGACCGCTTCCAGCAAGTAGGGAAGAGGCATGGAATTTGGACTGGTGTGCCTGAACTCACCTGTCATTTGAAACGGACATCACTCCCGCCAAACCCTGGATGACCTAATGCGCCACTCCGCACAGCACTTGGACTTGTCACTGAGCAGATAGCTATGGTCTGAGGAGAAATTACAGGGGGTTCAATGCTCAGGCAGCAGATTATTTACAACCTGTTCCTAATGCGAGGGCTTTTACAGCAGTGCTTTTGCGGACAAAAGCTAGCTCTCTCCTGGAGCAAATCATGTAGTCCCCAGGCCAGCACTCGGAGAGCCTGAGCAGCAAATGAATCCTGGCAATTAACTTCTTCAAAGCAAACTTCTTTTTCCTCCTCTCACACACTCTCTGACACCGCGTTGGATTTGCACATGTCTGCTCTTTTATATAAGACTCAGCCACCAGCTCCTGAGCTACCAAAGAAAGCTGATTTTGCTTGGGAAACCTTGAACAACAACAACCAGACCTAAATTGCCCTTCTTGCCTCAAAATTCTCTGCAAAGCTTGCTTTATCGTAAAAACACTGTGGCCCAGAAAAGCACTCGTACACAAAATTAGACGGTGCCGCCTTGCAGGGAACCTCCCCAGATGTTTTTATGGGGAGGGGGCATTTTTAAAGATAAAATGAGCCCGTTTACCATTCCCACCCCCAACAGCCCCTCCCTGGCAGCCCACTGTTTTTTGTCAAAGATAGTTGGAGTTACAGCTCATTAATCATCCACCACCCAGACGGACCCTGCCAAGAATGCTGATAACATCGGGGCCGCTGGGGGCAGGCTGCAGAGGCAGGATAGGACCGGTGGCGGGGCGACATTCTCTCCAGCCCTGGTCTGCCAGGCCAGCGGCCCAAGTGGCTTCTGTTTCTTGGTTTCGTTTCCAAAGATTGAAAGCTCATGCTCTAACTCAGGCTCAGATCGGCTGGGCAAGCTCTCTGACAGTGGAGTTTTCAGGACCCGAGTGGTAACCACACTCCCAGGCCATCGAAAGTGCTGGCATGATTAAAAGCAACCAGAAGCAGTCAGCGTTCAAGACATTCCCTGTGCTGACTTATGCTCTGGATGTGCAGGTGAGTTTTGTTCGATCATAACATCACCAGAGCAATTCTATTTCTGGATATCAGCTAGACCCATTTGTTAATTAAATGGTGTAAATACACACACACTCACACACACACACACACATCCTCAGAGGAAACATGCAGTGTGTGTTTTCACATATTGGCCATTGTTTCTAAACCCAACATTGGGACAGCTAGTGCAAAAAGCAAGGGCCATATTGTTGCATCTGGGGAAAGTAGATGTATCAAGGACAAAAAAAAAAAAAATCAACAAATCATGTACCAAATCCAAAGTTCTCCAGATGAGAAGTTTCAATAAGCAAATCATTTGCTTTCCTCCTAAAGAGATACACTAATATCAGATGATTACATTAAGACCCAACAAGAGTTTTTAAAGAGGAGAGCCATAATTTGTTCATAAGTATTTTTAAGTACTCTTGAGAGGCAACACTGCCTGCATTTTAGATGTGAAAATTTAGAGACCAAAGATGAGAGGCCTACCCCATGTCACTTGGGGAAGTCTTATTCTGTAACACTCTATTTCATACCTATTCCATTAGCCCCCTGCCAAAGATGCTTATTTCCTTCCTCAGGCACTGACTTTAATGGACATAAAGTCAAATTTTGGCATATGGCAGACCTTACTTCCTTTACCAGTTCTCTGTTTCAGGGAGATGGAGGGGGAGAGAGGGAGAAACCCAGACAGTAGGGGTGGGTGGTGGTGATGGAGCGTCATGGCTCATGTGTTTGGATTTCCCTGCATGGGGGTTGGTGTGGGGGGGGGGGGGTTGTGAGGACTTGTTACCTGAAATTAGCTGGGATCTTGTGAATATTCTGAATCACACTAGGAAGGGTTTGTGTGAGTCATGGGATTTTAAAATTATCAATTAAAGAAAAGATTTCAGGGATAAATGCAGCACCACTCCTTTGTTTAATAACATCCTCTCCATCAGCCAGTATAATTACCCAGTTAGGAAACCATGTGACCCAGGGATGGGTTGGCAGCTTAAGGAGTGCGTCATCTACCCGGTCTTATTCAATGTCATTAAAAGCTCGCTTTAAAGAAAGCCCCAGAATTCAGATTATTCAAGCACACAGAAGTTTGTTTGTAAACAGGAGCATTTACAAAAGATCTTAGGCAAAATATTGAGATAAGAGAAAGCTGCTTCATGAGATTGTGCAAGTGACTCACTGACGCACAGACATGCTACGTTAGGCACGGGGAGGTAGTCATTCAAACAGCATGATTCCAGAACCCGCACCCACTCTCCCATTATCCCATGCCTGAAGTCCAAAGAAGGTCAAATTAGCGGGAGTTGTAAATAAGAGTTTTCAAATGAAGAAGCACACAGAAAGCCTCAAAGAGATGAGGTAAAACCAAGGGTTTTAGACAAGTAACTTTCATTAGTGTTAATGTGAGCTGTCCTACCTAAAACCAACTCTTCAGCGAGTTAAATAAATACTCTCAAAGGTACGAAACAAAGTCCTCTCTCTTTACATTTGAAAAAAAAAAGAGAAGGAAAATTTAACAGCAGGGTCCAGACATGCCACAAGACTCTCTCCATAAATAAAAGGCTTTATTTAAAAGATAAGGTGAACTCTGGGCCCCTATAATAGTCCCTCTCTGTGAGATCAATGCTATGGCATTTGTAGAAAATAAAACTCTTAGAGAAGCCAAGACTGTTCTTGTCAAAACAAGGAGATTATTTTCTAGCAACCAAGTTCAGTCCTTTTGACCTTGCCTGCCCTTAAGGTAAATGAGATAATAAAAGAGCGAGCGATTGAATCAGATAGCTAGTGTGTGGGGAGAATGAGAAAGCTATTTAGATCTTTGGGGAGAACTCCCCTCCATCCAGACGCTTTTAGGAAAAAGGTGCATTCTCCGTCGCTTCCCACTGTATTGGAAAGACAGAACCAGCTTACTTGGAATGGGGTTTTGCTTTTATTCTGGACCTAGAGGCCGTGGCTGCTACATCAGAGGTGATCCTCACTCCCTCGGCCATGGGCTAGCTGCAGACATGGCGCACACTTGGGGTGGGGGGGCGAGGTGGTGCTGGGAACATGCTGCCATCCCTTTTTCAGATGTGCTGGCAAGAAGGGCTCTGGCTGGCCTTGTAAAAGTAGCTCCAGAGCAAATCATTAGCACATCTAACCTCAATATTTTGAAATCCAGAAACAACATTGAGTCATGCTGGTCGTACTGTAAAGTTTTATTGAGTTTTTTTAAACGGAGTCAAAAACAAGCTGGGGATCGTGTGAATTATCTCTTTACATCTGTCAAGCCCAGGAACTTGGCACATGGAGCACAGTGATGGAATGGAGCAGGGAAGCCACTGCAAATTTGTCATTAGAGAAAAATTGGCCCGGCCATGTAGGGCACTTCATCAGGCGGGTTCTCCTATTGTCTGAACCACATACCTGGCATGGTGTCTGATCTCAGAGAAGCAGGGACTATAAATACCTTTCATCCTGTACTAAAAATAGAGACTCCTTTAAGGCAAAATAATCCACAGGGAAAAAGTATTGACCACTGCTGACATCAATTTGTGTCTTCTAGTATCTGTGTTGTTCTGGCCGTGCTCTCTGTTAGCCTGCAATGCTGGGGATCTTAGGATTTTCAGGAAAAAAATTGAATGAAGGAAGGATTCTCCTCTGGGGAAAGCTCCGTATGCATCGATGATGAAAACAACCCATCAGCATTTCCTAGATGCTTTCATGAATCTCCAGGTCCACCTTCTCTGGAAACAGCCCACCAGAATCACCTTTCGTGTCAATGTTGTAAAAATGCTTGGTTTCAGGAGGGTCCAGGAATGACTTTTTAGCCTATAGCATCCAAGGCCACAAGAGCAGACAATGTTCCAAGGTTCCCAGGTGCTCAAGGGGACCTAACTAAACTGACCATAATCCAAACTAACAGATGAGAAAATCCAGTGAAGTATTTCAGAAGACAAACAAGTAGACTTGCGGTGCCAGGCACTAAAATAGATTATAAAGCTACAGGAGTTACACAGATATGGCATTAGAACCAGAACCGGCAAAGAAATCAATGTTTAGAATGTGTAGAACAGACCTCAAAATTCAATATTACATGATAAAACTACTATGTCCATTTGGTGGCAAACCCATAGGTGATTATTAAGTTGTTCAAGTATAATTGGTTAGCCCTTTAGCAAACAGCAAGTTAGAGATTTACCCCCATGGCTTATACTAAGAGAAATCCCAAATGGATGTAAAAGGTAAGTATTTAACGTAAAATTATAAAAGAAGAAAATATAGCTGACTGTATAGAGTTGTTTTATGAGAAGGGAAGGATTTTTTAAAGCATGAGACAAGAGGCAGAAACCATAGAAAAAAAAGAGCAATGGATCCAAAACAAAACACACATGCAGAGAGAATAATGGGTAAAGGAGATGAATAAGGATTCCATTAAAGAAGACGTACACACAGCCATGGTGTGCATAGGGCAGCACTTGGCTGGCTGCCCCAACCACCATTCGTGAAACTCTTCTCCCTTATTCATTTCCACCCTAAAAACGGAAAAATCTCAATAGTCACTTTCTCACCTGCAGACACAGGTGCCCAGGTGACGCAAATCTGCATGAAGAGCTGTAAGAAGGTTTGCAAAATTCGTTGTTAGGCAATTCATGATCTCCATTTCTGTAGGGTTGCCTACTGGAAATTTATTTTGTTTCAGTTTTGCTAGATGAATAAGTTCTAGGGATCTGCTGTATGATATCGTGCCTAGAGTTAACCATACAGTATTGTATACTTCGAAATGTGTTAAGTGGGTAGATCTCATGTTGTTAAGTGTTCTTACCACAAACAAAACAACAAACAAACAAATGAAAAGCACAAAGGAACTCCAGGAAATTCTGGGAGGTGTTGGATATGCCTATCTTGATTGTATATGTCAAATATGTACAGTTCTTTGTGCGGCAATTATACCTCACTAAAGCTGTTTAAAAAAAAATAAAAGTTATGTATGGAATGTTTAAAAAAAAGTTCATAGAAGGTTGCCACCACTCCTTCATTCCTCCCATCTTGAATGAGGGTGTGAAGCCTGGAGCAGGGACAGCCATTTTGTGACTTCGAGAGAAGACTAAGGGGGTCACAGAGACTTTAGCTTCAACACGGATGGCCCTCAGCAGTTGCCAGTCTCTGGTTATAGAGGGAAAACTAAACCCCATTTGTCTGAGGTAACTTAAATCTCTATTACTTTGTTGGAAATGCATCCCTAACTGATTGAGGGTCACAACTGTTAGCCCCACACAAACACACAGTATCCACCAACCCCCTAATTTCCAAAAGAAAAGCAGGGGAAAGAAGATATTGGGCAGAATAACATTTTATTTTATTTTTCAGTAACTGTGCTATTTGGAATAAGATGCTTAAATTCCAGAAATATCATTAATTTATAAAGTTATGCCTGAACATGTTAGATAAATAATCTTTTACTAAACCTCTAAAGAGTCTTTAGAGTGACCTATTCGGTTAGCAAATCAACAAAAAGTAATAAAGACATATTATAAAATGTGCATTCAAAAATGTTCATTTGAACATTATACTGTCCAAATAAAAAAGGAGAAGCCAAAACACAGCAGTCTAGATATGAGAGATTGGTTAATGAATCATTGCAAACTATAAAATGAGATAAAACATGGCCATTATCAAGCAGGTTGTAGAAGAATATTTAGCAATATAAGAAAAGTGATGCTATGTAATTAAGTGAAAATTGTAAGACAGAATACACAGTACATGATCATTTTTCTTGCTGAAGACGAAGACCAACTGAATCTTGTTTATCACTGTATTCCCGGGGCCTAGTACAGAGTCTGTGACATATTAGTGTGGTTTTTAATTTTTTTTTAATAAATTAATGTGTGAAAGAAACATAGTAAACTATGACTAGAGGGTTTTTTTTCTTTTTCTTTGATTAAATGCAATCCCTTTTTTTCATATTTTTCCATTATTTTTCATTAAATATATATGACTTCTTTAATGAGGAAAAAGTTAAAACGAAGTAAACCTGTCTTCCCCAACATCACTCCTGGCCTTGGTAAGGATGAAGAGTATGCATACCTTACTTCCTATGGGCCACACTTGGTGTGGATCTCAGCTAGTCTTCGCATATAGCATCCCCTTGAGGCCATGCTGTAGGGGATGAGCAAAATCCACAGCCTTCTCCTTGCCCACGCAGCCCTTGCTGTCCCCGGGATCAGCCTGCTGCTCTTCCCCTGTTGCTGGCTTCCACGGACGGCTCTTAAAATCCTCACTTTTCTATTCACCATCCTCCTCTCTCTTCACGCCTCCACAAAGAATCCAGACAGATTTGCTCTGCACCCCATTATCTGTGTTCCATCGCTCTATCTTGTGTTTGATAGCTTGACAAGAAGCTCTTGTGAATGGGTGCTTTCTTCCTTTCCGGGGTAATATCATCAGTAGAAAAGGGCCTTTGTTTATCCCAATTTGGCCCAAATGGCAGAAATATGACGATGATGCTCCCTCATGAAACCTCTAGACAGGTTCAGGTCTAAAACATGGGGTTGGTGTCAAGTGTGAAGGGTAGGCCAGGTCAGTTCCTGGAGAGCAAAGGCAATTGTGTTGGAACTGGGGTAAGAATATGGCAAGTCACGACAAACTCACTCCCCTCAACCCTCTTTCTGCCATCACTCCTTTTAAGGTAGCACTTCTGGATATGCCGGTGGAGAGAAATTTCATTGCCTTCATGGAGAGAGCCCTAAGACCGATAGGACTGTATTGCTTTTCTTCTAGTGAACAAATTCAGACATTTCTGGAAGAACATGCTCGTGCCCGCCTGTCCCTCCTCTGTGCTGACCAGCTGTCTTCCTCTCTCTACCTGCCTTTCTACCCAGACTCCTTCCCATTTGACAGTTCCCAACCATCACACCAACTATTCATTGTGGAGGGTCCCTGCCTTGTGAAGACCCCACTCTTGCCATCGGCTTCATCATTTACAACACATCCCACTCGCCCTGTGCTTATGTGCAGTCAGAGTCCCCATTGCCATTGCCATGGTGGTATTTTGGAGATCTTGCACCTACCTCACAGCAGAAGGAAATCAAGATTTTCAGAAATGAAGAAGAGCAATATGGGAAAAGGAAGAACAGTATAGGGGGCCGGGGGCTTCTAGAATTCTCCAGGTGCTCCGCCGAGAGGTAGTACTTGTGTTGTCAGAGATTTCATAAAAATGGGCCCAAGTCACTGAGAGACACTCGAATGTTCCCCGTTCCCAGGACCTCTCCGCTTTGCAGGATCCACCTAGACCACCACAGTCACCCGGGCTTACCAGGGACAGAGGTCTGAACCTGCAGCAGAACTGCCTGCCCAGAAGGGGAGAGACGTGGAGCAGAGGAAAGCCATGCTTCCATCATCCCACTTTCTTTTCAAAGACCTGCACCTTGGGCCCCACTTCTGTTCTCCCATTCATTGGCCAGCAGCTGGCTGATGGGGCACTGGCCCAGGGTGCGCCCGAGGGCACAGCAGCTCCTGCCAGCAATCCCCAGTCTTCCCTGCACTCGGCTGCCCCGCGAAGGACTCTGGGGAGCTGCATCCTGAGCACAGGCTCAGGAAAGGGGGGGACATTCCTTCAGCCTTCATCTAGCGTCTACTATTTAGGGACATGATGCTGAGGTACAGAGATGAAGAAGACATCCTCAAGAGACTGGCAGAGCAGTGATCTAGAAAGCAAAAGATATAGTTTAGAGCAGTGTTTTCAAAAATAAAAATTCTGTGGCGGCCCAGAGTGCCCTGGAAGTTTGTGGGGTTATCCAGGGCCGGCTTTTGTCTACAAAGTGAAGAGCAGAGGCTCATGGACGGTAAGCACTACCCTAGCAATAGGCAACATAGAATGCACATGGCTTGCACAAGAGACTGAAGGATCAAACCCCACATGTACATATATTTCACAGTTAAATGTATGTATGGAAATGAAACAGATTGAATGTGTCTACTGTGTTTATAGCACAGATAAAGACAGAGAGAGAGGTCAACAGCACCCAGGAATGCTCTCTTTCTCACCCAGGGACACCCAGGGCTTGGCAGTAGCCAGGGCACACTGACCAGAGTGGGGTCATCTCGATTTCTTTGCGTGGCCTTAGAAAGAAAGGACACTGCTATGCTGGTATCATATGCTGAAATACCAGGAAATTCCAGAGCCTATGTGTTGTGCCCTGTTGCGAAAAGCATCCATTAATTTTCTAGCTGACACAGGAATGGCTTTGCCCAGAGGTACCACACTGAATCTTCTTTCCTTATCTTTGCACCTATAGACGTGGATTCATACTTAAGTTGAAAAATACTCCAGTTGTCAATGAGAGAAAACACAGAGAAAGCCTAGAGGACAAGAGTGCAAGTTTCAACAAATTAAAGAAAGTAAGGAAAGTGTTTAGAGAGTACATGTAGTCTAATTAGGAATGAACCCCTTACTTCCCTTTGCCTCTAAGGCAATCTGGAGGCTTGGTCCCTTGGTTTGCCAAGTGAAATGGTTTTCTCTGCTCCACTATTGACCCAGCAAGTTACATGGTGTAGTTTTATTGAAAAAACATGTGCAAAATGTCTCCAGGGCAACAACGGGGATGAGACTACTTGCTCCACTCTCTTTAAAACAACCAACACTGGGGAGCGTGTGCTAGCTAGCTGATGAAAGGACCAGCATTCCAGGCTCCCTGAGCATTAGTTTTCAAAGCAGCGAACAGTGGTCATAAATCTTTGCGATGAGCCAAGTACAGTACTTAGCCTGACTTACCCTCATGGTGTGTGTGTGTGTGTGTGTGTGGTGTGCTTATGTGTGTCTTGTTTTTGTTCTCTAGTCCTGGGATCCATCTCCATTTCTGTACTTGTTTTGTTTATAATTCCAAAACGCAAATTGTGACTTGCTGCCTGGGAACACTACAAAGTCCTTCCTCAAACACTGAGGAAACAGAAAACTCACAGATTTCCCACAAAAGTGGCTTTCCACTCCTATTAGATACAGTGATTTTCACAACAGGTTCGCAGAAAATAAAGCGCTTTTTTGGGGGGGGAATGAGAAATAAGAAACTCCGAGATCCACCTGAAGTAATAGAAGAAACAGGGCTTAGTGGCCTCTTTACTGACTTGAAAAAACAAAACAAAACAACCTTAAAAACAAAATCCTCTTGAATTTTAACAGAGCTTTATAGAATTTTCTTGGGGCGTCTGTGTGCTTCATTCGGTTAAGTGTCTGCCTTCAGCTCAGGTCATGACCCCAGGGTCCTTGGATCGAGCCCCATGTTGGGCTCCCTGCTCCACAGGGAGCCTGCTTATCCCTCTCCCTTTGCCTGCCACTCCCCCTACTTGTTCTCTCTCTCTCTCTCAAATAAATAAATAAAATCTTAAAAAAAAAGAATTTTATAGAATTTTATAGAACTTTCTATAAGATATACAGTTATGGTACCTTTGATTACATAAAAAAAAAATTGATGATTCCATGGGTATGTCCCTTTTTCCATAGAACAGGTTAGAGACCATTTTTAAACAGGGCTTCCTTCCTAAATAGTTCTCATAGAAAGCTGGTACAAGAGTTGACGTTGGGAGAGGAGCTGTATTAGGAATAGATGAAAAGTTCCCAGCACTGGCTATCTTTCTCCCCACTCCCCAGAAATCTCTGGCTGGCACATTTGTCAGTTTAGACATGGTTGGACACAAAAATTCTACTTTTATTCTGGAAACATGAAGATGTTCCCCTGGGCACTGTGGATCGATAGCATTTGTCCATCACTCTAGGACAGGTCCTTCTGTCCAAGAGAATCTTCCTTCTGAAATGCTCGGCTCTGTGTGTCTGCTGTAATCATTGCTACCAAATGTCTGGTACACCCAGATCACTTTTCAGGGGAGCTGAAAACAATAGTTTGGCTGACTTCTAATGAGGACTAAGGAAACATTAGTCAGGAAGGTGAGTCTTTAAGAAATGGCACCAAAGGCCCTACCTGTCTCTGTGTGAAGTAATCTGAGTTCTTTTGTAATCCAAATCTCTGTACCTCTCCAGCTGGGGGCCTCCAATTCACAATACTGGTCTCCTCTTTAAGGTTAAATCACAGAAGACCCATTTTAAAATGCAAATACTTCATTCAAGAGGGACCAAGTCCAGTGAAGCATTATTAAATCTGAGCAAGAAGAACAGAGAATGGTCGTTGGAGGGAAGGGCAGAGACGTTCAGATGTCAATAGAGTTTAGGCATAGACAAAGATTGGAAGAATGTGTTTCTGCCAAGGTTTGTGGGCCTGGGCAGGATGCTATAGCAAAGGTGGCCTGGGACAACAAGAGATGCTGGACCCTTCCAGGTCCATGGGGTGGAATGAGGATGCTGCAGAGGAAGGGGTGGAGGTGAGGCAGCATGAAAGTCCTCCACTAGATAATTCTACTTTGGGCCAGGTCTGTGCTGTCCAGATAAGGATGTTGTCTTTGAGATTCTCATCAATTGTGGTTGTCTATCTCCAGACTTAGTGACATCTGATCACAGTGGATGAATATGATCCCAGCATCTTTTATACCAGGATTTATTAGAGATGTGGTGGTCAGTTTTCTGAGCCTCCACTCCAGATAACCCAAAAAAGCAAAGGAAATGAAATTAATAACTGTATCACCTGTCAACTCCTTGTTCAAGTTGTATTTCAAATTAATGAGTTCCTCTAGCAATGTATATTGCTATAAAACATTTGGAGGAAAACAGCTGAGATAAAATGACTTTACGTATCTAGGAAAACAATATTCCAGGCAAGGAGTCAAAATCTACCCATTTCACAGAGCATATTGACATGAGAACATCAAATATTTCTTAAAAATTATGGCTTCTGAACGAAAATAAGGAAATGACACAGAAGTAAGCCTTCCATGTGTTTTTCAAGGGGACATTGTATTATTAGGATTTTGAGTAAGTCTGAGTTTCTCTTTGAAATGATAGAACCCACGATGAAGATGTGTTTAAGTTTGGCACACTTATCTGTCCATTGGGTGAAATAGTTCCTTGAGAAATGAGATGATAAATGTATTTTCTTTCAAAAAATCCATTTCTGGCCTTTTTCAGTTAGTGTTTAATTGGCAATGAAATATTTTCCACACATTGAAAGAGACACCTCAGCATCTTATTTATAACCCATTGGGACAGGGGGGTACATGGTAGTAAAATGATTCCGGCTTCTTTGGAAATGCAGAAATGAAGCAGGATCTGCCAAGGTAGAAGTGTTTTGACAGCCATCTAATGTGGGGATTCTTAAGGCAGGTCTACATGGAGGCTTGAGGGTGAATTCCCTGTGCATGGATGCACGTTTATGTGTGAATATACATGGTCCGGCAGCCATGGTTTTTATCAGATTCTGAGGAGACAACTCCAAAAAAGGTTAAGAAGCTTTAGTATAAAGTAAAATAAAAGTGAAAGAGTCAGGAAGAAACAGAAGTGTATTTTGGAAAGAACAAACATTGTGGAATTGAATAATTACAGTAGAGGAAGGATTTGTTTACTCTAACATTTTCCTGGGGACATGGCGCCGAGGTCTGGGGAAGGGCAAAGGCAGAGCCTCATTCCTACAAGAGGAAGGCAGCCACTGAGCAATCTTAATGTCCCCAAAGGCAAGGTGTAGTTTTAGGATTTTATAAATGTATGACAGGATAAAAGGTCTAGACTCCCTGTGTCCAGAAACTGAGATGAAAGAGTTCAGGAGGGGGAAAACATATGAGGAGCAGATCCAGTGTCAGGAAGAACAGGCTTGGAAGGACACAGACCAGCACTACTTCATACTTGAAGTCTGAAATTAGGTGATGGAAGAGAATATATCGCAAACAAAATGAACCCTTTGTAATTGTGTGGGGTTCCATTTCTGCAAGAGGATGTCATCTGGCCTACAAGTGTTGAAGTTAATGTCTTTCAACATCAGCGTGGTCCAAACTCAAGACTGAAGGTAATACAAGTCACAACCTTACCACACACCTACATCACACAAAACCCACCTAGAAGAGAAAGACTGTATTAGGGTTCTCCAGGGAAACAGAATTAATAGGAGTTCTCTAAAAAAATAAGGAATTGGCTTATGCAATTATGGAGGCCAAGTCCCAAGACCTGCAGTCAACAAACTGGAGACCCAGGAGAGCCTATGGTGTAAGTTCTAGTCCAAAGACCAGCAGGCTCGGGGCCCAAGAACTGATGTTCTTGGGGAGGGAACAGAGGCAGCTGTATGATCTCAAAGTAAGTAAGCCCTTGCTAGCTTAGGAACAGTGACTGTCACATCCCCACAGGACACACCAAAAGAAGAAATGGTTCCAAACCAGGGACCTGGGGGGACAGAGACAATAATAAACTATCCACATGGAGGCATTAACGTGGGGAAAGGAAAACACGCACAGATGCGTGCACACACACACGCACATGCATCTTTCTCAAGGTGAGCTTGAAAGCTAAACCAAGAACAAGACATTAGGAAACAAACAAACAAAAACAGAAATACTTGAATCCAGAACATGTAAGATGACAAGAGACAAATGCTAGAACTCAAACAAAAATACATAAACTGCAATTTAAAACTAAACAGAAAGGATAATAAATATCAGATTTGTCATAGCTGCAGGATCAGTGCTGTAATATTGTTCCCAGTGCTCCAGAGGGAAGCACAGACAGACAAAGAAAAGGGAAATATAGAAGAAAAGTCAGGTAACTCTCCCTAAGGGACATAATAGGAGTTCCAGAAGCAGAGAATATACAGGATGGTGGAGTGGCAATTTTTGAAGAACTAAAGAAAAATTGAGGATTTTCCTGAGTTGAAGGTAAAAAAGAGTCCTTATACACACAGTGCATGCCACGTGTGGAAAGGATAAAAAATAAATAAAATAACACTCTACCTAGACACTTTGTAGTGAAACTCTAGGTCATCAAAGAGACAAATTTTAGAAGTTAGAAGAGAGAAATGACAGATTTCCTACAAATGAATAACAGGTGGGTGACATATTAGTTTTCTATGCTCATAAAAAATTAACACAAGTTTGGCAGCTTAAAATCACATGCATTTTTATCTCACAGTTACTGTGTGCTAGGAGTTAGGACACAGCTCACCTAGGTTCTCTGTGAGGCTGCAATCAAGGTATCAGCCAAGAGTGGGTTCTCATCTGAAGGCTCAGTTGGGGAAGGGCTCACTTCCCAGCCTGTTCCAGTCGTCAGCAGAGTTCACTTCCTTGCAATCATATAAGACTCACAGCTACTTGCTTCTTCAAAGCAGCAAGGAGAGGGAGAGTCTAGAGCCAGTCTGCTAGCAAGGCAGTCTTACGTAATGTAATGTAATCCCAGCAGTGACCTCCCATCTACCTTGCCACATTCTGTTGATTAGAAGCAAGTCACCCACACTCAAAGGGAGAGATTATACAAGAGCATGAACACCAGGGGAAAAGATCATGGAGACTGCATTAAAGCTCATCTGTCATAGGCAATAACAAACACTTCATCAATAATAGATATCAAAAGACAGTGGCATAATATCCTCAAAGTGCTGGAGAAAGTAACTGTCAGTTGTACCAGGATGAGAGAGGCTTCAATCATGAGGGCCAAATAAAGTCATTTTCAAATATTAAAGCTTAGAAAATTGACTACCTACAGAGCCTTCCTAAATTTTTAAGGAATATAATTATTAGCAAGCAAAGTGTTTGTAGGGACACCTGGGTGGCTCAGTCGGTTAAGTGTCTGCCTTTGGCTGAGGTCATGATCCCAGGGACCTGGGATCAAGTCCCGCATTGGGCTCCTTGCTCAGTGGGAAGCCTAATTTTCCCTTTGCCTGCCGCTCCCCCTGCTTGTGTTCTCTCTGTCTCTCTGACAAATAAATAAATAAAATCTTTAAAAAAAGTGTTTGTAAAATATGTTGATACAGCTAACTACTATGAGCTAAATATTAATAATTGATTGCATTATGTTTTTAAAGAGGTGGCCCTGAAATTCCAGATGGCAATAACATGGAGATGGAAAGCATGCAAAGCATTCCAGCCTACTAAGAGCACCTGTGCCGTTTTGGAGGAGGACAGAGGCACTGGATAACTTAAGATATCACTAGGGAAATGTAAAATAAAATATATACATTGAAATTTTGCCTAAAAATGAAAGATTATAAGCCGTACTATTCAAGCAAACATAGAGGGCAGAAAAGTAGATCCTGAACCCCCACCGCCCCCCCACCACCAAAAAGCATTAACAATTCAACAGATGTCAGAAAGCTTAAAAAAAAAAATAGCTAAAGAAAAGAACATGGTACAAGAAAGGTGGCAGGAAGTAGCCCAAATGTATCGATAAATAGAATAAATGTAAAATAATTTACCTTCACCTATTAAAATATGCTGCTTTTCAAAGAGTAAACATCAGAAGAAAGCTTAAAAATAAAAGAATGTTTTTAATTCATGGATTTCAAGGCTCCCTATTGCTTTAGTCAGCGAGTCTCCAAACTTCTAATGAACCACCTGAAGTATTTGCTAAAAATACAGATTCCTGGGCCCCGGGCCAGAAATATTGATTCAGTAAGCCTGGGTTTTAAGCCCAATTATCTGGAGGTTTAACCAGTTAGCCAATTGTTTCTGATGAAGGTGATCAGAATATGAAACTCCAGAACATCAGATTCTTCAGAAATCAGTCTTGCCATCAAAACCTTCCATCATCAGGTAATCCTACTTCTCTCAGCTTAGTTTTCCCGGCTCCCCCAACAAATGATATTTTTCCTTTCCCCACCCCCAACATGTCCAATGCCAATTTCCACCAGTCTATGAGCTTCCTGCAGACATGAGTAACCTCTCCTGTGTCATGCTGAACCCTTACAGCACTTGGTATGGTGAGCTGATATGTTAGGCTATATCATTTTCTGGCTTATGAACAAGTCAAAGAACGTGTGGAAAAAAATAAATGAGATGAGACTGGAGATAAAACAGCACCAAAAAGAGGGCGCCTGGGTGGCTCAGTCGGTTAAGTGTCCGACTCCTGGTTTCCGGTCAGGTCAGGTCGTGATCTCAGGATTGTAAGATGGAGCCCGGCGTGGGGCTCTGTGCTCGGTGTGGAGTCTGCTTGAGATGCTCTCTCCCTCTCCTTCTGCCCCTCTCATTCCTGCTCTGTCTCTCTAAAATAAATTAGTAAATCTCTAAAAAATAAAACAAAACAGCACCAAAAAGAAGAGGAGGAGGAGAAGAAAAGGAAGAGGATGCGGAGGAGGAAGAGGACGAGGAGGAGGACAAAGGACTGAAAGAGGCAGAGACATCCCAAGGGAGACAGGAAGAGGGAGAAGAGCACAGCAGAGAAGGAGAGCAGAGAGCACAGAAGTGTGACTTCTCTCGTTGATTGCTTCCCAGGCTCCAAATCTCTGGGGTTAGGCCCAGGGTGCTCTACGGCCATTGTTTCTGCAGCAGCAGAGATGAAAGTCAGACAAAATAATCCAAAAGTGCTGAACTCGGCTTGCTAAGTCCTTAGGGGTTTATTAGACTTTACTTTCCGCAGACATTGAAGAAAGTCTTCAGCTGAAGTCCATTAAGCAAATTAAAAAGCAGGAGAAAAATAAACATAGATGGATAGAGATAGCAGTTTTATGAGGCAAAGGAAGCAGTTAGTTCTGACAAAGCTCCTGGCCTTACTTAGACTCTTGGATTCCCCCACCCTTAAAACTCTGAAGATATTGTTCCCTCCACGACACCCTGCTGGTCGTCATAAAAGAAAGCTAATAGAATTTTTTTTTTCCCCCCGTGAAGACAAAGGCTGGTACAAACTAAAGTAAAAATATTATCCACATTGTTCCTCGGTACAATTCCTGACCCGAATCATTTGTCGTTTTGCCTCCGAGCAGGGTCCTAAGAAAAAAAACTCCAATACTGCTGCATATATATTGTTATGGGTTATATACCGCACATGCCGTTTGCCCTAAAAGGAAACCAAACTACATTAATATACATTCCCCCCGAATCGAGACTTGTATGGTAATGAATCACTTTAAATTCATACCTTCTTGGAATTATCAATGGTATCTGAAAAACAAGACATTTTATAATGTTCCAGATCTTTAAAAACCCAAGTCCAAAAGAAAAAAAATAAAAGATTCGTTGCACACCCACGATGTACAAAGTGCCGTGTTTGGGCCTCTGACACATGCAAAGAAACTGAACAAAAGATCTGCATTCAGCTCATCTTCCTTGCATGACTCTGTGAAATTATTTTAGACCCGAAAAAATAAAGCCACTCTTGGACTTGGTCTCCAAGGCAAGGAATATTCCCTCGGGGCAATGACTCTCTGCGCTCTCTGCATATTTTCCTCAGGGGCGGGGGCAAAGCCAGCACTAGATTTTCCATTTCACATTCTGTGGCCGCTTCAGACAGCTGAGCTCTTCCTCACCTTGCCCTGAGGTTATGGAAACCGAGCCTGGCACCAGGCTCACTCTCTCTCGCAGACTGACATGCGGCCGGCCCCTGGTTTCCGTCCAGGACCCAGGGCTGCAGAAGGCCCCTGCTGCCTAAATGCAGTTAGTCCTTGGGTTTTTCTAAGCCAAGTAAATTCAGCACTTCAAAATATTCTTACATTTTAAAAAACTCAGGCTTTCCAAATACTGGAAAATTCTTGACTTCCAACTATCTCCGGCCTTTGCGTCTTGTTTGCGTTGTCATAGACATCATATATTTCCAAACAAATAAAGGGGGATATAAAACAAAACCGGGCCATCAAAATCTACCAAAAGTGCAAAGTATTGTTTTGCAAAAATGTCACAGTATTTTTTTAACGGGAAAAAAATTAAGTTGTACTGATTTTTTCACAGATGAAAGCACATTTTCATCTTTTATAGCAATTAGTTACAAAGGAGAGTGTCTTGAAAACATAAAGGACCAGATTCTCCCTTGACCCAAGTAAGTATCTTCAATTAATCTCCTAAAAGAGCCTGTAATAATTCCAAAGCTAGTCGCTGGTCTCTTGACGCCAAAGTCCAATTTAAATCTAATTATCCTTTCTAGTAGGACACAGGAAAGGCATGCCAATTTAAATCCACAGAAACCCCAAACCTCATTTTTACCAATCATTTTAACATTTTCTCCCCTGAAATCTTTTACAAGAGCTGCCTTAGGGCCGATTTGAGCTTCTCTCTTGCCTTTCTTCTCTCACTGGTTAGTGGAGATGCTAACGACCAGGAAAATGCATGGATTGAGCGGGAAGTTCAAACACTCCACAAACCAGGTTACCAAAGGAAAAATTAAAAAAAAAAAATAATAAGAGTTTCCCCAAATCCCCAAATAAAATGAGAAATAATAACCCCCTAGAAGTGCCCATGATTTTTACCATCCATGGAATGCTTGGTTGAGTTAATATCAAATATTGTTACCACATCTGGGTTAGCAAGTGGAATTTCCATGCAATCTTGGATCCCGACTTTTCTTGTGCAGCCTCATTAGTGACACAAACCCTGCTGTGAAAATCTATCCAGATTTGCAACCAGCGTTATCTTTTTGTCAAAACGGCAAGACGTGTAAGGCAAAGTGTAAAATCCTGGGCCCTGAGCATGTGGGGAGTAGCCGCGAAATGAGGACCTGGCTAGGTGGGGGGGCCTCATGGAATCAGGCTTATGATCCACTGCTCCCTGAACAGATTTGGAGGGGGGCAGCGGGGAGCCCACCTTCTGAGCACTCAGGGGCTTGGCAGGGGCAAGGAGCTCTGACTAAGAGAGGGGGAAAGAAAGGACAACTTCGAGGGTCAGAATGCCTTAATCAAGATCAGCCACCATGAACAGAAGTACACTTGCCAACTGACTTGTGTGAAGGGCAGTGGACGATGGCAGCAGTGGGTCGTTCTTGTTCAGAATTCTGCGACACGATTGCTATGTTCAGAAAAGCAGTGAGCACTGCAGTCATATTTTACAGTGGGATGGGCTGGTTTGTGGAGTGTTGTGTTCCTGGGTCACATGGTAATTGCTTTTCTTTCTTTCTTTTTTTTTTTTTAAGATTTTATTTATTTGACAGAGAGAGACACAGCGAGAGAGGGAACAGAAGCAGGGGGAGTGGGAGAGGGAGAAGCAGGCTCCCCGCAGAGCAGGGAGCCCGATGCAGGACTCGATCCCAGGACCCTGGGATCATGACCTGAGCCGAAGGCAGACGCTTAACGACTGAGCCACCCAGGTGCCCCGATTGCTTTTCATTTTTTAGGTGAGCTTCCATCGATATGTCCTATTAACTCAATATTTATTAAGCTCTCACTACGTGCCAGGCACTTGGAGACTCTTTCTTATGGCAAGTCACTTAATCACAAATATTCATTCAATAAGCACTTAATGGATGCTTATTTGGAACCAGACTTTGTGCTGCATGTTAAAATGCAACAGGGTAACAGGTAACTGCAGCCTGTTTTTTCTTCTTCCTTTTTAAAAAAATTGAGGTGTAATTGGCACACAACATTATATTGGTTTCAGGTGTGCAAAGTAAATGATTTCATATTTGTGTCTATTGCAAAATGATCTCCACAATAAGTCTAGTTAACATCTGTCACTACACACCGTTGCAGAATTTTTTTCTTGTGATGAGAACTTTTAAGATCTACTTTCTTAGGAACTTTAAAATATGCAATACAGTATTACTAACTATGGTCACCATGATGTACATTATATCTCTATGACTTACTTATTTTATATCTGGAAGTTTTTGCCTTTTGATCCCCTTTACCCATTTGCCCCCCCCCCCCCCAGGCCCCCCCCCCCACCCTACCTGTGGCAACCACCAATCTGTTCTCTGTTATCTGTGAACTTGATTATTGGGTTTTTTTTGGTAAGATTCCACATATAAGTAAGATCATACAGTACTTCCTTTCTCTGTCTGACTTGTTTCACTTAGTATAATGCCTTCAAGATCCATCCACGTTGTCATAAATGGCAAGATTTCATTCTTTATTATGGCTGCATAGTATTTCACTGTACATATAGCACATTTTCTTTATCCATTCATCCATCAATGGACACCTAGATTGTTTCCATGTCTTGGCTACTGTAAATAATGCTGCAGTGAACATGGAGGTGTATATATCTTCTCAAAGGAGTATTTTCATTTTCTTTAGTTAAATACCTTGAAGTGGAATTGTGGGATCATATGGAATTTCTTTTTTAATTTCTTAAGGAATCTCCATACTCTTTTCCATAGTGGCTATACCAGTCTGCATTTCCACCAACAGTGCACGAGCGTTTTCTTCTCTATAACCCTATCGACACTTGTTATTTCTTGTCTTTTTGATAATAACCATTCTAACAGGTGTGAGGTAACATCTCACTGTCATTTTGATTTGCATTTCCCTGATGATGGGTGTGGTATTGAGCATCTTTTCATGTACCTGTTGGCCATCTGTATGTCTTCTTTGGAAAGATGCCTGTTCAGATCCTCTGTCCATTTTTTTTATTGGATTGTTTGTTTTTATGCTATTGAGTTGTATGAGATTTTTATACATCTTGTTTATTAGCCCCTTAGCAGATATATGATTGGGAAATATTTTCTCCAATTCGGTAGGTTGCCTTTTCATTTTGTAGGTAGTGTCCTCGGCTTTTTAATTTGTAAAAGAAGGTACTCTACAACATTTCTAGGGTTTCTTCTTGTTAAAAAAAAAAACAACTCTCCAATGTTCCAGTCTAAAATTTGGGGGGCATGGTTCAGGACATCAGGATAACGTTGGTTCCTCCATGAAACACACATTTACTAAATTTTGTGGCACTCCAAGAATTTCTTCAATCCTTTCACTGTAACCTTGGGAGAATCTGTGTGTATGTGTGTGTGTATACACATATACGGGCATATGAACGTTCAGTCTTTCCCCCTACACTGTTACTTGTTTATAAATTGGTTTTGATTGGTTTTATTATTTGCTTATAAATAGTTTGTCTTTCATTTATAAACTTCAAGAATCTAGATTCGTTACTGTGATGTTTCCTGGGTCTAAATTATACATTAGAAAGTTCCCTCGACGATACAGTTCTCACTATGGGAGCCTGCCAGAATTGAGAATGGAGATAAATAACTGGAATTTTAAACACATGCTTACAAATTACTGCAAACCTTATATACAATAAATAAATGACAGCAAGGGAATCAAGATCCTTAGAATTATTCACATAATACTTCTTTCTCACGTAATAGTGGCAACATAACCAGGATTCCAGCAGAGACGGAGCCCTCCTTTTTGGGGACACACCTAAGGCTAGAGGTAGTTTGGCTGGAACCTCATACCCCAGTTGTGTGGCCCACAGTAACAGCCATTTTGCCACGGACAGGAGCCCGAGGGTGTAAACCTGCTAGGTTTCTGATTTTCCTTATTCTGGGAGTGTGCAGTTGGATTAACTGATGGAAAAAGTCATGCCACACAAACATTTTCCTTTCAAGAAGTTAAAGAGAGTTCAGCCACAGTGCAAGTTCTTTCTGCATTTCTCTTGGACTTAAAAAAACTTGGAAATGGCTACAACATGACATGCTGACATATGAGAGTACAAATGGGGAAGGTTTGAAAGGATGATGGCAAAGAGAAGAGGTTGACCAATAGGTGAGCATTTGTGGGGGAAAAATAGTAACAGTGTAGGGGGAAAGACTGAACGTTCATATGCCCGTATATGTGTATACACACACACATACACACAGATTCTCCCAAGGTTACAGTGAAAGGATTGAAGAAATTCTTGGAGTGCCACAAAATTTAGTAAATGTGTGTTTCATGGAGGAACCAACGTTATCCTGATGTCCTGAACCATGCCCCCCAAATTTTAGACTGGAACATTGGAGAGCTTTCATTATGCATTCAGCATACATCAAAAATGTCAAAGAATAGAAACAAGAAAGAGCCGTGCAAGATTAGTGTGGCATGAAAGACAGACCAAGGATTCATATCCCACCCTGGCCGGGTCTCCCGGCAGGGCAGAGTGCTCCAGGGGCAGAGCTGTCGAACCTGGCTGCATCAGCTCCAGTAGCAGTTCTAACATTTTGGAAGCCTCGGATTCCTTTGAGAATTTGGTAAATTTAGAGTCTATCGCTAGAAAAATGCACACAAATACCCCCATTTTGCATACAATTACAGGAGATTTTCAGATCCCCAGAAGCTGTGGACTAAGAATTCTTTTTTTTTTTTTTTAAAGATTTTATTTATTTATTTATTTGAGAGAGAGAGAAACAGCATGAGAGGGGATAGGGTCAGAGGGAGAAGCAGGCTCCCCGCCGAGCCAGGAGCCCGATGTGGGACTCGATCCCAGGACTCCGGGATCATGACCTGAGCTGAAGGCAGTCGCTTAACCAACTGAGCCACCCAGGTGCCCTGGACTAAGAATTCTAACTAAAAGATCCCTCTAGACCTTTCTGATGGATGAAGCTTTATGCTGAATGGTCTCATATTTCTTCATCAAAAGAACTACCAAACCTGCCTTGTTGCATTTGCCTCAGACTTCATTTTCTTCACCATGGTAATAAAAAGTCATCATAGTTGTAATCCCTATAAATGATGATGATAACCAGCATACGGTGAGCTCTTATATGTCAGGCAGTATTCTAACAGCTTACAGGTATTATCCTACTGGGTCTTCATAGTGACCCTATTGAACAAAATGCTGTTATCAACCTATTTTACAGATGACACCATTGGGGCACAGAGAATTTAAAGTAACAAGTAGTAGTTGGCAAGTCCAGACTCTGACAGTCTGATTTCAGACCTTGCATTCTTACCCTTCCGGTTTCCTCTACTCATAAAAATGTTTCTCCCCTATACATAGCAGTAGAAACTCTAAAACCAAACACACAGAACAAAAAACAATGAACTGAAAAAAATTTTTTAAGAAAATTGTTTTATCTTCTTTCCTTAGTATTTCAGAGAAATAATAAAAAAAAGGTTCAGAGAAAGTCTTAGCATCTTATTCAAAGGATCCATCCCTTCTCCAATTCCAGTGGCCAGTTGCCACCCATCACATCCCTGAGCTGGGTGGTCCTTGGGTCCTTCATCTCATTTTACATGGCCACAGATAAGTGGATTGAGAATCACTTATCCATTCCTTCCTGTCAGCTTATTGTAACCTATGGCAGTTTAGACGGCACAGGATGTCACCAACATGGTCCCATTTAATTAAAAATTAAGTAAGATCAGACTATATTAGTAGAGTTAATGATATTAGTCATTAAAATGAGGCCCTTAAATAGTAGAATCTTTGCAATAATTTGTAATGAGAAGAGGGATTTCGAAAATCTTTTGTGCCACATTTTATTGGGCTTTTCACTGGCAAAGTAGTAAAAGTGTTGTCAGATTTAAAATTAATCATTTTTAGTTTACAGTAATAAGTCCAATATGTGTGTTTGTATGTGTGTTTTTCTGACACCACCAAGCAATTCTCCCACGCTTAGCAGGTAAGGGCTCAGTCCCACAGTCTGCCCTCCACCTCAGATACCAGTCACAAGACCAGATTGTCATCTGTGCTTCTGACCAACTGGCTATAAACTGGAGGCTCTAGAGACTCCCCTCCCTGGGTTTGACACATTTCCTACAGCAGCTCAGAGAACTCAGAGAAACCCTTACTTATGTTTACCAGTTTTTTATAAAAAGATAAAACTCAGGAACAGTCAGATGGAAGAGATGCATAGGGCCAGGCATGGGGGAAGGGTTGTAGAGCCCCCATGCTCTTTCTGAACACACCACTCTCCCCATATCTCCTGTCGTTCACCAACCCCGAAGCTCTTTAACACCATCCTTTTTGGGTCTTTATGAAGCCTTCATTACTTAGACACAATGAATTAAGTCATTGTCCATTGGGAATTGGACTCCACCTCCAGACACTCTTCCCTCTGGGAGGTCAGGGGAGTGGGACTGAAAATTCCAGCCCTCTAATCACAGGGTTGGTTCTGCTGGCAAACAACCCCCATCCTTTGGTGCTCTCCAAAAGTTACCTCATTAACATAAACTCAAAAACATTAACATTAAAGGGGTTTGTTATGAATATCAAGACACCTTTATCACTCTTATCACTTAGGAAGTTCCAAAGGTTTTAAGAGCTTTGTGCCAGAAGCAGAATGAAGACCAAATATACATTTCTTATTATAAATCACAATATCACACAAGTGTTTCAAATCTGCTCAACTTTTCTGTTATAAGGGCCTATCAGCAGTTATGTGAACTAGCAGATGTTTAGACTTATTTTGGAACAATTTTAGATTTACAGAAAAGTTTCCCAGATAGCAGAGAGTCTCCATATACCCTTTCCTCAGCTTCCTTGACGTTAACATCTGTCATATCCACAGCACATCTGTTAAAACTCAGAAATTAACATTGGCACAATGTGTTAACTACAGGCTTTATTCAGATTTCACCAGTTTTTCCAATATTGTCCTTTCTCAATTCCAGGGTCAAATCCAGGATATCACACTGTATTTAGTCATCATATCTTCTTAATCTCTGCCAGTCTGTAACAGTTTCTCAGTCTTGTTTCTCATGACTTTGGCACTTTTGAAGAGCACTGATGAGGTATTTTATAGAATGTCCTTCATTTGGGGTTTGACTTATTTTCTCATGATTAGACGGTGCTTGTAGATGCTGGGGAAGAAAACCATAAAGGTCAAGTGCCCCTCTCACACATCCTATCAGCGGGTCCATAATATGACTCCTCACTGATGAGTTTAAACTTCATCACTGGCTAAGGTGAGGTCCATCAGGTTTCTCCACTACAAAGTTACTGATTTCCGGGGCGCCTGGGTGGCTCAGTTGGTTAAGCGACTGCCTTCGGCTCAGGTCATGATCCTGGAGTCCCTGGATCGAGTCCCGCATCAGGCTCCCTGCTCGGCAGGGAGTCTGCTTCTCCCTCTGACCCTCCCCCCTCTCATGTGCTCTCTCTTTCATTCTCTCTCTCTCAAATAAACAAAATCTTTAAAAAAAAAAAAGTTACTGATTTCCACTTTCCATACTCTATCTGTTGGGAGCAAGTCACTAAATCCAGCCCCTACTCAAAGGGAGGAGAATTAAGCTCCATTTCCTGGAGGGGGGGATTATCTACATAGATTATTTAGAATTCTTCTGTAAGTAAGATTTGTCCTTTTTCCCCATATATTTATTTATCCAAGCATTTATTTATATCAGTATGCACTCATAGATATTTATTTTATTTCCCGAGTTATAATCCAATACTACAGTTATTTATTTGGTTGTTCAAATTGTTCCAGCTTTGGCCATTAAAGTTCTTTCAGTTTGGCTCCTCTGTCCCTTAGATATAATACACCTCTCTCTCCATCTTTCTCTTTTTAAGCACTTCCTCAATATCTAGCACTAATAAGATGCCCCAGGCTCGTCTTGCATTTTCCATGCCCCAGTCCTGAAATCAGTCAATTTTCCAAGAAGTCCTGGTTTCCTTCATTAGAGAATGATGCTAGAAGTAAGATCTGGGTCCAGAGTGTGCTCATTGCTACTGAGTGTCACGTTTTGTAGGTCCTCTCGGAAGATGGAGTTAAGAAATAAATGTGTATATACTAAGTCATGTATACACACAAACCTACATTTATTTCTCTATCAAAGCTAAAAGATATATAAGTATATATATTCAATAGATATAGTGAAGATACATCCATTGAACATATGAAAGATAGGGAAAAATATAGGTCTGTGTGTATACATGTGTGTGTGCATGTGTGGATCTATCTGAAGATAGGTAGGTAGATAGATAGATAGATAGATAGATAGATAGATAGATAGATAGATAGATA
>NC_058407.1:111028561-111068125 GCF_002201575.2 Neomonachus schauinslandi | reverse complement strand
ATAGATAGATAGATAGATAGATAGATAGATAGATAGATAGATAGATAATAGATAGATAGATAATCTCTGACTCTAACCCAGCACCCTGGGGTTCATTCTCAATTTCTTCTTTTGCTTATTTGTAACTTCTTCCTGACAGTGTAAAATCTGGCTCCCATTATCCATAATTTACTTACTCACTTGTTTAATCCTAGTATACAAGTAAAATAGTTTTAGAATTGTTAACTCTTACCCCTCTGAGAAACTAATTTATTATAGTGTTGATATACAGATCTTTTTGTCCTTAGACTGAAATATCCAGTGAAAACACTGTTTTCCAAAATTATCTAGATCAGTAACACTTTTCCCACCCCTTCAATGAGATTATCTCCCACATTTGTAATACAGTTAGATTTGTCACAGTCTGCATTACACCCTGGGATCACCCAACATCCTGGTTGATTTTTTTAATTTGCATACAACAAAGTTCATGCGGTGCACAGTTCAATAGGTTTTGACAAATTCATAGAATCATGCATTGAATACTCCCGGACCATAGAGAATGGTTTCATTGAACTAAAATTTCCCTTGTTCATTCTCTTTGTAGTCAACCCCACCCTTAATCCTTGGCAAACACTGATCTGTTTTCAATCCCACAGTTTTGTCTTTTTCATCATGTCACATAAATGAAATCCTGTAATATAAAGTCTTTTGGGTTTTTCTTTTATTAGGCAAAATGCACTTGAAATTCATTCATGATGTGGGAATTGATAGCTTGTTCCTTTTATTGCTGAGTAGTACTCCACTGAATGGATATGCCAAATTTTTTATAGTTTCCCCTATTGAAGGACATCTGGTTGTCTTCAGTGTTTAGTGATTATGAATAGTTGTTATAAATGTAGGTTAACTTTTCATGAGAATAGAAGTTTTCAATTCACTTGGATAAATACCAGAGGTGTGATTGTTGATGTGATTGGAAAGTCTATGTTTAACTTTATCAGAACTGCCAAACTGTTTTCCAAAATGACTATATACAATTTTGCCTTCCACCAAGGATAAATGAGACTCCTCACTGATCTACAGCTTCTTCATCATTTTGTATTGTCTGTTTGATTTTAGTTATTCTAAGAGGTGTGAGTGGTATTTCATTTTGGTTTCAGTTTACATTTCCCTAATGCCAAAAGATGTTGACCATCTTTCTTCATGCTTATTTGCCATCTTCCTGTCTTCTCTGATGAAATGTCTGTTCAGATCACTTGCCTATGTTTTGAGTTGTGTTGCTGATCTCACTAAAAATATTTTATTAATAATAACAAATTATAATGACATTTTGTGCTAGTAATATAATTTTTAAATGTTAATTTCACTTCTATCTCATCTCTTTTCAAATTTTGGTTTCTTGTATGTTTATAATTTATGTAACATTAGTACAGAAGAATGTGAGTGTGATTCATAATTTGATATATACCCTCTAGGGGTACGTGCTCATTATTGGTGGGATTTGTGATCAAGTTTGGAAACTGTTGCCTGAGAAAGAAGCTTGCACTTGGATGGGAGGCCCTGGTGGAGTTGAAAGTGAGGAGAGCTGTTGGGGAGGAGGAAAAAAAAGAGAGAGAGGTAAGGAAGGCCCAGAATGTGGTTATCACCCAACTCCCAAGAAATGGGATTCTAGAATCTCTGGGTAGTTGGGAACAAGAGTTAAGAATTCTTTTCTCTCTAAGGCTCTGAAGAAAGATTCCTGGTTGAAGACAGATCACTTGTGCCTTTTAAGAATCAGAGATGGCTTCATGGGGTGTAGGAAGCTCATGCGAGCTGCCAATCACTGATTGAGTAAGTAGAGCAGTATTCCTTTCACAGAATTACCTGAGCAGGCTCTCTGGGGCAGGCCCCAGGAATCTGCCTTTTTGATAAGACCTGAAGTATTCCAATGAAGCCACCTGTCCCAAAGAACCAGCAATGGCAACCTCTAGCTTGAAGGACACCAAACATTGTGTTTGGGGCTACCACTGCTGTGGGGTCTTATTTTGTTTTGTTCGCTACCAGTGTGATTCTAAGGCAGGGGATGGAAACCAACCTAACTGGTAAGCTCTGCATAGTAAACCTCATGTGTCTCCCTCTCAGTGCCTGGCATACAACTCACTGCTTACATCATGGACCATTCCTGAAAAGGGCCAGATAATAAGTATTTTAGATTTGTGGTCTATATTTTCTCTAACACAACCACTCAACCCTGCAAAAAGCAGCCATACACTCTATATTACCAAATGGGCATAGCATTGTTCCAATAAAACTTTACTTACAAAAGCAGGCCTGGTTTGCTGACCCTTGTTATTCACCAGTATGTATTCTATATACCCTAGATGACATGTAGTTACCTTATTGCTTAGTTACTTTATTTTTTTTAAAGATTTTATTTATTTATTTATCAGAGAGAGAGAGCACAAGCAGGGGGAAGAGTAGAGGGAGAGGGAGAAGCAGGCTCCCTGCCAAGCAGGGAGCCCGATGCGGGGCTCGATCCCAGGAGCCTGGGATCATGACCTGAGCCGAAGACAGACGCTTAACCATCTGAGCCACCCAGGTACCCCTGCTTAGTTAAAGACTTCATAGTGATTCTTCTTCCGGCCCTTCTGAATACTCAGCCCTGATTTTAGCCTCACCTATCAATTGGAGAATGTAACTCTAAGAGAGGAAACTAATAACTTTAGAAATTTCTAGGTGGGGCAGAAAATGATGCTGGGTGAAAATATGTATGAATATCATGTTCAGTATCAGAAATTTCACTCCACCCCTATCCCAGCAAGGTTGCTGTATTTGGGGAAGACACTGCTTCAAGAGAGGAAGCACTTCTAGAAAACCAATAGCCAGCAAGGCATGGAAATCTCTGCCACTTAATTTGTAAGTGGACGGCAGTTCAAACAATTCAGTGGGGGTCTCTTTATGGCCTCTTTACTCCATCACCAACACTTCCCTCCTCTCGTGACCCATGGTCATCAATCCCCCTTGCTCATCGGTCAATACCATGACTTTTAGGGGGACCCACGAACTGGCGATGAAAGAACTCAGAAAAACATTGCATTTGCAATATAACACTGATAGTTTTGAAACAATGCTTCCACATTTGGAGCAGTATTAAGAGATTGGATGAAAGACAAGGTGCTAAATCTTCTTGCTTCAATCAAGCCTCAAATAATAAATCTTAAAGTTGTCCATGCAGACCCGTGTGTATTTCATCTCTGGTTGAAACTGGGGTGTGTGTTTCCACATACATAGAGAATGCTTCACTCTCCGTATTCTATTTTTTTCTATTCATAGAATAAAAATGAGAATCCTGGGTATGTATCACCCCCTGTGATTTCTAACTGGACATCAGTGAAGGAGGGTTCATTTCTGTGCTTGCCCAATCCCAGGAACATAATAGCATTTACTTGAAAGTGACCATGTAGGGGCACCTGGGTGGCTCAGTCGTTAAGCGTCTGCCTTTGGCTCAGGTCATGATCCCAGGGCCCTGGGATTGAGCCTCACATCGGGCTCCCTGCTCGGCGGGAAGCCTGCTTCTCCTGCTCCCACTCCCCCTGCTTGCTCTCTCTCTCTCTCGCTGTGTCTCTCTCTGTCAAATAAATAAATAAAATCTTTAAAAAAAAAAAAAAAAAAGAAAGTGACCATGTAGAAAAGTATCTGCACTCATTCCTTCCTTGTACTGTATATTCCTGTACTTTGGTTTCCCCCATGCTGGTTCTGAATGATTAAAAGAAACAGGAAGTAGAGGGATGGGCAAAATGGGTGCAGGGGAGAGGGACACACAGGCTTCCAGGTATGGGATGAATAAATATTCACAGGAATAAAAGACACAGCAAAGGTAATATAATCGATACTGTAATAGTGGTATATGGTGACAGATGGGTAGCTGCACTTGCAGTGAACATGGCACAATGTATAAACTCACAACTTGTCAAATTACCATGTTGTGCACCTGAAACTAATGTAACACTATCAATTATAATGGATAAAACAGTTTTTTAAAATTTAAAAATTCAAATAAGTATAAATAAAATGAAAGTAACAGAAAACATCTAGGCAGAGCCACCCACAACCGTGGCAGAATTTAAGTTCTCAGTGGCAACAGACTGAATCTTAGGACTCAGGACAAAGCAAGATTGTTTGACCTGGTCTGATCTTTCACAGGCTCCGCTTCCAACAGACCTGGGGATGAAGACTGCCGTCATCTTGGCCCTGATTGGCTGCCTGGTCACGGTCACTGAGCCCAAAGTCTACACTCGCTGTAAACTGGCAAAAATATTTTCGAGGGCTGGCCTTGACAATTACCAGGGCTTTAGCCTTGGAAACTGTGAGATTTCTTCCTTCCTGTTCTTTTTCTACCTTTGATCTCCTTGCTGAGATTCCAAAGTCTCCCCAACCCCCCAACTTTGGCTTGTCCCCAGCTCTTCCATTTGCTGCCCCCCTCCCCAGGGACACCTGCTAGCTATCCATAAGTTCTCCTCAAACGATGCTCTCTGGGGCACCTCTCCTCCTCCCTACCCGTCATGTCCTCACTCCTGGAGTCCTGCGTGAATGATACCAGCAAGGGAAGGAGAAAACAATGCCCCCACTTGCTGGCTTGGGGACAGACCTGACTTCTGGCCTACTCCAGGTGCAGCCACGGACTAGGTGTGCAGCTTCGGAAGTGCCCCGTGGGTGTGCTACTTGCCCTGTCCCTCCCCAAGGTCTGTTGGGACCACAGCGTTATTGTAACATGGTTAAGGGAGCTCTCGTCTAAGAGCAGAGTGGGAGAAAAAAATGCATTTCTTTTACTGGCAGTTCTGGCTTTCTCTCCCGCTAGGGATCTGCATGGCCTACTTTGAGAGCCACTACAATACAACAGCTCAGACTGAGCTAAAGGATGGGAGCATTGACTATGGCATTTTTCAGATAAACAGTTTCACGTGGTGCAGACGGGGTAAGCTACAAGAGAAGAACCACTGTCACGTTGCCTGCGCAGGTACGGTTTTGATTTTCCAAAAATAATGTTCTCAGGAGTAAAAGCAGGAAAGCTGATAATGGAATGTCTACCCATTTTCTGCTTTGACAAAAACTTGGAGTAGATGTGCAAGTAGGTCTATACCCTGCCAATAAATTATTCAACAGTTCCCCAGGGTGACACTCACAGTCCTGTGGCCTACTTGCCCAAAGATGACTTATTCCTTCTAGGATGGTTTTTGTGAAACAACCATAAAAACGGAGGGGTGGAAAAATGACCTTATTCTTTCATGCATAGAGACATTAAATATGTTCAATAAGAAGGAGAAAGCTACTTGCCAACTGCGTTCCATAAAGCAATTTACTCAAAGTATGCGTTTATACTTCTTTGTAGAGAATGAGACAAATAAATACACTTTACATTTCTTAAACAGTAGAAATTAAGCTAGAATTCACTTCCAAGGCTTCTACTTCAATCATTTAAGAAATATATGTGTGCACAGAACTGAGGCTGGCAGAAAGCATCAGACATGAATTCAGGTATTTGGAAAAAGAATATATGCTTTAGGAAGTTAAAGGACTATAAACAGGTGTGGGTTGAGTGTTGTGGACTTCAGAGGACAAAGACATCATTGATAAAGTCATGGAAAGTCTTGTAGACACAATAATATTTGATCTAAGACTTGGAAGATAGGTAAGATTTGGACATTCAGAGATAGATAAGAGTCATTCCAGGTAAAGAGAACAACAAAAGCCAAAAGATGCATGGTGGGAAGAAGGTATGGGGCACACACAGGGAGCAGTGAGACATTTGTGTTATCTGGAACAAAGGGGATGTGAAGACAAGTAACAGGACATGGGGTTGGAGCGGTTGATTACTACCTGACTACGAAGGGCCTGGGAAGCCAGGTAAGACGTATGTACTGATTTCTGCCTGCGATAAGAAATCAGTAGAGGTCGTTGACTAAGCATTGCTCCAGAAGGATTAATCTGCAAGCAGGGTATGAGATATTGCCATTGCAAGTGGTGAGGTGAGAGATAGAAAGACCTGAATGATGGTCATGGCTGGGGGCATGGAGAAGAACAGGCAAGAGATGCTCAACAGATCCTGCCCTCTCTCTACAACATAAGCTCCATGAAGGCAAGAATTTTATCTGTTTTGTTCACTGATATATCCTCAATGCCCAGAGGGGTGCCTAGCCAGAGTTTTGGAGTTCAAAAGATATTCATTAAATAAATGAATAAAAGGGGGGAGCCTGGGTGGCTCTGTCATTAAGTGTCTGCCTTCGGCTCAGGTCATGATCCCAGGGTCCTGGGATCGAGCCCTGCATCGGGCTCCCTGCTCGGCGGGAAGCCTGCTTCTCCCTCTCCCACTCCCCCGGCTTGTGTTCCTGCTCTCTCTCTCTCTCTCTGTCAAATAAATAAATAAAATCTTCAAAAAATAAAAAATAAATAGATAGATAGATAGAAGGAATGAGGAGCAAGGGTGAAGACAAAGAGTTATAAGATATTCTGTGACAAACTCCTTACGAGCAAGAAATAAACTTTTAATTTCTCTTTGACACAAACAGGATAATCAGTACGTATGTTTGAATGTATGAATGATTGAACAATGTGTTAATTTTCTAATAAGTTTTCCCTACACCTATTTTACAAGAGAATGCTCACTAACTCCTGAAGCAGATCATACAATTGTCGATCAATTCCTAATTTAGAACATTTTTCTGTTAGGCCAAAATCTACCTCTTTCTAGCTTTCTTCCATTAATTCTAGTTTTTCCTTCTGGATTTATTTAAAACAAATTTGCTCACTTTTATACATAGAAACTTATTAAAAGCTTGAACGTGACTAGTAGATATTTCTTATCTTTACTTTCTTACCTTCTGGGCTAAAACTAGTTCAGTATTTTCACCTTCCTAGAGGTATGACTTTTAAACCTCTCCCCATCCATGGCCAATTTCATTAGCATTCCCCAAGAGCTTGCCAATGGAGTCTTCCAGTTAACCACCACAACTGGACATGTACATTTTTAGAAGTTGAAAAGCAGGAGGACAAGTACTGGCTAATTTAGTAATTAGAGAAATTTGAGTCCTAAACTGACAGTGGGAAAGCCAAGAAGCAACCATAGAATCCTAAAAGGGCTCAGAAATCAGCAGGATCAGCTAATTCTGGAAACTGGAATGAAAATAGGTAGAAAATAAGAGGATTGATGGGAAGTCCAATTAAGCAGCATCTAGACCATCAGATTCCCTTCCTGACTCCATTCAGCTACTGACTTCTCATCCTCAATCCTGGCAGAATACTGGAGCTTTCCTTTCTGAACAGAGTAAGTAAAAAATCTCTCAACTGAGGGACCTCAACAACCTGTGAAAGTGAGAGTTCCATACTGAAGACATGGGAGATTAAAGTTTCCATAGTCCCAGGCACTTTCCTCCACTTAGATCCTAGAATGATGGAAATCAGGCTAGACTCTCCAGAAGGGAAGATTCTGTTCTGGAGAATTCACACAGATGAAAAGGACATAGCTAAAGATTCTGAATAGGAGCTCTCCATGAACAAAACTAGCCAGACTTCACCTACAGGGAGATACACAGTTGAAAATCCCCATGTCTGTGTACGGAACTCCTAATCAGCTTTTTAGTCTCTCTTTCTTAAATAAGTGCAGATAAACAAGGATCATCAGACTTCATATAAGTGTCATTGACATGAAAGAATGGGACAAAACAAAACAAAAAACAAAATCAGATAAAAGTAACTTGTTGAAAGCAGAGATTATACAGGGAAATGAAAATTTCAAATGAAAAAGGGAAGTGTCATTGATATTTTCAGCTAGATAACATGTCTTATCAATGAAACAAGAAAAGGATGCTTTATTAAAAAAGAAATATTTGGAGAAAAGCTCCGAGAAATTCAAAATATGATTACAGACACACAAAAAAACTCAATAGAAAAGTTGGAAGATAAGATTAAGGAAATCTCTCTAAAAGCAGAATGAAAAAGAAAGAGATAGATGGAAAATAGGAGAAATAAAGATACGATAAATAAATGGATCTGAATAATACAAGTTTCAGCAGGATAGAAGAGAAACAGTAGATAGAATGAAGTCTTTAAAAAACATTTCCAGAACTGAAGGGCATGCGTTTCCAATTTATAGGATCCATCACATAACCAGTACAGTCGATTAACATAGATTCACACTAAGGCACATCCTCATGAAATTTCAGAAAACTGGAGAGAAATAAAATACAATATAGTCTTCAAAGAAAGAGTAAAACGTGTTCCATACAAAAGCTCAAGCATCAGAGTAGCATCAGACTTCTCAATATCAATATTAGAAGCTAGAAGAAAATAGAGTAATGTCTTTAAAATCTTGAAGAAGAATTATTTCCAAACTAAAATTTTATGCTAGCTGAATCGTCAATACGTTGTGAGTGTAGAATGAATATATTTTGAGACAAGCAAGTTGTCAAAAAATTTACCTTCAAAAAAAGAATCCTGACTGGAAAACCACTAACTCAAACTAAGTACTACAAGAATTTTTTAAAAGGGGCTACTTACAGAAGCGTTGTCAGATTGCAGGGAACCCCCAGGAAGGAATGAAGTAAAGGATTAGAAACAGCAGATCATTACTAACCCCTGGCCCAAGTGGGAATGGAGAGAGAGCTGTGACCCCTACCCAGATACAGTCTGCATGAAGAAGTCTACCTTGTAGGAGTTGTGACCTTCAATCAAGGGACACAGTTTGTTCTTAGTGATTTGACAGAAAAAAAAGCTGAGGAAATATATATATCCCAGCTTCACTGTCCTTTTCCCTTGCAATCTCCTACTAACAGTTGTTGTTCAACTCTGCCAGAGGTCAGAGGACAGCAGAGGTCTACTGATGTCATCCATGTAGATCAGCCACTTAGTGCACAGAGCAAGGTACAAGAGGATAGAGGGTGGCTCAGTGGGGGCAATGAAAAGATATTTAGCACAGAACTTTTGGAGAAGGTGTTGCATTAAAAGGATAAAGTAAACCAAGAAATAGGAAGACATAGATCCAGGAAACAAGAGATTTCAATAAAGGAGAGAGGCAAAGGGAATGCCCAAGATGATTATGAGGGATGATCCCAGGATGAATTTTTATAGTTGATTTCTAAATTGATTCTGTTGTAGTCAGAGACTATAGTGTATATGGTTTCAAACCTTTGAAATGATTTGAACCTTATTTTGTGGTATAGACCTAGGATCACCATACAGTATATAATTATGGTGAATATGCATTTGAAAAAATAATGTGTACTCTACAATTATTAGGTGGATATTCTATACCATCTATATATGTATATGTACTCTATAATATATATGTATATTATATACTTACTTATTTTCTTTTTTTATTAAATGATGAGAAAGATGTATTGAAATCTCCAACTATAATTATAATTTTACGTATTTCTCCTTTCAGCTTTGTCATTTTTGAAGCTCTGTTATTAGGTACATACACATTGAGATTGTTAAATCTTCCTAATGAGTTGACCCTTTTATCATTAGTGCCAGTGCCCCTCCTTAACTCTGATAATATTTCTTATCCCAAAATCTACTGTACCTGATCGTAATATAGTGACTCAGTTTTCTTTGCATGATATATTTCTTTCCATTCTTTTACTTTTAACTTATCTGTATCTTTACGTTCACTGTGAATTTCTTATAGGCAACACATAGTTAGGTGTTGCTTTTATATCCAGTCCAACGATTTCTGCTTTTCATTAGGAATTTTTAGAACAGGGGTCAGCAAACTTTTTCTAAAAGGGCCAGATAGTAAATTTTTTAGGCTTGTGTGCCTACACAGTCTCAGCTGTAACTATCCAACTCTCCGTGTAGCACAAAAGCAGTCATAGACAAGATGTAAATGAATAAGCATGGCTGTGTTCCACTAAACGTTTATTTAGAAAAACAGAGGGTAGGCCTGTGGGCCATAGTTTGCTGAACCTTGGTTTAGACCATTTATATTTAATGTAATTACATATGGTTACTTTAAAATCCACTGTCTTGTTTTTTGTTTTCTTTTTGTGCTGTCTGTTTTTGGTTCATTTTTTTCTGCTTCTTTTGGATTACTGAATATTTTTCAGTATTCTCTTTTATTTCCTCCATTGGCTTATTAACTACACTTCTGTATTATTTTTAGTGGTTACTCTAGGGCTTACAATATGCATCATCTTCTCACATTCTACCTTCAAATAGCATTATGCCACTTGACATATAAACATGAGTTTTATGACAGTACACTTCTATTTCCCCATCTCATCTTTTATGCGATGTTGCTCTGCACTTTCCTTCAAGTTATACACCCCATGCATTTTTGCCTTAAAAGGATCTCTTTATATTTGCCACATATTTACCATTTCCAACACTCTTCATTCCTTTGGTGGATTCATTTACATAGGCAGGTAAGAGATATCACTTTCCTCTACCTAAAGAATATCCTTCAGGGGCTTCTGAGTGGCTCAGTCGGTTAAGTGTCTGACTCGTGGTTTTTGCTCAGGTCATGATCTCAGGGTTGGGATATCAAACCACACTAGAGCCCAGCTAGAGCCCAGTTAGAGCCCCCTTGGGCTCTGCCTTTAGTGGAGAGTCTGTTTCCCCTCTCCCTCTCCCTCTGCTCCTCTCCCTGTTCATGCACCCTCTCCTTCTCATTCTCTCTCTCTCTAAAATAAATAAATAAATCTTTTTTTTTTTTTTAAAGAATATCCTTCAATATTTTTTTGGAATGGAGGTCTACTAGAAAACATTTTGTTAAAGATATCCCTTTGTCTTCTGGCTCACCTTGTTTATTATGAGAAATTGGTGATTTTCTTATTTGTATCCCCTGTGTGTAATGTCTCTTTTTTTCTCTACCTGCCTTTAAGATTTCCTTTCGATCTCCAGTTTTCAGCAATTTGATTATGATGTGTGTTTTCTTATTTATCTTACTTGATGTTCATTAACATTTTGGATCCCTGAGTTCATAATTTTCATCTTTTCTCCTTCTAAAACTTGAATGATACATGTATTAGATTATTTGATGTTGTCCCACAGGTCACCAAGGCTCTTCATTTTTTTCAATCTTTTTCCCTTTGTGTGTTTTATTTTCAATATTTTCCATTGTTATATCTTTGAGTTCTCTGATCTTTTTTCTGAAGTGCCTAATCTATTAAATTCATTAACTGAATGTCTTATTTCAGAGATTGTATATTTTCAGTGCTAGGTAATTGCTTTATATATTTCATTTCCCTCATTTTATTCATGTATTTCTTTAAGTCCTTGATATAAATAAGCATATTTATAAACTGTTTTAAATTCTTGCCTGGTAATTCAATCAACTGTGTCATTTCTGGGTCTTAACATTGACTGATCTTTCCCCTGGTTATGGGTCACATTCGTATGCCTCTTTGCACATACAATAACATTTTGTTGGATACTAAAGATAGTATATGTTACATTTTTAAGTGTCTGGATTGTTTTCTTCCTTTAAAGAGTGTTGGATTTCATCTTGGCAAGTAGTTAATTCTGATTAGCTTGACCCTTTTAAGACTTGCTTTTAAATTGTGGTAGGGAAGTTTGAGAGTCATCTTTATGGTGGGGCTAATTTAATGCTACTACCAAGGCGTGGCTTTTCTAGTGTCTTTTCAATGTCCAGGGGTTCACCAACATTTCTCCCTCTTGACTAGTCAGAAATCAAATGTCTCTCAGCCCTGTGTGAGCTCTGTGATTGTACAGGTTCCTGGTAATTGTTTTCTAGCTAGCTTCATGGAGTTTTACTCTTTGCAAGCCCAGTTTAAGCCTTCAGCCAAAGACTCTGTGGAATCCCCATGAGGATTTCTGGTGTTCTCCTTCTGGGTGGCCCCTTACTCTCAGGTATTCTTCTCCACAAATTGCAGCTCCCTTAGCCTCTTATCTCTGTCTCCTCCACTTAAATTGCCATCTCCTGCCTGGGTTTTACCTTTCTGGTCTGGCAAGTGCCTCTGGGCAGAAGGTCATGGTAATCATAAGACTCCTCTTGTTTTGTTTCTATCTTTCAAGGGTCATGATCCTGCCTTGTCTTTTGCCTAACGTCTGAAGATAACGTGCTCATATATTTTGTCTAGTTGTTTACAGTGGGAGAGAAAATCTGTTACTCCATCATGGCCATGCTTGACTTTACATGCAGTTGACTAATTTAATATTGTTCAATTTAGTTTCAAATAAGGAAGTCTGGGGCAAACATATCTGTAAGGCAATCTTGAATTCTAGGAAATTAAAATGTTGGACGATTCATGGTTAGAGGTGAAGGAACACTCCTATCTGCTTTCTCATCATAAAGAGCATGGGATTTTTAGAGACAGCTTTAAAATAGAAAACAGGATGTTGGTTTTATATCCTAATCACCCCTTAGTAGCTGGCCTCCCTCAGCCTCAGGCCAGAGAAGCTTTAATTATGGACAATGTCATTCTGTCCCATGTATTACAGAAGTAGAGATATTTGTCATGGGAACCCGGAAACAAGTTAGCATTAGGGTCTCTTTAGGAGAAACATGACATTTCATATATGTACGGGTTACATGCACCTCCTGCCCATCTTCCAAAGCTATGCCTTCTCCTCAATCCCATACCAAAGTCTATTTCCAAAATTCCAGCTTACCTTCCCCAAACTATTTGGACAGAATATTTTTATATATACATATATATAAACATACATATATGTTTACACACAAATAATAATATAATATCAATCTTTATTTTCCTCCAACAGCATAGACCTCTTTAAAGTAGGAGATGTTTACGGAAAAGGACGGTGATTTTTGTCTCTTGTATCTAGTCTCTTCCACTTATATTAATCTCTATTTCTCATCAGCTGGGTATCCGAGTTGGCTTTTGTCACTTCAGAGTGGAAGGAGATGTAAACTGTGGGCATGATAGTGATACTGTAGGTGGGAGGCAGGAGGATGCTGAGGAGAGACAGACTTTGAAGCAGAACTAACTTACCTGAAAATAAGTAGTTCTTTCCGTGTAGATTGTTGCTATTTTCTGTTGTTGATGTGGGAGAATAAGCTATTCAGTTGAATAATGCTTTGCTGTTCAACAGAACCCTTTGACTGCAGAGACTTGTCTATTTAAAGTAAATTGAGCAGAAGCAATTCTTGGCATGGATCCTTAGAACTACTTGCTCTCTTGACTCATTTCTGCCCCTCTGCTGCCCCTCTGTGGCAATTTCATTGTGTCTTCACATCTCAGCACATCAGTCTTGTTTCCCAGCCCCCATCTTCCTTAACGTATTTTCCTAAGCAAATTCAAAGTCGTGTCCAACTAGCACTTTCAAGACATCTCATTAGGGTAACAAAAAGCTACAGCAAAGTGAGAGACTGACAAACAAACTACAAGGTCCCCACCACATGGGCCTGAGCACCTAATCTCATCAATGGTACACAGCATCCCCAGCCAAGCAAACTGCCTTACCCCAAACACAAGCCTTCCGCGATGTGTACATGCCTCTGGTGTGCTCCAGTCCTGGCATAATAGAATACTCTCTACTTCTTCCCACTATGTATAGTCTGTTTCCTTCCCACCCCCTGAGGCCCCACCGGACCCACTTCTCCTAGGAAATAGGCTCCAACAACTTTCAAACACGAACGGTATGTCAGCTCTTACCAAGCATTTGTGCACACAAAATAAAGTGTTTCTAGGTAATTTGAACATGTAACAGATACCAAGCACTTAAGTTTGGATCATCTCTTAATAAATAATTATTTGAAAAATGAACAAATTACTTATATTTCTTTATCAACTTCATTAGCATATAATATTCCATAAGCAGGCATCTTTGCTTAAGTGTCTGTGTTGGAAGGAAGTAGTCGAGGACAATAGAAGTTAAGCCCTAGGTTTGAATGCAGGCTCATTTACTGAGTATGGACCTCAGTTTAAAGGGCTAATCATGGTACTCACCCACATAGTTGTTCCGAGGCTGAACGGAGATAATACATGAAGAGACTTTACGTGAGCTTGACACACAGTAAGTTTTCAATAAAGGTTGGCTCTTATTAATAGTGACTACTATTCTAACTACTTATCTTTCTAGAAATAAGGCAAAAGACTTATAATCTAACAAAGCTTTAGTTTTCACTGTGTATCAAATGCTAGTGAATTTGCATATTGTCTCAATTTGTTATCACCTATAGGTCCTATCTTTTGTTAATTTTCTTTTGGTTAATAGAAGTTTGTTTTATTTTTTAAAATATTTTATTTATTTATTTGACAGAGAGAGAGATAGAGCAGGAACACAAGCAGGGGGAGGGGGAGAGGGAGAAGCAGGCTTCCTGCTGAGCAGGGAGCCCGATGAGGGACTCGATCCCAGGACCCTCAGATCATGACCTGAGCCGAAGGCAGATGCTTAACAACCGAGCCACCCAGGCGCCCCGAAGCAAAGATTTTTTAAAGGACAAGGTAGCTCCATGTTGACAAGGGTGCCATGACCTAGGCACTCTTCAGTGCTTGTGGTAAGAGTATGATGAGTTCAGCTTTTCAGGAAAACAATTTAATAGAATGTGTCAAGAGCCTTAAAGTGGTTCTTATCTTTTTGCCTCGTAATTTCTCTTTCTGGATCTATCTTAAGGAGCTACTTATGAATCTAGACAAAGATTTATTTACATAGTAGTTTATTGTAAGTTTATTGGCACCTCCTTCAGTGTCGTTTTAGCTGCAGAGGAGTGCGCCATCCAACACTGTGCCCCTCTGGGGCAGTCCACACCCAGGGACTAAGTGAGGGGGAGTCATAAGGACTTAGACATTTGGGCACCCCTTGGGCCTGCATCACAACAGGACACATCCATCTGCCCAGTCCAGCTTTTGCCCCCTTTCTTTCACAGATGTGGATCTCTTATAAATACTCTGCACCCCAAGCCCATGTCTGCATTTACTTCTGAAAAACCCACCGTGCAACAGAAGTGATGTTGGACTTTCTATTTATTTGCCTTTTTCTGTCATGTTTGCATGGAGGATTTTGAGGCCACTTCTGGGCAAGCAGGAAAGAATGCTAAGACGAGTGAATTCATTGGCAATCAGAAGATCTGTTACGTCAGAAAGCCATAAAAAAACTAACAAAGACTAATGTGTCTGGCATAAAAATTTTTGCATATAAAAAACACCTTGGATTGATTTTTTTTTTTACACAAAAAACTGGAAAGTTAAATAGACAAGTTTACTATTTACTTATAAAGAGATCGTGTGTGTCCAAGCATCCTAAGTAGAGGAAACACTGTACTGTCCTCTTACTTATGTATTTCTTTAGGACACAGAAAACATTCTCCGCCTGTGTCTAATCTAAACACATTTCCAAAAACCCTACAGGACTGAAATTTCAAGAAGCCCAGATGTGGCTACTCTAGAAATTAAAAAGAAAATTCTTTGATTTGTGAAGAAGCTCAACAAAAATAAGAATATGGTTCATAGTTCTTCCCACCCTCCTGTTCCAACAAACAGTGAGAAAAGTGAAGAAAACCTGATTGGGGCTTCCCCTCAAATAACAGTCTCAGCTAATACTGTTCTCCTCTCTCTTATAGCCTTGATCACGGATGACCTCACAGATGCAATTATCTGTGCCAAGAAAATTGCTAAAGAGACAGAAGGGATGAACTATTGGTAAGAGTCTTTCCTTGGCAGACTTTGGCTGACGTGGCTAAAACTGACACTGTCCATTCATCACGCCCAGCGGGCACTGACAAACTCACCTCTGCAGAGAGGTCCGACGATGGTAATGTGACCTTGTCTCTACGCTGCCCCGTGAGTGTGTGGGTGGACAGTGAACACCGCGAAAGGGGTTTCTACGGGGACGAGAGACGGTATGAGTCATGGTAATTTGCAATTGTTTTTCACATTAAGGTATTCCAAACAACAGAGCAAGAAGTGCTTTCTAATGTGAATTGCCAGTGAAAGCAATACAAGAGAGGAGAAAAGGTTGAGTTTGCTCTCCACTTGGACAAGATCTTGGAGGGCTAGGGCAACATTTTGTGGGGGGAGGGAACAGGCAGCAGCGAGAGAAAAATGACCATGTCAGTTACACCATACATTAGCAGGAAACTTCCCGAGGACGGTGCAGAGACATGGTTTCTGGTGCTCGAAGTAATCTGAGGCTGGGTTTCCTGTGAACATTGCTAATCAGGCCACCCACTTGGGGAACCCAAATTTTCAGAGGTGTGGGTGTTGAACTAAATGACCCATCCTTATAAAAGCTGTTTACCTGTTACTAAGGCTAATAAGGGCTAGGAGAAAATCTAGGAGAGAAAAGTCTTAAGGCAAAAGGATAGGGTCGTTAGATCTCAGAAACAAAACTAAATCCCGGGCACTGCTTATAGTTTTGGTTAATTACCTATGGTTTCAAACCTACGAATATTTGGATTGTCATGTTTCTTTCTGTTGCTCCTACTTCCCTCTCCTCCTTAGGCAAGGCTGGAAGAAACACTGTGAGGGCAAAGACCTGTCTGAGTGGAAAAAGGGATGTGAGGTTTCATGAATTGGAACTGGACCCAGGATGCTCTGCAACCACTCCCTAGGATTTGTCACCCTTTCCCCCCTTCCTCCCAAAATTCCTTCTCGAAGTTGGAGAGGGAAAACTAATTTATAGTTTTAAGGAAATAAATATTTCTATTTAACTATCTTTACTTACACTGACTCTATTTAAGTGATGTCACAAAAGCAGAGTGGTGAGATTTGAAGTCACTTGCAAAACGTTCTAGCCCCAGAAGGAACAAACCTACTGCTTCATTCTAAGGATTACTGGCTCCTGTGGCCCTGAAATGGCTTTTCATTTAAAAAGACGCCCGGAGCACCTGGGTGGCTCAGCCAGTTAAGCAACTGACTCTTGGCTTTGGCTCAGGTCATAGGGTCGAGCCCCTCATCGGGCTCTACGTTCAGTGTGGAATCTGCTTGGGACGCTCTGTCCCTCTCCCACTGCCCCTCCCCCCTGCTCTCTCTCTCGCTCTCTCTCTCAAATAAGTAAATAAATATTAAAAAAAAAAAAGAAGAAGAAGAAGAAGACTGTCAAATCAAGGAGAGCAGTAGATAAATGACCATAGTTTGCTGACCTCTTTCCTGAAGCATTAGGTCATTCTTCTCTTGGTCAGCAGACCCACGATCCCTCCTCAACTCATCACTGCCAGAGAGAATGTTCCTGTGAGATGCAGACATTCCTCCTGATGGACACTCTCATAGAAATAAGTGGGTGAAGTTGCAGCTCTCATCATTAATGTTAAGAGAGTTCCCCAGGTTCCAACATCTATTTAAATTAAATCTATCAAATTCAAAACTAACATCATCATGGCAAAATTGCTTCCAGCCTTAGACCTATAGATTTCATTAGTTTGGTCAGGAAACTGGTGACTATCTGAAGGACACTTCATTACCTTAACACTGAGCCGAGGAGCTCAGATCCCAAAGAGCTGTTCCCAGAATGCCCTTTGTTCCATGCAGGGACGGCCCACAGGGCAGGGCAGCTCTGCTCTGCTGAGTTTTCTCTCCTCCGTTCTCCGTCCTGCTGGGGCAGAGGTGGTTGGGGCTGCCGTATTGCAACGTTACATAGCAAGCTCAAGTTGAATGCAATCTGACCTCAAGAACACACTCAATTAAGGTTTGTTAAAGAAATGGTTATGCCTACAAATAAGTTTCCCACTTAGAAGAAAGTCCGCACTGGTCAGGCTGATGGGTTTTGTGATAGCACCTAACTGACCCATAAACACTCTCTCATTGCCAACTGCCTGGGCTCTGCCATTGGCTCATGTCACATCCTGGCTTCACTTGCAGGCAGAGGCTTTAAAAAAGTCTGAGCTGCTACTTGCCAAAAGAATATAAACATTCCATATTGTCTAAACAAACAGAATCCAGTAACAATTTAACAGGCATTACAAACCACGGGAAAAAAAGCTTTAGAAACTCGCAGAAGAATTGAAAAAGAATTCTGTAAGATGGGGCTGAAGAAAATGCGAAAAATATTGAGTCCATTAAGTTGCACTAAATCAACAATTTATGCTTCTACAAGTCCATAAATATGCATCTTTCATTACTGTCGTCCTGTTATCCACCTGCCTTGCCCCTCCCATTCTTAGCCAAACCTCCTCCATTAAACCGGTGATACTGTGTTCATGACCGAGGTTGGCATGGGACCCGTCAGCTGCACAAACACTAGGGGAAAGACTAAACAAACAAACAAACAAAAAACCACTCGACTCCAAAAAAGGAGTGCTTTGAAATTACAAGTGAAGAGAGGTTGGCTGGCCTTACAATTTGATCATCTTTTCACAAAACTCAACATTTCTAAGCATGTAATCCTACTATTTCTGTCCCTAAATGTTTCATTTATTAAGTATTTCCATAAAGATTTAGGATAAAAAAATTGCATTGTCCTGGATAATTTTTCATAATTAATGCTCTCAGAAATTCAAGAAGAAAATATTGCTCCTGTTCCTGAGTTATCTTTATTTAACAAAGGTATCTTGAAATAACAACTGAAAACGTATATTCCCTTTTACAGTTTCCAAGATATTTGGAAATAGATTCTCCATTTCTCCTCACAGACACCTTAGCAGCTTACCAGATGTCACTGCACAGACAGTTGGATATTAGGGTTTGGAGAACTGCTTAGGTAGATACATTCTTTCTTTGGAGACTCAGCTCTGCCTGGCTCTTGGGACCCCTCCCCCAGTGTCTGTCCCTGTGTATCCCAGCTCGTTCTCTGTCATTCCTCAACACTTTCTGTCTGGTTCAACCATTTTTTTCTTGATGCCTCCTGAACCCATATACCATTTCCCCTTGGGTGTCTGCTCCTGGTTTTCCCCAAACCTGGAAGACTGTGCCACTTCCCAATAGCCTCTTCAAGCCCCGCCTAGCCTACAGGAAGCCTCCCTAGTCCTCCAACCTCCAAACGGTCTTTTCCCTATGATCTTTCCCAACTGGAAACATATGGGATCATAGAAGGAATACAAACAAGACATTGCATTTGGAACATTTTTATTTTCAAATCAGGTGCACATCCAATATTTCAAATGCTCCTCACAACTACCTTGGGACACAGTGTAACATAATCTTTATACAGAAGACACTGAGTTATCGAAAGGGTGACTGTCTCCATAGTGCCACAGCGGGGAATCGAGGGTAAGCCTGCCACCCTATAGGAATCCTCAGAACTCAGTGAAGTAACAGTGGCCTAGTTTCTTTAGGGACAAGGAGTACCTGAGCCCCTCATCTATGTTCATCACCCACCTTTTTGAGTACCCCAATATAGCAAAAACGTTAGCCAGGCCTAGAAAGATCTAGAAGAAGAGAGGAGGAAATGCTCTCACCCAAAATTTAATCTCTTCAAGGTGAATTAAAGAAATAAAGCCTCCATTAGGAGACCAGGAAAGATTTCCTCTGTCCTCCCAAAATAGATGGAAAATGTTCTAGATTTCTGAAACTTGAAACAAGAAACATGTATTGCTTTTCCCAACAAAAAATTCACATTTTTAAAATTAAAACATGAAAATTATTTCTTCCAATGGCCATGTCTTCCAAATGGCCACTTCAAGCCCGCTCCCCTGGAGTCAGGCTCCGCATTTCCTCTGGGGGGCTGCTAGACAGAAGAGTACATACGGCCAAGAAAGTGCTCTGGACATGACCATCATCCAGGTCAGCCGCTCCAGGGAGCATCCAGATGCTGGAAGCTCTACACATGGAACAGTCAAGGGATGGAAATCCTCACAGCTTGTTTGCACAGAAACCCCTTCCCTGGGGGAGCTAAGGATCCAGGAGGAAACCTGACTGTAATAGAATCATCTGGAACACAACAGGGCGCCCCAAGGGACCGGGGGCAGCTACACGGCACTGTGACTCGGACAGGTGACTCTGTCTCTCCCTCATTTTCCTCCCTCGCTTTTCCAGTTCATTCACAGTGCAGGAGGGGACTGGAAAGAGACACTTGGAAACTGTCCTAAATCACGGACACAGCAAGCACATCTGTTTAATCTGATCCTTCTGTAACAGCACAAAGGGGGGAAACAGAAGGTCAGAAGCTAATACACAGTCTCACAGAAGAGGGGAAGGGAGGGGAGAGACAAAGCCGATATTTTGTTACACGAGGCGGCAACTCGAACAACTTTCACCACGGGGGCCCCCTTCCTGGTGGACAGCCCAGACCCAGCACTGCATCTCGAGCAGGGGCCTTTGCACCGCCTTCATTTTCATAACTTTATCAGTTGGGCCCTGATTATAACCAGAATCCATATTCATTGGGGAACATATAGAAAATAGTTTTCCAAACAATAAAAATATTCTCACTACTCAACGATAACTGCTATTAATACTCTTGGCTTTTCTTCCAGTTTTTTTTTTTCCTATTTTTTATAGGATTGGAACCAGAATTATAATTTTGTAACCTGATCTTTTCACTGAACATACCACATGGATTTCCCCCAATTAATATTTGCCAAAATACGGTGCCTACGAACAGCAACACAATGGCTAGGCTGCTCCTTAATCTCTTTGCTCTATCCTCCCTTGTTGTGTAGCTGGCTCAACCAGCAACATTTTCAGGCCTGGGACTCTAGGCCAAGTTCTGGAAAGGGCTCTTTCTTTTCTCACTGCTTATTCTCCTCCAGACTTCACCAAAAGCCCTCCGCACGTGATTTTTCTGGGGCCCATCTTTCCATGGACTCCTTGACTGCTTTGGGGAGAACCTGGATCAAGACTAGAAATAGACTGGGCCACGGTTTCCAATCAGGATCCATCATCTGCCATTTGGCCCCACACTGAGAGCAAAAAAAAAAATGAAAGTCTGTACTGTCCCGAAAAATCCAAAGCATGTGGTTAGCCATGTTGTTTCACCTCCTGAGAAATGGGAAGAGCATACTCACTGCACACACTTGTAGTGAGGGTTTGCAACAACATGAGAAACACACGGCACAGATCAGGCTTTAAAAAATAAAATCGGTGGGGCGCCTGGGTGGTGCAGTCGGTTAAGCATCGGACTCGGTTTTGGCTCAGGTCATGATCTCAGGGTCGTGAGATCGAGCCCCGCATCGGGCTCTGTGCTGGGCATGAAGCCTGCTTGGGATTCTCTCTCTCCCTCTCCCTCTGTCTCTCCCCCCACACGCTCTCTCTCTCTAAAATAAATACACAAATCTTTTTAAAAAAAATTGGTTACTACTATTTTATTTCTACATTTTATTTTCTACATCACCTGTTTAACAGGTGATTTCTAACAGGTACGGCAGATACTTCAATAGGATGAATTACATTTTGTGTGAAATAATGACATTTCCGAAAAGGGAAGGGAGAAATCTTTCCTGAAAGAAGCTGCCAATAAAACCTTGGCTGCATTTGTTTTACTTAGGTCCCTGCAGCTGCGATTTTCAAGCTACAGGGTAAAAAGTTAAAAGCGCTCTTGAGTCCCCTGCCTGCTCACTACCACACCCCCTCTGGCAGCATAATTCTTGGTGAGGAAGAAAAAATAAATCTATAGTTGCCTTGAAAAGCATTCATGCAAAATAAAGCCCAGATTCATAAGTAATCGGACTTCTGCATCACTTTTCAAAACAGTATCCTGTTACGAGCTAAAGCAAACAGAGTGGTTTCAACCCCAAGAACTGACAGGCAGTGCAGAGGGCAGATTGGAAAAGATTAAATATTTGTGCAAACCGCCACATCCCCTTCACAAAGAGCCGCCTGAGTCTGGAATAAAAGGAAATGGGAATCAGAGGAAGGGGATCCAGGAACTGAGAAGAGAGTCTTATCTTTCCAGAGGAAGGATTGGTTTTGGAGGAGTTGGTGGGGCAGGGGAGAGGGGCAGAAATGAGGCGGAGGTGGGTGCCAGCGCTCAGGTCACTGCTTGCGCCCAAGGCTGCACTTTTGACCCGCGCAGGGGAGTCAGGCCACAGGGGCTCCGGGGAAGATGGAAACAGGATGGCAAGAGCTTCGAGGCTGCCAGGCTGTGGTGGCGGAGAAGCAAGAAAGAGGCACGCTCGGAGAAACCCACCGTCGGAGCAGTACTATGTTAATTTGTAAGGGTGGGAGGAGAGGAGGGTGGCCAGGGCCGAGGCCAGTGAAGCGCACTGTGCAAATTGGCAGTCCAAAGGCCCGCCAGTGGAGCAAAGGACAGACCAGAAAAGGGGGGTTTTAGAAAATTGTTTAAAAACAGCAGTTTCCAACTCTGCTAACAGTCTATCAAAGTTGGATTCTGCTTCTGAGACGTTTTAGTGTCTGCCGGGAACTTTGAATTAAAAAAAGGAAAAAAAAAAAAAAGGAAAAACCTCATACAATAGAGCATTCTGTGTAAGCAGTAGGGAGATTGCTGATAGGATGAAAATCTTTTAGGAATTGGGATTTTTTTCCCCCGTAGACTTTGGAGCTCCTCAGGGCCCCACCACGAAGACTAACACAGGGCACTCCCCAGGAAAAAACAGCGTCCGGAGCCCTTTGAACATACCTCAAGTGACCCATGTTCAAGGAGAAGGAGAGCCCATGGGAAGCACAGCCTGTGTTCCCATGTGCTGGCTTAGAGACAACACTAGAAGCTGCGGTTCTCAACCCTGGATGAGGCATCCGGAGGCTTTTTTAAAAAAATGCCAATACCCAGGTCTGGTTCCCTTGTGCTAAGCTGGGCTCCCTGAAGGTGGAGCCCTGAAGTGGGTATTTTTTTTTTTAACTCCCCAATTCATTCAAATGTGCAGCCAGGGCCACGAAGCCTAAGCAAGAGACTTTAAAGGGGTCCTGCTGTTGCACCCAGTCTCCCCACTGGAAGAAGAGTATCAAGTACCCCCATCTTCCAGCTGTATCCTGGGTCCTCAAGAAGTCATGCGCCTTGGAAGGCTTAGAGCCAATCCCAGGATCCGAGGAGTTGAACCTAGTCATCAGAGCAGACGGGGTGGCAGGGGGGTGGGGGTGGATAGAAATCGTTCAACTGCCAACAAATATTTAAGCAACCACCACGTGCCAGGCTCTATGCTGTAAAGGGAGCATAGACGTTATGGCAGGAGATCCCAAGGCTCTGAGTGTTCTGGGCAGGGAAGGGTGGCCGAACTGTGCACAGCCTGCAGTCTGTGAGCACAGAGAATGTTCAAGTACCATTTTCAAAAGGGTCTATATATAAATGCAAATATAAAATAAGCACATGTCAAGGGTTTTATTCAACTCATTAATTAATGAGAAAACCAGTAAGACCTCAAGACCGGTTGAAAGAGATTTGAAGAGCTAGGTATTTATAGGCAATTTACAAAAGGAATGTTATGGTCAGATTGCTGGGTTAGATCTAAAATTAATATCTTAAAGGAAATAAATTATAACCTTTGAGGGTTTTTTCTTTTCTTTTCTTTTCTTTTTTTTTCTGCCAGACAAATGACTTGCCTTTCTACCAAAGAAAAAATCTACAACTTAATAGGTAACTTCACCGAGTCTGGGAATTTTTAACAATGGTGAACAGTGAGTTGAGGAAGCGCATTGCCCTGGCTAATCCTCAGGTGGGCTTTTGCCCCATAGGTCAGTGCAAGGACGTGCTGCCCACCTGTCAGCCTTATTTCCAAGTTTTTGATCATTTTTCTTGATCACGAGCGGCAGGTGGCCAGACTGCAGGTCTGGGGAAGGAAGGCTGAGCTGGTAGCTGCAGAGTCACCCAAGAGAGCCCCGAGCCCACGCCGCAGCACACCCAGCCAGGGCCAGCTGGTCTGGGTGCCCAAGTAGCCTGCTGGGGCAGTGCCCACACATCAGCTGGGACCTCCAGCCCCTGAAACTTCTGGGCAGATGGATTCAACCCCACACAGTCTTGGAAAGCCTAAGGCCTTCTGGAGATCTCTGAGAATTCCTGAGGAGTTCATGCTCCGCTGGCGCGGGACTCCGACTCCTGCTGGCTGGTCCCTGCAGCAATCCTCGCGCGTCTCAGGGACAGAAAACGTGTCCCTTTCTTTAATGTGCACAGCGCGAACATAAAATAAGACCCAACCATATGAGACATCCATACGGACTTTACTAGAAGGCTTAGGTGGACAGAAAGGTTTAGATCTGCTTCCTTTCCCTGGCCTTTCCTTCTCTAGTCTCTTTTCTCTCTGACTAAAGGACCTATTTACCCCCCCCTTTTTTTTTTTGACTTTTAAAAAACTTTAATTACCATTTTAATAGAGAGTATTTGACATGGTTTGTAAGAGTGCTATAATCATTCTCATTTACGTTATGATATGCTCTGGGTTTCTGCTAGAGGCTGGGGAGGGGGCGCTATTTGCCATTTTTTTAAAGCATCTTGACAGCTAATAACTCAGATGTTCTGAGTTTTATGTCCTCTTCAAGCAGATGAGTAAAAAGTAGTCTGAAATGAAGTTTGATCTCTCCTCTAAGAAAAATTTTCGTGTTGGCTGATAAGAAAGCAGTATTTCTATCCACTTTGACAATGATTTTATATATATATAATATATAATGTATACAATGATTATATACATTATATACGATATATAATTTATACAATATTATATACACACACACACAGTTGACCCTTGAGCCTAAGGGTTTGACTAAGTGCTGTATTCTATATATATATATATATGTATATATATATAGAGAGAGAGAGAGAGAGAGCGAGAGAGAATATACATATATGTAGCTGACCCTTGAACAAAGTAGGGGCTAGGCATGGTGACCCCTGTGCAGTCAAAAATCTGCATATAACTTTTGACTCCCCAAAACAACTACAAATAGCCTATTATAGACCGAAAGCTTTACAAATAACATAAACATATTTTGTATGTTATGTGTATTAGATCCTGTATCCTTGCAATAAAGTAAGCTAGAGAAAAGAAAATGTTAAGAAAATCATAAGGAAGAGAAAATACATTTACAGCACTGTTCTGTATTTATTGAAAAAAAATCTGTACGTGGACCTGCACAGTTCAAATCCCAGTTGTTCAAGGGTCAACTGTAATTTATATATATAATAAAGTCCCCTCTTCCCACCCACAGTGCTGTTCGTTGGATCCCAGCTCCCACCACCATAACTTAACCTGCTCTCATCCTGGCCATCAGCTTCTTGCTCTTCCCCCAGGCCCCCAATAAGTGGATGCAGCACCCAGGCTGGGACTGGGCCAGCAGGACACTCTCCTCAGCTACTAAATGCAAGGGCCACTGGGACACCCGGTTGTCAAGTTCAACAATATTTTAAAGCACTGTTTATTTACAATATTTAATGAACTAAACTAATGCAAAACAAACAAACCCATGATGAACAAAATGTCAAATTTTTAAATAAAGACAGAATCAATATTACCACCTTGTCTTTTGCCTCAGGTTTTAATATGCCCTTGCACAGCACTGTGAGTGATTTTTTTTTTTGAAGATTTATTTATTTATTTGAGAGAGAGAAGGAGAGCAAGTGAGCAGGGGGTAGGAGCAGAGGGAGAGGGAGAGAATCTCCAGCAGACTCCCCACCGAGTGTGGAGCTCAATGCAGGACTCGATCTCATGACCCTGAAATCATGACCTGAGCTGAAATCAAGAAACAGATGCTTAACTGACTGAGCCACCCAGGTGCTCCTGTGAGTGATTTTTATTTAATTTTAAAATTTTGGTATTCTGTTCATTATGGATTTTTTTAATATTGATTTTGCTATTTCAAAAAACAGTGCTTTCAAATGTTATTTATTTCAATTACTAAGTGTTTTGACCCCTACTTAATTTTTGTGCTAAGGCCTCACCTGGCTCTAGAGGTATTTTAATCAAGGCAGATAATAAAACTAGTTGGAGCTCTTTCTGACAAATAAGTAAAGAGAGAGAGAACTTTGTGAGAAATGCAGATGACGGAGAGAGACGCAGGGGGGCAGTTAGGAATCGGAATGAAAGCAGGTCAGCAGGCTAGCTGGGGAACAACTGATAAGCAGGTATCGTGGCTGAGGGGCAGAACAAGCTGAGGAGACACTCTGTCAGGCCCCAGTCTCCACATCTGAAAACTAAGTGGGTCTCATTAGACCAATGGTTCTCACTCCTGGTTGCTCACAAGAATCCTCTGTGGAGATTTTTCAAAATACTGATTCCCAGGTCCCACCCACAGCCTGTAAAGTCATAGCCTCTGAGCTTGTGGCCCTGGAATCAGGGCCCCCGCAACGTCATGATCCTGAGGCTGTGAATTCCACCTGGCTTCTTCCAGCTCTCATATCCTGGACTCTCTCCATCTGCTGCTACTTAACGGTCTTTGGATTACAGAAACCTTTGGGAACCTGAAGAAAACAATGCACCCCTCCTTAGGAAAAAAAAAATGCTCATTTGACACATACCCCATTCAGTCCCCAACCCCCCTCCTACTCTTGAGAAGCCATTCACCGGCTCTAAATTAAATATTCCCCATCTAGAGGTGCCTGGGTGGCTCAGTCGTTCAGCGCCTGGGTGGCTCAGTTGTTAAGTGTCTGCCTTCGGCTCAGGTCATGACACCAGAGTCCTAGGATCAAGCCCCGCATCAGGCTCCCTGCTCAGCGGGAAGCCTGCTTCTCCCTCTCCCACTCCCCCTGCTTGTGTTCCCTCTCTCGCTGTGTCTCTCTCTGTCAAATAATAACATCTTTAAAAAAAAAAATTCCCCATCTATTGTAAGTAGGTATGGAGATTGCCTGTATGTGGCCACGTGCTGAGTGCTATCTAAACGGTTTGCGGGGACGCATTTCTCTCTTTGGAAGGTGAGCTGAGATACGAGTCTGAGACGTGACATTCCCCCTGCCTCCGCTTCCCATCCAGTAGCCTTCACAACTCATACCTCGATGCCTTCCGTCAACCGTCCAGCCCAGATTGCCATGTGACTCACCCGAGAGCTTTTAGCAATACCCGTGCCGGGGTCCCATCCCCCAGAGACCCTTACTTACCTCATCCGCAGTGGGCATCAGCACGTGTTAAAGCCCACCTGTGCCTCCGACGGGCAGCGGGGGTGGATGCTGCCGGAGGAGACCCAGCCGCCGCCGGGCGCAGCCGGCCCCTCCGCACTGACCCCGGGGCACTTACCGAGCTAATCGCACCCAGCTGCACGGGTGAAATTCAATGGTTTTATAAGCTGCTTAAATTTAATAATCCAAAAATATAGAGTGCCTTTAGCATCATGTAACAGGAAGAGGACCAGCCAGGAAATGAGAAATGTGGGGTTCAGTCCTGGTCTCCCCCGAGCCTGCCTCCCGTGCAGCGGTCAAGGACACAGCCTAGCAGGCTGGGCAGCCCTCAGTTCACACCCAGCTCTGCAGCGTGGCAAGTAACTCAGCCTCTCCTAGCCTCTTGTGTGACCTCCAGACCGCATGACAGCCGTTACCTCAAAGGGCCTGATGAGCACAGAAGCGCCTCGGGAAAATTCTAGCACGTGGCAAGAACACAATGAGTTTTTGCTGTGATTATTAGGATTCGGCCCAGCAAACCTCTCGGAGCCACTGGTGAGGACCGCGTCAATGATGCAAATGTAGCCTTCAGTGAACCACAAAGCATTAGAAGCTGGAGTGGTTGTCACTGAGTTCCGGGCTTTAACTCGGCTGAAGCTGGTGCATGAGGAGGGCTGATTCCCGAGCTCCCGGGAACGGGACTGGCACCCGACCCCTCCATACTTTCAGAGGGTCTTTTGAGACCAAAATGTGAGCGAGCCCCATCTTAGATGGGGGACCACTGTTAGGTTGGCCAAGCAGTCCTGTAATGGTGTATAGCTACTTTCTCACCTACTTTCCCACCTAGCTCTCGGGCCTGAGTCAAACCTGAGCACCAGGGCCACAACAGTGATTGAACTGAATTGGTCAAATTAGATGAGAAAAAAAAAAAAAATTGATGAGCGCTATCTCCTGATGGATATTTTAAATGCTCCCATAGCAGGTTCTAGAAGAGCTTAGCGCATTCAGAGATACTTAGGAGGCATAAGCTCAGAACCTGCAGACATTTTCAAAACTTTGTTTTGTGTCTTCTTTACAAGTGCTGCCAAATGCACCCTGAAAAAGTGACTGAGCTCCCCAAATTCCTGGACATGGGTGAATAGGAAGCTTGGGGCACGTATCTCCCTGATTAGTCATGAAAGAATCTCTTAGGCTTGAAATTGCTTTCACCACTTAAGGAGGTCTTGCTCTATTTAATGGCAGAGCAGTATGAATGAACTCCACCATCCGGGTAGTAGCCTGCTGCCTGTTTGAACAAAGAAAAGGAAAGAGGGAGAAAAACAGCAACTAAATTCTCAAAAACATCCTGCTGCACTGAGCACAAAGGGGAGCAGGGGATACTGGTTGGCCGACTGAGGCATCAGTGTTCCTTATGCAGAAGATTTATGGGGCATTGCAGAGTGATAATAATGATGAGGATGATTAATAATAATAATAATCAATAAATGTTCCTATATGTGGGGAACACAGCTAAGGACTTTTTATACATACTAGCTAACGGAATCCCCTTAACGATCCTATGAAATCAATATTATTTTCAGTTTACATGTAAGAAAATTACAGTTGAGAGAGTCTAATACACTTGCCCAAGGTCATACAAGATTAGTTAATTAGTTCAAGTAATCCAAGTAAAGGTCTTTCTGACACTAAAGCCCTGCTCTTAACCATTGCACAATACTACCTGAAAACGCATCCCAAAACATGTCACCCAGAATGTCAGTTTCCTATCCCCAAGAAAAGGTTAACAAATTCCACAATAGGAAGAAGACAGAGTCCTGTTTTTCTCTGGGACCTTCCCCTCCCTGTTTCAGAGAATAAGTAACCGAGATAACCAAAGGGCAGGCCACAGGAAGAAGGGACCAATGAAAAAAAATCTGAATTGATCAAGAGACAATTGAGCAAAACACCTTCAAATTCACAAATCTTAAAATAGAATCTTAAAATCTCTTTGCAAGTATAAAACAGTAAATGTGTTAGCAAATTTTCACTCTGAATGAAGGACATAATTTTCTCTGTTATATTCCTGGCTCCCCTACCTTCCGACCTGGGAGTTTCAACTGTGTATAGCCATGGGATAATATACCCAGTAGGCTTCTTGTTAACTTTTGTCTTACTGAGCAGCCATGTCATCTTTAAACTACTACAAAAACCTAAAAGGCAAAAGAGAGGAGGAGGAGGGAAGAGACAGTTCTGATTCAGCCACTGTATCAGAACACCAAAAAAAAAAAAAAAGATACAAATGAGGGCCAGGAGCAAGGGTGTCTAAAGCGGGACAGAAGCTTCTAAAAGTTCTGCAAAGAGGGCATCACTAGCATTTGTGTGCTTTGCAGAAAATGCCCAAACTTGGGATCTCCTGCTTCCCGAGAAGAGAGCTGTTCGCTACCTAGGACTCAGTGACCCCCAGTGCCAAAGCCGATTAAAATGTGAGTTACATCCTGCATTTGACCATCCGATCCACATTTTCCCGTGAGTTAATAATTTGACCCCTCTGAGGGGTCTTGCTGTGTGTACTGAAACTGTCTGTTAACTCTCCTATGGACTGCTGGGTTCGTATTTCATTTCCAGCAGGAATTTCAGAAGGTCAAAGTCCCCATCTGTGAAGAATGCCATGTGAGTAATGAAACAAGGCGGGCAAGTTCACCCTGGAGGAGATGGTAGTCTTTAAGCATGGTTGACAAAAGACCTTTAGACTGTAGACATCTGGGGCCTAGGGTGGAGTAAACAGAGAAAAGAATTAGCTCAGGGAGAGAGATTCTTAAATCAGTGGGAAAAAGCAAAACATATGATATGCAGAGTCGCAAGCTACTGGCACATTTGGTTTCCATTAACTGTACAAGCAATGGTTTGGGTTGTTATTGTTGATGTTGTGTGTGCATGTGCATTAGGTTTAATGGGCAACCGGAGCAGAGGCAGTAATAAAAATGTAGCAGAGTAAGTATGTGCAAGAATTAAAGCTAGAACTTATCAGGGTGGGGGAAAAAGAAATCCAAGTATTTGTGGGTCCTGGGCTCTCCGAAGCCTATGGTTTCCCACACTTAACAGAGAGAGCCCCACAAGGTGTCAGCTTTCTCATTTCAAAGTCAAAAGCAACCAAAACCAAACAGGAGCCTCACAGCTGAATGGTTTCTCTCTGATTTACACATCAATGTTTCTGTGAGTGTTGATTTAGTGCAGTCATCCCTGGCTGCACCTTGCAGACAAGGGCCTCTTCCTGCTGGTCCCTGTGACACTGTCAGCCCTCCAAGGGTAGAGCTGTGACAAGACACTCCATGCTCAGTCTGAGGGCGAGGAAATTTCCTGTACTTTCTCAGATTTCCATTTTGTAACGTTGATCCCAATACCGTCATGTACATAGTTCTTCTTCAGGTTAGTAATAGATTATGTAGGTTACTGGACATGAATATACTCAGGCCTCTCCTTACAGAAGGGCACCTGGGGAAGGGAGGTATTTACCCACTGGCATGTTCCATGTCAGCATTTTTGTGATTGGAGGTCAGAACATCTAAGCGACATGAACTTCTGAGACTCCAAAGACAATGAGAGTCTCCTGCAGCTACCACCAAATCACTGTTTGGAGGATTTATAAAATAATAATTTTGGGGCGCCTGGGTAACTCAGTCGGTTAAGCATCGGACTCTTGATCTCAGCTCAGGTCTTGATCTCAAGGTCTTGAGTTCAAGCCCCGCACTGGGCTCCAAGCTGAGCATGGAGCCTACTTAATAGAAAGAAAGAGAGAAAGAAAGAAAGAAAGAAGAAAGAAAGAAAGAGAAAGAAAGAAAAAAAAGAAGAGAAAAGAAAGAAAGAAGAGATAAAAATAATTGCTATCTTTTACTGGGAACTTATAATGTCAGGCATTTTTCATACATTAGATGCCCACTTCTAGTCTCAACTTCGGGCCCTCCCACAGTATTCCTTTTCTCCAAGACCTGATGTGATGCCAAAAGGGAACCTGCTGAATTTTTTTTTAACAGTTGCTTAGTGGATGCAGAACCTATGTGAGTCAAACTTGGTGAGGTGGTTTGTTTGTTTGATTTTTAGCGCCAGCATGGAAGGACAGTTTGGAACATGGTTACCATAATATTTCTTCAGGAAGCCATCAGTACCTAAAACTTTGGGAACTGCCATTCCTCTGGTAGGCTTTCCAAATATGAAGAGTGATGCCAGGAGCAGAGGGAATGGCTGGGAATGGTTTGCAGCATTCCTGAATTAGCTGCTGGGTGTATGATCTGTTGCTCACTCTGGGGGTTGGCTCTGCAGAAGCTCAACAGCACCTGCTACCTGCTACAGCAAACACGACCCACATTTTCGCCCCCCGACCTTCTCTTGTTTTTGGAAAGCCCTTTGGCTCTCACTTATTCTGAACCAATCCTGCGTAATTCTATAACTACCGCTTGAAAGAAATTTAAATTTCTACTCAGTGCATTCATCTCTCTTTGAAATAGATGTGAAGGGCACTCTGCTTTATAAATTCTCCCCAAATCTAAAAGAGCACGCTGAGAGGACCCTGAGAATAGAGCATCTACACAATTCCTACCCTAAAAGACATTGTGTCTCCTCTTAGGTCAAGAGTCGATAGCACATATTTGGTCCTCAGTAATATAGATTTACATCTCTTGTGCTGTACTTCTCACAGTATCTGGCTCTACTAAAAGTAGAGTAGGGGGATGAATTGCTCTGCAGCCCATAGTGCAAGATATGCACGTTTCTTTATTGTCTTAAATTAAATCATTCTCTGTCTCCAACCACCGGACTGGCAAGCCTTCCAATCTCAGTTGTTTTTTGTGAGTCTTTTTCCATCATTTGGGAGGAGAAAAGAACTCCAAATCTTACATGCTCCAGGAAAATCAGGTTAGATCATCTAGCTTTCTGACTAATAGTTGCACCTGAGATCCTCAGTCCTCTTTCCAAGGCAGCAGCTCTGCTGGTGGTATCCATGTCCACGGCACTGAGCCCGCCCCCTGCTTGGTCTCCTTCTCCCATCAGAGTAATGCTGTGTCTCCGCCATGTGTTAAAATCCCGAGTGGCCATGCCCCTCCTCCTCTGGGATGATCTAGTTTACGTGTTTGACCCTACCTCTGCGGATCGCTGCCCAAATTACCAGCTCCCCATGATGCCCAGAACACTGGTGGAGCCTTCAAGGACCTGTCATGTTGTTAATAATATATGGCACCAAATACTTACTAAGAACTAGGGTGAAGGAAGAGACGCACTCAAGGATCAACCTGCATGACCCTGAAAATATCTCCTTAAGCTTTGTGCACCACTAATAATATAATTCTAACTTTTATGCAATAACTTCCATGTTAAGTCTCCACAAGTCTTTAAGTCTCAAGAAAAAAACCATTGGACAGTCAGCGCAGATATTAAGGTCCCGATTTAATCAACAGAGAAACTGAGTGTCGAAAAGTGTATTTGAACAAAGTTCACAGCTGACCTGAGCTGAAACCCTTTCTTTTCCTACCCCTTCAACTAGTCTCAGTTCCTGTCCTTCTTAATCCCTACCAGTTGAATGATTTGTGTTCCTCTGAACTAGTCCAATCCACTTGACTGACTTCTGACCTATTTCATAAGATTTAGGAACTAGAAAAATCTCAAAAGGGCCTACATACTGGGGATGCTGTTTTATTGGTAAACAGTAAGACAGTTCCTGTTTCTTGAGGTCACACCACCAGGTGAGACACTGCAAATCTGGTCCACCTACACTGATGGCAAATCCATGGTCATTCTGGCCTGTCCTGCATGGCTCTCCATGGCAGGGCACTGACCAGGGGTCACTGCAAGTGAACCCCATAAGTGATGAGAGACTGCTCCTCCCTCAGTGGCTCTGGCTGCAGGCAGCCTCCTTCCTTTAGCCTGATGTGCCCTAGAAATATTACTACTCTCCATATATGCCAGGAGAGGTTTGGGAAACATCTGTATAATTCTGAAGTGAAATTCTTCACTGTGATAATCACCATCTAAGACGGGATACTGTAAAGACAGGTGAAGTTACTAGAGTCACACTTGTGTTGTCATTTTTTGCTATTTTATTATTTACATCTCTAAACCTCTCTATTAACCTATAACCTTTTGGACCAGTAAGAAAAAAGTGTAGTTTACTTAAGACCATGTCAAATTTTACGGCCATGTCCAATGTAGCCACAAGGAATCTATGGTTACTGGCTAAGAACCACCAATCACTTCTGCAGGGAGAGAGGTTTAGAGCCAAGATGGATCTGATCAAGTTTGTTCCTCTTTATAGGCCACTTGGCAAGAGACAGAAAGAGGGAGGGAAGGAAGAAAAACGCTTCCTTTAGCCAACTCCTCAAGATGTGAACCAAATGCCAGGAGCGGGAGGTTCATCTATAAATTGAACTCCTTTAAATCTAAGATCTGATGTCAGAGTTGTAGCAACTGTTTTTGCATTTTCAAAATACTCACCAACTACTCGTGCTCCAGATGGGACTATTGCCACGTAAATTCTTGAAGATCACCCAAGAATGATAACTCACTGGAGTGGTGTGGAAATGCAACCCCCAAAAGATATGTCCAACCAGAACCTCAGGATGTGACCTGACTTAGGATAAGGGTCTTTGTGGATATAATTAATGTAAGGATCTGGAGATGAGATCGTGCTGGATTAGGGTAAGCCCCAAATCAAATGACGACTGTCATTCTAAGACACAGACAAGTATCAGGCACAGAGATCCCAAGCACCCAAGGCCATGTGAAAGCAGAGACAGAGACTCTGCAGGAGGTTATACAGCTTCAGGCCAGGGGCCACTGGAAGATGCCAGCAGCCACCAGAAACTAGAGGATGCCTGGGATGGATTCTCTCACAGAGCCTCCAGGAAGAACCAACTCTGCCAACACCTTGATTTCAGACTATTGCCTTCTAGAACTGTGAAAGGATGAATATCTGTGGCCATAAGATGCCAAATTTGTGGCAACGTGGCAGCTCCAGTTGCCTTCTCAAGAAACCCTCTATGGACTCATTTACCACAGAGCCTCAATGAAGAGGAAAGAGACAAAATGTTATTATCTCTTCTTACTGATAGAGAAACCGAGACCCAAATAGATAGTATCTCTGCCTGGTTGATAAGCCAGTGACCAGGGCAGTTCCCCTGATGCCCAGCCCGGGGGTCTACACAGAAGACTGACCCCCTCTGATGTGGGGAGAGCAACACCTGAAAACATTTAAGGCCACATCATTACTCTGGTAAAGACACAATCAGCTACAAAAGTCCGCAGCGAGCAAAAGCCTCAAGGATCTACTTTGTATTGTCTCCAAGCAGGTTTTGATGAAGTCATCTACAAATTGCAATACTATCTCCCACCTCCTGTATTCCCATGAAGTCCAAAGTTCTGGCCACTGATGATAACACGTGGAACCCTATCAGACTATGAGCTCCCAAAGGCTCGTAGTGTCTCTTTCCCTGCAGTACCCCTGGTCCCTAACACAGGGTTTAAAGAAGAATGGTTGGGTAACTTGGTATTTATAACTTATTTATATAAGTTATCCAATCTTCCAGGAAGAAGCACAGTCACTGGACTAAAAGTTGGGAGGCCTGAGTTCTAGTCCCGGTTTTGCTGTGAACCAGCCATGTGACTCTGGATGAGGCAAAATCCCTCAGGACCCCAATCTCTATAAAACTAGAGAATTCAACTAACTCATCTCTACTGCTTTATAATTTTGTACTTTTTAAAAACATTTCATTTGTGGGCGCCTGGGTGGCTCAGTTGGTTAAGCAACTGCCTTCGGCTCAGGTCATGATCCTGGAGTCCCGGGATCGAGTCCCGCATCGGGCTCCCTGCTCGGCAGGGAGTCTGCTTCTCCCTCTGACTCTCCTCCCTCTCATGCTCTCTGTATCTCATTCTCTCTCTCTCAAATAAATAAATAAAATCTTTAAATAAATAAATAAATAATAAATAAAATAAAAACATTTCATTTGTACCACATCCCTTAGGTCCTTATGAGAATACCAAAAAGTAAAAGCAGCTCTCTGCTTGAGGGAAAAAGAATGATTTTTTTTTCTTTCTTTTTGTCCTCTGAGGTTTTCCCAACAATTTTTCATATTTCTAATTAGGATACTAAATCCCTTCTTCATATGTCAAAAATAAACAGCTGCCCAAAAGTTTAAAAAAATACAAATTAGATTAGATTAGGTTAGGTGAGGTTAGATTTAGGGGAATGCTGAAAAATGTAAAACAAATTAAACTCCTTCAATAATTCCATACCTTGGGGGTGTCTGGGTGGCTCAGTTGGTTAAGCGTCTGACTCTCAATTTCAGCTCAGGTTATGATCTCAGGGTCATGAGATCGAGCCCTGTGTTGGGCTCCGCACTGGGCATGGAGTCTGCTTAAGATTCTCTCTCTCTTTCCCTCTTCCTATGCCCCTCACCATGCTCACTCTCTCTCTTTCTCTCTCAATAATAATAATAATAGGGGCGCCTGGGTGGCTCAGTTGGTTAAGCGACTGCCTTCGGCTCAGGTCATGATCCTGGAGTCCCAGGATCGAGTCCCGCATCGGGCTCCCTGCTCGGCAGGGAGTCGGCTTCTCCCTCTGCCCTTCCCCCCTCTCATGTGCTCTCTCTCATTCTCTCTTTCTGAAATAAATAAATAAAATCTTTAAAAAATAATAATAATAATAATAATTCTGTATCTTTACCTTTGAAAGAAAAAACAGATCCATGTTCAACAACATTTGGTAAACACTTTGGCCCATACTTACCACAGTAAGAATGACTATCATAATAACATAATAATAGAATTAGTAGGATAAATACAGCACTAGTATAGTAGTTTAAGGTTTGTTGGAATTGTTCAAGCCATGACATCATGTTTTTATTTCATCATCCAGAAATTGTTTTGGTTCAAGTTCTGAGCTAATTAAACTTTAAGACTAATGACATCATTTTCACTTCCAAACAATTGTATGGGATGTAATGATGTGAATATTACTTGAGTAATGAAAAGGAATGATTTCTGGCTTTAGAGTTAGTCTTTCATATTTGGTAAGTATTGAGGAGAAGGAAAAGAAAGACATGGCTTGTGAGCATGGAGTTACGTTCAAGGGTAGAAAAAAGAAGAAAAAATTTTTAATGCAAAACTGGTGCATCTATATATAATGCTGGGGAAAACACCTCATGTTATTGTATAGGATTACTCCCTGGGGTTTGCAAGTTTTGTGTGTTGGGGGTTGGAATGAACATAGCACATTTTATTTAAAATATCGATTATTATTGGAAAATGGGATTCAATATAACTATTGCCATCCAAGATTTATGCTCATGAAAATCTACTCATCCTATGTATCTATAGGACCACCTTGTCGAAAAGGCTCTGTTGTAAACCCAAACTTAATTCATTAAGCACTTTGATGACAAGGACCTCAGTAGCCAGCCAAGTACAATCATTAAGATTGGGTTTTTCTTCTTCCTAAACAGTCCCCTGTATCTGGCCTTCACATAGTGTCCTAATTCCCCTGTGTGCATACCTGCAGCTTCCTCACCCTCCCTCAGAGGGACACTCTCCATGCCCTGCCCTGTCGTTCAAGGTGTTAATATGGGTCTTCATTATATATTTATTTGCAAGATTATTTGATTAATATAATTCCATGTCCCATCACTGGAACCACAGTAGATTAGAAGCTCCTTGAAAGTAGGGACTGGCTTTGATTGACTCCCCAGAGCCTAGCATGGTGCCTAGCATGTAGTAGACACTCAACCAAGTTTCATGAACTTGCAAAAGGCTGCATATGGTGCTCGTGCTATTTTCCAGCTGCTGACCTTATAGGACAAAGAAAGTCACACAGGTGCCCAATAGAGTCTTTTACACATGTGTCTGGGTAGCCCTGTTTTTGTATCACTGCTCTCAGATACCAATGTCTGGGCAGGACGGCACACATTTTGGAGGCCAGTGGGGCTTATTCGTGTTACATTATCATTTATCTTTTTTTGGGTTGATGCTTGACTCCCCAAGAGGTGCGTATGCTTTTTGAGTGCAAGGACTTATGTGGAATTCACGTCCTAGGCTTGGCACTAAGAGGACGTGGGCCCTTTGCCCTCAAGAGCTTCCAGTCTAGGAGGGGCCAGTGTGGATACCATTAACTCTAATGTGATCAAATTTCTAATTCTGTTGTAACATTCCCTGAATGATCCAGGAGAACTGAGGAGGGAGAGGCTTCTCAGATGATGTGATATTGGGTCTGTGACTCTGAAGGATGAATGATGATGGTGGCAAAAAGAAAGGCTGACCTGCTAAACTCGTCAGCGGAGGCTAGTGCCTCTTGACTCAGCTCACCCTATTTCCCAGAGACCGATGAGTGTCAAGATTCTTGGCATCTCTTATGCCTACTTTGAATGCTCCATGTCTCTGAATCTGCAAGAATTGTAGGTTTGGAACGGTAGTCTGTCTCCTCCCTCTGCCTTCAGACATGAATGGCTCTGTGGTTATTTTTTTTTTTAAGATTTTATTTATTTATTTGACAGAGAGACAGCTAGAGAGGGATCCCAAGCAGGGGTAGCGGGAAAGGGAGAAGCAGGCTTCCCGCCGAGCAGGGAGCCCAATGTGGGGCTCGATCCCAGGACTCCTGGATCATGACCTGAGCTGAAGGCAGACGCTTAACAACTGAACCACCCAGGCACCCCTGGCTCTGTGGTTATTAAAGCACGTCGGCATCCAATACCAACCGCAGATGTCACTGCTACTACTTGAGTCTCCTTCCAAGCCAATTCTTATCCGGAATAAGATTATAAAGGCAAGCATGCAAATAAATGAGATATAATGACTTTGTTACTGTATCGATAAGGATGTTGCGACTGTGAAGTTATCCACTGTCTGGAGCCAAACTGTCAGCTTCGCATTTCCAAGGCTTTTATTTGCCTCCATTCCATTCTCCTCTGTAATCTTTGGCCCATTGCTGGGACTTTTTCTACAGTCCTGGTAGAAAAAGTCAAGGTGGTGGTGCCAAGGCCAATCTATTTCTTCTCCCGAGATGCTCAATTCCCCACTTAGTGGAAGCTGGCTCGCAGGAGTTTGTGCCTCTGAGAAATCCTCTCCTCCGCCCAGAGTTAGCCAAGGCCCAGCTCCTGGGAGGTCCCTCCCTTACCTCACGGAGCCGGGGAGGTTCCCACCTCGTGGTCCACGTGCAATTGTCAAGTCTTTCTGATCCTTTACTTACAATTAGGCTGGACCCCAACGTGAAAGCGGTGTGTGTGTGTTTTTCAGTCTAACTTCCTGTGGATCTGAACACACTGACAGTTTCTGACAGCTTGAATTTTATCTTTCCACTCTGGGAGCCACACAGCCGAGTTCTATTTCTTAGTCAAACAAATGAACTACAGAGGGTCCATTCTGTGGCTGCTTCAAAACAGGAAGCGGAGGTTAGCGATGGCAAGAGCTGCTTTTACATAATGAGGGATGCTTGGGGCTGTGGGGTCTGCTCCCCTCCAGCCGGGGAGCCTTTGTTAGGCTTGGACTGCCACACCCTCAGACCTGGACGACCAGGCTCCTTTCCCAGGACAAATGCCCGGCCCCCACATCTGGCACACCTTCTGCGCTGCCCTTCCTGTGCTCCGAGAGCTGACGGAACCACCGAGAACATTGCCAAAGACACTCCCCATTCATCCACTCTCAGATGGGTCTCTAGGGGGAGTTTGCCTCCGGGCCCCATGTAGGTGGGCCCAACCACAGAGGGAAAGCTCCGTGACCTCTTACGGATCCCACCAAAGGAAGAAGAGAGCGCGTCCAAAGGGTCCAGATGTGAGTGATCTGAAGACAAGAAGGAGGAGAATGACACCGGCCACCTCTCCTCACCTCCACCGTCACCCTCGCTGGATGCGGTGAGTGCTTCCCTTTGGAACTTTGGCTCCAGTGACTACAAAGAACCTTCCAGAAGGCCACGGGGAGGTCCACATTTGAAACACTGATCATTTCCCCTGCTGCTGAGAAGCACGCCAGAGCAACCTAACCTCGGCTTCACCTTGGGTAATGCGGCCTTGGCTTGCGGAGGTTTGAAAGAGTAAACTCCCGATAGGCCTCCTGAGAGCTCTGTGCGGCTCATTTATGAAGCTTTAAAACAATCGCAAGTCTTCTGCAAAAGGCCTTCAGGGGCCACCCACTCCGGACATGAATCATTTGTATGCGTATCTGTGCATCCCCCAAGAATGCCACCCACAGGCTGCAAGGACCCAGGGGCTTTCGAAGGGAAATTTCAGGCAGGGAAAGAGGCCCTTTCTCGGCCCGGTTCACTGCTCTTTGGAGGGTATGTATCCTTCAGGCCACGAAGGAGTCAGAGCAGACCTCCTGTGAAATCCTTCCTGGCCACCTACACAGAGTTAGTAACACCAGGAGGCACTCGGTTTCCTTATCTCCTACCCTGGATTTCCTAACCCAAGACAGGGCCCCAGAGAGCAAGACAATTATGACCAGGGGTCTTAGACTCCAAATTAATATATGAATTTCCCAATCAAAGGTTATTTAAGAGAACAACTTTAGAAGATGAGTTGTATGCAAATTTTCATTTCTACTTTTAAAAGAAAGTAGAAAGTTGGCACCTCTGTCAAAAGTCACCAAGAGAAATTGGAAGTCCATTCTTCCCCAAGCACCTTGTATAGCTCAACAGTTCCAGAGCCTTAACTACCCCACCATGTCTAGGGTACCCAAGCCCTGTGCCCAAGCAGAAATATATTGCTTCATTTGTCTGAAAGAAAGAAAGAAAGAAAGAAAGAAAGAAAGAAAGAAAGAAAGAAAGAA